>NC_133379.1:19216635-19338277 GCF_049309525.1 Garra rufa | reverse complement strand
AAAAGCTTTTTGAGACTGTATTAGGGTTTAATTTTTTACTTTGTACTTTCCAGTCAACTACATGAGTAAGATTATTGCTGAACGTAAAGCCTAAATTGACGATGCAGCATATTGTCCCATTAGAATCTTGCATAAGATCACTGTAAGGTGAGATGTGCGTCTCTTTCGCCCCTCCTCTCCCAATTTCATTACCTATGTGCTCTAGAGTTACACTAATGCACAGGGACTGACTTGTAAGTGAATTAGACCCAGTTCAATATAGCTCAGTTTGAAGAGAGGACTGGGTTCATGCTGCTATTATGTATTAATGTCTTTTCTTGGTTAGCTTAGCATGAGATGTTGCTTTTAGGTAATGCAAGGGCATTGAACATTATCTGTAGCTTGGAAATGAGCAATGGAAACTGCAATGTCTGTAATGTAAGATAGCCTAAGCCTAGGATAGTGCTGCAGGGAGACAGGTAGGACAGCTGATCGTCCTTGTAATACCAGACTACATGTGACCATATGTACCCCCAGACGTGTCCAAGAAGTTGCAAGTGCCTTGGGTGGAAGAGTGAAGTAACATCTCACCGCAATAACTGGCAAATCTTTTTCAGTCCATTAAGATGAGATGCACTGTAGCACCGCACTTAAAGCAACTGGTGGAAAAGCACACCACATCCTGACTGCTACTTTTGATATTGACTCCTACTCTGTTCAGGGACTTCTATTTCTATTTGTCTAATGTTTGGGAAATCTGTTCCATTTGTGTCAGTTGTTGAATCTTTTTATGTTCATACAAATGTTTACACAAATATTTAAGAAATTTGAAAGTGGGAGGATATACAGTCAAGCCTGACATTATTCATACCCCTGGCAAATTCTGACTTAGTTACTTTTATTCAACCAGCAATTTTTTTTTTGTCCGGAAATGACACAGGCTTCTCCCAAAAGATAAGACAAGCTTTTATTTACATTTGAACAAGAAGTGGCATGTCTAAAATTATTCATACCCTTTGCAAACTGTCACAGTCTATGGGAAAATCCAAAGTTCTATACCATTCCAAATAGTCCAAGCTGTTCTAAAGCATCCTAATTACCTGATTCATTGGGAACAGCTGTTTTAATCAACTCAACAGGTGAAAAACAGAAGCTCTCTGCTGTTGGTTTGTGGACAGTCATGGCTAAGACAAAGGAGCTCACTGATTATAGAAAAATGGTGTTCACATTTACCATGTAGATAAGTTTCATAGTTTACAAAGAAAATATATAATATATGTTGTTTTTTAACTTCACTTAAAAATAAATAAAATAAATAAATAAAAATAAATAAATAAATATATATATATATATATAAGATAAATATAGATATTTTTAAGAACAGCAATGGAATAAAATGCTAAAATTATTTAATCATAAGTAGAAATTTATGGGTTAGGGTTCTAGGGCTGTAATCAACCAAAGAAAATCTTGGTCGACTGAAGTCCAGAAACTTTCGACTAAAAGTCGACTAAAAATGACGTTGTGGAGGGAAAAAAACGTACATTACATTAATTAGATACCTACTGTACTCAGTACTTGGTAGCCTTGGTGTCTGCCTAAATTAATTATAAATAAACATAAAAAACTTTTTGCAGTATATTTAAGCGTTTTTTACCTAATTATTTTGCATTGAAATGAGTCTGACACGCGAGTCTGTCGTCTCTGACAGCGGTGCATCACGTGCACCTGCGCAATATCATAGCCTGTGATTTCTGAAAACAGTACTATGTTGTCAACTAGTGATATCACAAGAACTTTTGAGGAATGTGCAACATAATTTAGAAAATTATTTTAGTCATATGTTATAAGTATAACTGTCAGACACTATCATTTCAGCCGCTCTGCGCAGCTCGCACAGAGCGAGGCTGAACATTAGAGCTCAGCTACGCGGCTGAGACACGAATAGACTTAACAATTCCTTCCGTGATATTATTTTTCCGTTTGGATGAGGGGCCGTTCACATGTCGCGCCTAAAAACGCGTGGAAAAAACGCTAGGCGCGATGCTTTCTTCCTAATGTCAACAAAGCGCTCGGGCGCTTGCTCTCCGGAAGCGTCTGCCGTTTCTAAGCAACCATCAGCTGCGCTCTAGCTCCAAGCCTATATGCGTCTCATGCATTGTTGCTTCTATTTGCGTCAAAATAATGGAGGCTTGACAAATCATAAAGTTCAGAAAATCCTTGGACCACAATGATGAGCTGTTTCTGCTGAGGTTTCAATGTAACGGAAAAACGTGAGGAAGCTGATGAAGCGGAAAAACGAGCGCGTCGCACCGCGTGCGCGTCGCGACCACGTCGCTTCCATTATGCGCGCGCAAGACGCGCATCTACATTTGAAATAACGAACTTGATCGCGCAAAAGACGCTACATGTGAACGGCCCCAAAAGCCTACTTATCTGTCTCTCTTCTCCAGCGGGTTGGGCTAATCCAAAAAAGTGAAAACAATGGGGGTGTTCTGAAAACAGACTGTTCCCTGTGAAACAGGGGTGCTCTGAAAACACCCCCATTAGCAATTAGTGCTTTCCACCTGATGAAATAAGCACGGCCAAACTGATGAAATGAGCGCGGCAAAAAATCGACCAATCAGAATTTTGGTCGAACCAGACCATATCGACCAATTAATCGACTAATCGACTGGGACGTTACAGCCCTATAGGGTTCGGGACAGCCACCTCCCAATTGCAAGTATCCACTAAATGGTAATATTATATATATATTAAGCTTACTGATATTTTTAATATAATAGAAACCATTTTAGTATATCTTCTCAAGGGACAGTACTATAGAAATTACACTTGGATATATTTTAGAGTCGTCAGTGTGCAGTTTGTATAGCAGTATAGATTTATTGTCCCCTGATAGTTATTCAATATACAGCCTTTATTACCAAAATGGCTGGCAACAAAAGTGAGTACACCCTAATGGCGCTTTTCCACTACACAGTACCAGCTCGCCTCGGCTCGACTCGACTCGGCTCTGTTTGGTTTTCCACTGTGAAAAAGTTGTACCTGTACCGGCTTCCAGGTACTTTTTTTCGTACCACCTCCGGCAAGGTTCCAAGCGAGCTAAGGCGATACTAAAATGTGACGTGAAAACACAGCAGACTGCTGATTGGTCAGAGAGAATAGTCACTATTCACTGCGTCATCATTGCACGCGCCAGCAATAGTATCCAGAAAACCCCCGCCATTTTTAAAAAGTTTGGCCAGAGATTGCGTGACATATCCAATCCATTACATATTATGGCAACTCGGAAGAATACGCCGTGGTCAAACGAGGAGGTGCAGACAGCGGGTGTGTGTCGCGTAGAAGATTACATCACGGCAGTTTCTTGTAGCGTCGCTATGATAACCAGGTACTATTGTGGAGGTACAGGTACAACTTTTACACAGTGGAAAACCAAACAGAGCCGAGTCGAGCCGAGGTGAGCCGAGTCGAGCTGGTACTGTGTAGTGGAAAAGCGCCATAAGTGAACTTGTCCAAAGTGTCAATATATTGTGTCAGTACCATTGTTATCTGGCACTGCCTTAATCATCCTTTGCATGGAATTGACCAGAGCTGCACAGGTTGTTGCTGGGATCCTTTTTCACTCCTCATGGAGCTGCTGGACGTTAGACTCATGGTGCTTCTCCACTAGGGGTGTAAATCGGAGCCTTCAAGACGATTCGATACGATACCGATTTCTTAAGCCAGCGATTCGATTATTTTCGATACTTCAGAATTCCCTGTGATACGATGCGATTCGATCCGATTCAATACTATATATTTTTTTACATGATATCTATTAAGTTTCAAATAAATCAACAAAAATAGTAAATAATTTGCCTTTTATTGAGAATACAGAAACAGTATTCTATTCACATAATGTGTATGTTACACTATAGCAGTTGTGCTCAATGCACTGCAAATAGAACAGCAAATAGAAAAGTTACTGCATCTACAAAGTGCAATCAGATAAATTGTAATAAGAACAAAATAAAGTCTAATGCTTATAGTGCAGGTCTACTATGGCCAATTAGCCTATTCACTGTTTAAAAAAAGTTTCTTTTATACAAAATTGGTTACATTTTGAAAATACAATTTGCATCTTATTAAGAGGTAATGGTCACACATCCTCTGCAGTAGATGAACTGCAAATAGAACACTACTCCACAAAATCAGTTAAGTGCAATAATAACAAAAAGTAAGTAGGACATAAGCCTACAGCCTATTCACTACAAAAGATAAAATATTTTAGAAGAATGAGGTATTTAGGAGCATGGCTCATGGCTTGAGCTATAATAGAGGCATTGCAAATAGAACAGTTACTCAACAAAACAGTTTAAGCGCAGTAAGAATCAAAAGTTACAAAAGTCTAGGACATAAGCCTACAGACTGACCTCTACAGCTGAGGTGTGTGAACATGAACAACATAGATAGACTGTGAAAAGTAAGTAATGCGTGTGAAGTAGAAGACAATAATGAGGTTAGCGGCGTCACCCGCAGCTTAGGAGTGGGTAGTACGCTTACGTCGGAGCCATAGACAGTAAAAGAAAGGTCGGAACGGATGCTAAAAATAGACAGGTGAACAAACAGGCAGCAAAATAAACACATTAATCGATACTCTTGCGGACGAATCGATGCATTGAATCGTCGGCTGCATAATCGATGCATCGATACGAATTGATTAATATTTACACCCCTATTCTCCACCTTACGCTTGAGGATGCCCCACAGGTGCTTAAAAGGGTTCAGGTCTGGAGACATACTTGGCCACCCCATCACCTTCAGCTTCCTCAGCAAGGCAGTTGTCATCTTGGTGGTGTGTTTGGGGTCGTTATCATGTTGAAAAACTGCCGTTCGGCCTAGTTTCTGGAGGGAAGGCATCATGTTCTGCTTCAGAATGTACAGTACATAATGGAATTAGGGATGCACCGAATATCCGGCCACCGAAAATTTTCGAAAAAGAGCATTTTTGGTTTTCGGCCGAAGGATTTTTATTACCGAAACAACACGGCCGAAACAGTATGTTGACGCAAACAGAAACCGCAACCTGCACGTGCTTGTCTGAAGCAACACGTCTGCGGTGTGGACGTATTTCAGTATATCTGAGAAAGACCCACGGATAGCGATTTGCAAAACTTGTAATGCCGAAATTTCAAGAGGGGGTGCGTCTGCAGTCGTGCATGCAGCGATGAGAGCAGAGATCGAGACAGATGTTGCTTTCAGTGAGAGAAAAACATTGGCTTTACGTTGGTGTTACGTCGCAATATTTTAAAGATATGTCTTTTCTATATACTGTATATTTATAAATATTTATGTTTTAAACCATGGAGGTGAGCCAATGGATATCACACAAGCAACGTGAAAACTGCGCAATATGTTAAAGTGAAAGTAAAAACTGACGGTGCTTTCAGCATCTGACGTGCATTCTCTCAGAGACAATGAGAGACGATTATACTTCATATGCTGATATTAATTTAGTCCCTTAATATTTTTCTTGTGCCCCGAACATGGTGGGAAAAGAAAGTATTTTGTGTAAGGTTTGTTTTTGAAAGTCGGTTCTTGAAATAAAGCTTTTAATTTTTATTGATGACTGCAGTGTTATTAGGGGTTAAGAAAGTCTTAATTATGATTTCAGGTGGTCTTAAATGTGGGGACTGAAAGACAAGAATTGCGATGAAATTTCAAAAGGCTATCCGTTGAATAAATATGAGCGCTGCACGTTTCAAAATCATTTGTTGCGCTGCTTTGTGTACTACCAATCTGAAAGCGCCTCCTGCTGGAAGAGAAACGCGTAGACTTGTAAATGTGAACTGATGGATCCACAAGATAATGTGTTATAAAAATTTAAACAATTTAAACAAAGGCAGTAAAATATATGTATATGTTATTTAAGTAATATAATACTTGATTGATAATAATTGTTTCAATTAATATAACTGATTTATTCTTTGACACATTAATATTAATTTATGCAGTTGTAATGCCTTGGTTTTAGTAAGATTAGGACACAGTCATAGCCATAAATGCAATGGTACTAATAATTGGCATAATTCTTTCGGTGTTTTGGTTTTCGGCCTTGGTTTTCCTCTTTTTCGGTTTTCGGTTTCAGCCAAGAATTTTCATTTCGGTGCATCCCTAAATGGAATCCATGTTTCCCACAATGAACTGCATCTCCCCAGTACCAGCAGTACTCATGTAGCCCCAGACCATGATGCTACCAGCACCATGCTTGACTGTAGGCAAGACACAATTTTCTCCTCACCAGGGCATCGCCACACATGCTGGACACCATCTGAGCCAAACAAGTTTATCTTAGTCTCATCAGACAACAGGACATGATTCCATTAATTCATGCTTATGGACAGGTTGTCTTCAGCAAACTGTTTGTGGGAATTTCTTGTGAGGCTTCCTTCTGATAAGACGCCTTTGCAAATCGACTTGTTGCAGTGTGCGGCGTACGGTTTGTGCACTGACAAGCTGACCTTCTACTTCCGCAACCTTTAAAGCAATGATGGCAGCACTCATGCATATGTTTTTTAAAGCAAGGTTCTGAACCTGACGCACAGAACGAGTGCTCAACTTCAGTGATCGACCCTTGCAAGGCCTGTTCCGAATGGAACCCATCTTGGAAAGCCTCTATATGACCCTAACCACTGTAGTGTAACTCCTTGGCCGGCTTTGTGGAGAGCAACAAATTCTAATTCTCAAGTCCTCAGAGAGTTCTTTGCCATTCTAATCCAAGATACACAAGTTTGTATGGTCCTGTCAAGCAGACAAAAACATAAACATGATGAATAGGACATGTGGCTTTGCATGGTTAAACAACATACTGCTGTTATCACTTAGGGTGTACTCACTTTTGTTGCCAGCTATTTTGACAATAATGGCTGTATGTTGAGTTATTTTCAGAGGACAGTAAATCTATACTGCTAAACAAGCTGCACATCGACTACACTAAAATAAATCCAAGTTTCATTTCTATAGTATTGTCCCTTGAGAAGATATCCTAAAGTGGTTACTGAAATATGAGGGGGTGTACTCACTTTTGTGAGATACTGTATGTATGTGTATGTGTGGAATTAATTAGTGCAGTATATTTAATGTTACTTTTATCATAGTCTTCATAGTGGCTTGGATATGCATGCGTATTTAAACATTCATGACCATGTTCTCCTTTCATTGTATAAATCCACAACCTGTCACAGAAACTGAATAAGCCTAGTGCTTGAGAGCTGTGTCACTGTGAGATTTATCCCCTAAATCTAATATCACCAGTGCGGTGTTCTTGACTTCAGGCCAAAAACATCGCCAGACACCTTGTGGAGATGTATCAGAGGACAATCCAGTTTTTGGGACATAGCATTCTTTGCCAGTTTGCTTCAAATGTCCTGTCTCTGTGCGGTGGATTGCGGTGGATTTTTATTTCAGGATCAATTGGTAGCTGTCCTTAGATTGCTAGCCGGATTTTGTAGCTCCAGTCATGTTTGTTTTATGTACGTGCATTTTATAGATAGATAATTCAGTGCAAAAATGAACAATCTGACTCACCCTTATGTCGATCCAATCACCTGTGCTGATTTAAAGAAAGCAGCTTTTCCATATCATGACCTTTCATAATGATGTTAAGCTCCAAAAAGGGCACTATGGAAAAAGAAGAGTGTGTAAATTATTAAAAAATGCTTCTTTTGTGTTCTACAGAAGTAAAAAAACAACAGCATATGTGTTAAATGTCAATCCCTTGAATATATTACGCATATTTCAATTTGTAATTGTCTGACAGTGACATATATTAAAAACCATCATGGCACTTCTCAGTCACAGTACGAAAAGGTCACAATTGTTGTGTGGGAATTTGAGGTGAAATGTCAGCCAAAATTGCATCTGGGATTTAAGGCCAAAATGTCAGCTCTGGGAGGTAAACTTGATAAGCCGGCTTGGGGACAGATTATTCATTCAGCTGCCATAGCAACTTGTCCTCAGAGCATCTCTCTCTTGTTTTCTCTTGCAGACTTCTCAGTCTAACTCTGAAAAAATTGGTAATTTTGAAAGAGCTGGACCGGGATCTCACTTCGGTGGTCATTGCAGTTAAACTTCAGGTAAAATTTGTTTTACTGGTTTGAATCACTTGAATATAAATCTATGTTTGGGTGACTAAGTGTAAATGTCTCTTTAGGGCTCAAAACGCATTTTGCGGTCAAATGAAATCATGCTGTCTTCTGCTGGCCTTACTGAGACTGATCTTCAGCTGACCTTCTCTCTTCAGGTTAGCTGTTTGTGTGCGTTTTGGATGAGATTAGAACTAAAGTGACATTTGTAGATTTAATATTACGGTATTATGGTTTGTTTTGATGAAACTTATCGGAAGTCCCTAACTGACACACTCTTCCCATAATGAATTTGATTCTGTTAATGTTACCTTTTGCAGTACTTTGTCTCTTTTAGTACCCACACTTTTTGAAGAGAGATGCCAACAAACTTCAGATTATGCTTCAGAGACGCAAGAGGTACAAGAACCGCACTATACTGGGCTATAAGACCCTCGCCCTAGGAATGATAAATATGGCTGAGGTGAGGAACCCTACGCAAAACCCTACAAAACCAGTTCAGCTGCATTTTTTGTAATTCTAGACTGCTTGTGTGAATCTTGTTTAAAACCACATTTCAGCACATGTTTGAAAATGTTACATAAAATGCATGGAAAAACTGCTGTATAAGGAGGGGAGGAAGTCTTTTTGTGCATCAGTCAGTTTTATATCACTTTAATGGAGTTAACAGTACTGAAACTTCTCACAGATGCAGCAGAAATCCACGCAGGTCATGTTGTATCTGTGATTTAATGGCCAAATAAATGCTGAGACATTTGTGTTTGTACTATGATTCAGTACATGACTAACTGTTGAAAGTACATCCACATCATGTCACATTATTATTGATTTCAAGCCATGAAGAAAAAATTAATCTCTAAACAAAATTCGAAATCAACAAGAATACAAATTTAAAGCGCATACACTACCAGTTCAAAAACTTTTGACAGTTAGATTTTTAATATTTTTAAAGAAGCCTCTTCTGCTCGCCGAGCCTGCATTTATTTGATCCAAAGCACAGCCAAGTAGTATTTTTACTATTTGAAATGACTGTTTTCTGTTTGAATATATTTTAAAATGTAATTTAATCCTGTGATAAAAGCTAAGTTTTCAGCATCATTACTTCAGTCTTCTGTGTCACATCCTTCAGAAGTCATTCCAATATGCTGATTTGTTGTTTAAGAAACATTTATTATTTTTATTATTTTCAATATTGAAAACAGTTGAGTACATTTTTTCGGGATTCTTTGATGAACAGAAAGATCAGCATTTATCTGAAATAAAAATGCTGTTCGTCTGAACTTTCTATTCATCAAAAAAACTCTTACCCAGCTGTTTTCAAAATAATAATAAAAAAAAAAATGTTTTGAGCAGCAAATCAGAATATTAGAATGATTTCTGAAATAAATAAATTGCATATTAAAATATATTTAAATAGAAAACCGTTATTATAAGTAGTGAAAATATTTCCAAATTTTGCTGTTTTTGCCGTTACCGTTTCCCCCCCCCCCTAGAAAAGTCAGTTAAATATTTTTCTGGTAAATTCTCTGTATTTTATTTTTCCTTATTTTATTATTAAATGTTTTAATCATAATTTTATTATTAGTAATTAAATTAATTATTATAATTATAAATAATATAATTATTTAATTAAATTACATTTTCAAATATATTGTAATATAAACTGTTATTTTAAAAAAGTAAACATATTTTCAAATTTTACTGTTTTTGCTGTACTTTGGATCAAATAAATGCAGGCTTGGTGTTTAAAAAACAATACAAATCTTGCTGTTCAAAAAAATTGGATTGGTAGTGCAGTTTTTTCATAGGAACAGATTTAATTAAATCACCTGCCAATGGATCCTCTGCAGTCAATGGGTGCCGTCAAATTGAGACTTACAGCTGATAAAAAACAGCATGATCCAAACTTAATCGACATTAATACAGTCCATCATCTTGTGAAGTGAAAAACTGCATATTTGTAATAAACAAATCCATCATTAATACAATTTAACTTTTTAAAAAGTAAAAAAAACATGCAGGATTCATGTTTAAGTAGTCTTTTTGCAGCTTAATATTCACAGACACTAGTCCATATCGCATTTTGATTTAAGTATACTGACCTACTTTTGATTTATTATCCCAAATTTGGCAAATTCTGTAACCTTACGCATTATACAGTAAATTCCATTTTTATTAACGGATTCCGCTATTCTGTCAGCGTTTACCCCATTGCAGAAATCATTAAATATATTTTGCTGCAAAAATATCTAAATGAAAATCTCTTCTTTTGTGTTGACAGATTTTTCATTTTTGAGTGGACTACACATTTTTAAGAATTTACTTTATGGCTTCTGTTCTCTTTGTTCTCAGGTGATGCAGCACCCTACAGAAGGTGCTCAGGTGTTGGGTTTGCACACGACGGTGAAGGACACCCCAGTGCCCGTTGCTGAGATCAGGGTCTATTCTCTCTCCAGTCAACCCATCGACCCAGAGGGACCAAAGGCCAAGCTATCCGGTGAGACTTGCACAATTTGATATTTCAATTTAAAGCGGCTAATGAGAAATTACAAAAAAGAGGTCAGGGCTGCTTTTTAACATTTTTGAGAACACTTTTAGCAAGTTCTTTAGCAAGGCCTGCTCTGGTTTAATCACTTGCACGTGGTTCCTGTTTCCTTTCAGATCGTTCTCCAGACATCGATAATTACTCTGAGGAGGAAGAAGAAAGCTATTCGTCAGAGCAGGACGGCAGTGATGACCCTCTACAGGGGCAGGTAAGGCCTGTGAGATTGAAGTGATTGATTTTGATATTCAGCCATCTTTCCTGTTTAGTGAATTAGTCAAATCACTGAAGAAATGCACTGCGTGACTTTGTAAAGCAAATGTATAATAACATCTATGGCGTGAAAAGACACTCTAGGCAGAGCGAGGAAAGAAATGAAAGAAATACAGGCAGCAAAAATGTGTCATTAATAGATTAGTTCACCCAAAAGCATAAAATCGTCATCATTTACTCATCCTCATGCAGTTTCAAACCTGTTTGAGTTTTTTCTTCCTTGGAACACAAAAAGAGGTGTTTTGAAGTCTCTTTTTAATGTAATGTCAAAAACTACACTAGCAGTCAAAAGTTTTTGAACAGTAAGATTTTTTAAAAATGTTTCTTAAAGAAGTCTCTTCTGCTCAGCAAGCCTGCATTTTTCATCCAAAGTACAGCAAAAGTAGTACAGTTTTTAAATATTTTTACTGTTTAAAATAACTGTTTTCTATTTGAATATATTTTAAAATGTAATTTATTCCTGTGAGCAAAGCAAAATTTTCAGCCTCATTACTCCAGTCTGCAGAAATCATTCTAATATGCTGATTTGCTGTTCAAGAAACATTTATTATTATTATTATTATTATCAATATTTAAAACAATTTAATTTAACTGGGATGCTTTAAATTGATCAAAAGTGATAATACATACATGTATAATGTTACAAAAGCTTTCTATTTCAGATAATGCTGTTCTTCTGAACTTTCTATTCATTAACCTAAAAAGATTCTACTCAGCTGTTTTCAAAATATTATTATTATTATTATTAATAAATGTTTTTGAGCAGCAAATCAGAATATTATAATATATATGTAACTGGAGTAATGATGCTAAAAATACAGCTTTGAAATCACAGGAATAAATTACATTTTAATAGTAATAATATAATATTCAAATAGAAAACAGTTGTTTTAAGTAGTAAAATTATTTCACATTTTTACTGTTTTTGCTGTGCTTTGGATCAAATAAATCTAGGCTTAGTGAGCAGTAGAGACTTCTTTAAAAAGCAATACAAATCTTACTGTTCAAAAACTTTTGACTGGTAGTGTAGATTCGTTTTGTTCATAGGAACAGATTTAATAAAATCACCTGCCAATGGATGTTAAATGAGTGCTGTCAAAATGAAAGTTCAAAGCAGCAAATAATATTTGTAATAAACAAATCCATCATTAAAGTGTTTTAACTTATTAAAAACTGTTTGAAAATAAAAAAGCTTTTCACTTCACAAGACGTTAATTGATAAACTTTATTTGTGTGGATTACTTGTGGATTATTTTGATGTTTTTATTAGCTGTTTGAACTCATATTCTCATGGCACCCATTCACTACAGAGGATCCATTGGTGAGCAAGTATTGTAATGCAGAATTTCTATAAATCTGTTCTAAGAGAGAACTCCTCTGCATCTTGGATGGCCTGAGGTAAATTTTCAGCACATTTTTATTTTTGGCTGAACTATTCTTAAGTTATATTGCCACAGATTTGTAATATAATTCAAGCACGTAGCGCTAAAACCCTATTGTAATTGTTAGAATGGCCATGGATCAGCAACCCCCACATAAAACTGATCAGGCAGACCAAACCGTAATTCGTAAAGACTTGAAACTTGGAGGGATGGTAGTACTCACATCGTCTACAATGTCACCAAGGCTCACCCCAATCGGCCTGACGGGGGTGATCAAAAGTACGAAATCGCTCATAAATCCTAAACCGTTCGTCACCGGCTCAAGCGTATTATGGCGTTGGAGTCCTTGGCTCTTTTTGGGTAATTTTTTTTTTTTTTTTTTTGAAAAATCTACTTTTGTGAACTAGTCCTAGGTTTTTCACCTGATCAGAACCAAACCTGTTCAGGAAGATTGTCTGGAGAGCGAATATCAATGATAAAAAAAGTTAGAATTTTCGACTCACCGTCGCAAAAGCTTTTACAACTAAAACAGCTATAACTTAAACGTCACGGAGCTTGGCCACTTGGTGGCGCTATAAGAGGGAAAAACATAAAAATGGCTATAACTATGCCACATTTGTCCTATCAACATGAAAATCACCACTAGGTGGCGATATCACATTTTCCAAGATCATAAATGATTCTATATTGCACATTTTTTCACACATACACATGATATCTGTATCATACAATAGACCTCCACTTAGCCTCTAGAACCACTGCTGTTAAAATCAAACTGTTTGTTAAATGATTGAGAAGATGTAAAAAAACTCCTTTTTAAATATAGTCCTAGGTTTTTTGCTTAGTCTGGAAAAAAAGTATAATGCAGTACAATTCTCTGGACTCTCTAGGTCAGTCGTTTTTTTTCTAATTTTGAAATTTACCCTTTGGGTCGGTTAGCAAAGCAGCCTGTCAAAATATACCCAAAAGCCTAAACGAAAACTCAAAACTTCATGAAACCCTGGTGAGCACATGCCACAGGTGATTCTAATATGTAATCTCTTTTGTCATATGTGACCCTGGACCACAAAACCAGTCATAAGGTAAAATTTTACAAAACTGAGATGTATACATCATATGAAAGCTCAATAAATAAGCTTTCTATTGATGTATGGTTTGTTAGGATAGGACAATATTTGGCCGAGATACGCCTATTTGAAGATCTGGAATCTGAGGGTGCAAAAAAATCAAAATACTGAGAAAATCACCTTTAAAGTTGTCCAAATTAAGTTCTTAACAATGCATATTACTAATCAAAAATTACATTTTGATATGTTTACAGTAGGAATTTTACAAAAAAATCTTCATGGAACATGATCTTTACTTAATTTCCTAATAATTTTTGGCATAAAAGAAAAATCAATAATTTTGACCCATACAATGTATTTTTGGCTATTACTACAAATATACCCCAGCGACTTAAGACTGGTTTTGTGGTCCAGGGTCACATATGTGCTTAAATGTCCTAAAGCACTTGAACCCTGGTAATAGCTGCTTGCAGCTATTTTCTTTTCTTGTACTTGAATAAAATAACAATTCACAGTGACTATGTCTCTCAAGTAAGGTTTTTGAGGTCTTAAATTATGGTTTGTCATTTTTGTGCAGTACCTGTATGATGACGAGGATGAACTAAGGAAAAAGAAACCTCGTCATAAACTCCCTTCCACAGCCTCTATCACCAGAGCTAACGTAAGTGATGTAAGTGATCTCTCCAGGATTAGAAAACAGACCTCAGAGAACCAGAGCAGCTTTTTCTGTGCCTCCATGTTGACTCAGGCCTTGCCAAGAAGTGAACCAACTGCATATTTCTCCCTGAGGCCACTAATGTTCTTTACATGTAGCAGCGGTTGCAATAGGAGCCGCTGCAATTTTTGCCATCATATGGAAACTCTAGAGATGGGGCTTCTGAGCACATTAATGTATTATCTGCTTCCTCCTCTCAGATGCCTTCACAAGTCTGTTTTGTTTTCCTGTGCGCTCTGTCTTCTAGCTGACAAGCCTCTAGTCCCTTCGCCAGCGCTCTGTGCTTGTTGTGACAGCTTTTTTTTCACTCTCTGCTTGCTGCTATTTTTGTTCCCTGCTATTGCTCAGCCAGATACGCTGTTAATTTGTGTCTGTTTGCTATGGTTGCTTATGACTCCCCCGGTTTCTGTCTAACAAGGTGTTTGTGTTTCAAATCCAGCAACCCAACATCAAACAGAAGCTTATGGCATTGGTGAAATGGTTCAAAGTGTCCGATGAGGTAATTGCAGCCTGTCTATAAATTCACCCGCTCTTTAGTGTAATTCACCCGCGGAGGTCTTTTCCCTTCCATTCTCACCAGTGTTTAAGGATCGTATTTGGTTATTTTGGACATTACAATAAAATAAGACTAAAAATAAACATCTTATACAGATGAGAGTAGTTATTTTCATTTAATAGCTAATAACCAATACATAAGGTAATCTAACATACACAATCAACTTCCTGTGTCAAAGTATTAATGATACATTCTCTAAATTCTAATATTGTCCAATAATGATGTTGTATTAGTACAGTTGAGGTCAAAAGTTTGCATACACCTTGAGGGATCATACAAATTGCATGTTATTTTTTATTTAGTACTGATCTGAATAAGATATTTCACATAAGAGATGTTTACAGAAAGACCAAAAGAGAAAATAAGTTGAATTGATGAAAAATGATCCTGTTCAAAAGTTTACATACACTTGGTTCTTAATACTGTGTTCTTACCTGAATGATCCACAGCTGCGTTGTTTTCTGTTTAGAGATACTTGTTCTTGAGTCTCTTGTTTGTCCTGAACAGTTAAACCGCCTGCTGTTCTATAGAAAAATCCTTCAGGTCCCACAAATTCTTTGGTTTTTTAGCATTTTTATGTATTTGAACCCTTTTCAACAATGACTGTATGATTTTGAGATCCATCTTTTCTCACTGAGGGATTCACATGCAACTATTACAGAAGGTTCAAATGCTCACTAATGCTCCAGAATTTGAAGATCAGGGTAAATTTAACTTACTTTGTTTTCTGGGAAACATAAAAGTATCTTCTGTAGCTTCTGAAAGGCAGTACTAAATGAAAAAAAAAAAACAATATTCAGGCAAAATAAGGAAAATGTCCACATCTTCATTCTGCTCAAAAGTTTACACCCCCTGTCTTTTGAAGCATTGTGTTTCCTTCTGAAGCATCAGTGAGTGTTTGAACCTTCTGTAATAGTCCCTAAGTTGTATTCAGTGTAAAAAGATGGGTCTCAAAATCATACAGTCATTGTTGGAAAGGGTTCAAATACACAAAAATGCTGAAAACTGAAGAATTTGTGGGACCTGAAGGATTTTTCTGAAGAACAGCGGCAGTTTAACTGTTCAGAACAAACAAGGGACTCATGAACAACTTTCACTAAACAAAAAACGCAGCTGTGGATCATTCAGGTTACAACACAGTATTAAGAATCATAAAAAAAAAAATATTATTTTCTCTTGTGGATGATATGTAAACATCTTTTATGTGAAATATTGTCTTTTCAGGTCAGTACTAAATATAAAAAACAAAATGCATTTTATATGATTCCTCTTATTTTGATAAAGAATTAACATTTTGCAGATTCTGCAAGGTGTATGTAAACTTTTGACCTCGACTGTACAATTGATGGGTAAAATTTTGCATGCAGGTGGGATTTGGTTTGGATCATGTGTCCCAAGAGCAGATCCGGGATGTGGAAGAGGACCTTGATGAGCTCTATGACAGTCTTGAGATGTACAACCCCAGTGACAGCGGCCCAGACATGGAGGAAACAGATAGTATTATCAGCACCCCCAAACCCACACTCCGGTACTGCATTCACTAGCTAATGTTTATTCTTATGGCACCCACTTTCAGATATCGATTTAGTAATATTGCTCTGCATTACACAGATGTGATTAAATAATGGAGGAGGAAGCCAGTAAATGTAGCGTTGCTGTTTCTGCTGCAAAAGATTCCGGAATACTAATACTGCATATAATAGGAAATTTGTACAAGCAGCATATTTCACTCTCAAATGCAGGAATAAACTGACATAAAAAGCTTTTTTAGTCACACACTGAGTGGGCAAACTGCCTACACCTCAGTTTTCTTATTCTGACCCTGGCTTTCTTTGTGTGTGTGTGTGTGTGTGTGTGTGTGTTTCAGGCCATTTTTCGAAGGCATGTCACAGTCCAGCTCTCAGACAGAGTTTGGTAGCTTGAATAGCAGGTGCAGCCACAGCAAAGACAAGCTAAGTCCTGTGAGTGCCATTTAGAGAAAGACCTTATTTTAGCACTGAATTTTAGCTTTGCTTTGCCTTACTGCTGCTGTTCTTAAAGGGATAGTTCATTCAAAAATGAAAACTACCACATGATTTACTCACCCTGAAGCCATCCTAGGTGTATATGACTTTTTTCTTTCAGATGAATACAATCCGAGTTAGATTAAAAAATGCCCTTGCGCTTCCAAGCCCTATAATGGCAGGAATAGGTGTTGAGAGTCCAATAAAGTGCATCCATCCATCATAATAAGTGCTCCACAAGGAATGACAACGGATATCTGGACGGAGGATTACCACAAATTAAGTTACATGACCATCACTTGCCATTTCGTGACAAAAACATTTAAAATGATAAGCACCGTATTAACAACAGCTGCATTCCCACTGGAAGAGGCTAAGACAGGGGAGAACATTAGGAGAGAAATCATCAGACTTCTAACGGAGTATGGACTGGATATGAGTCAGCTAAATAAAGTGGTGTGGGTGACAGACCAAGGCTCAAACGTCATCAGTGCCCTCAGACCATATCGAAGACTAGACTGCCAAGATCACCTTTATAATACGGTGATGCGACACGCCCTGGACCCCACACAACTGGCCGAAGATGCTCCGACTGTTGCCGAGACTCTGCAAGCTACCAAGGCACTGGTCAAATATGTCAAAAAGACGGGCATGGCAGCTTTGCTATCAAAAACCGTCATCCAAATGGCAGACACAAGGTTTAGCACGGTATATCTGACCTTAAATTCTGTCAAGTCGGTTTATCAAGAACTACGCGAAAAACTAAATGACCGTGCAGAGGGCTGGCGGATAGATGCCATATCTCCGGATGTCCTTGATTTTCTTGTCGAGTTCCTACAACCATTTTATGATGCTCAGCGTGAACTTGAAGGGGACCAGTACCCAACTATAAACCTGGTGTTTCTGTGGTTTGAGCGACTGAAGCGTCACTGCAACAGAAAGACGACTGACAGCCCCTATCAAGCCATCATCCGCGAGCGGCATCTCAGTTGGATTTTGCGTAAAGTGGAGATCCAAGAACTCCAAAAAATAGCAACTTTCCTTTGGCCTAAATATAGCCAGCTCCGAATGTTGTCCTCTTCAGAGAGAGACGACCTTCACCTGGAGGTTCGGAGACAGCTCAGTGACCTCCACACTGAGGATGCCGCCGAAGGACCTGCGCCCAAGAAAGCTGCAGTTGATTTTGAGGAGTGGGAAAATGTACCTGTGGCAGATGCCACGGACGAAGTCGAGAGGTACTCGACTCATAATCATGCAATGCTGGACGACAGAGATGTTTTGGGCTGGTGGAGAGATCAGCAACTCAACTACCCGAAGCTTAGTGTCCTTGCTCGTGGCATCCTTGCCATTCCAGCCAGCAGCAGTAGCAGTGAGCGCAACTTCAGCACTGCTGGCAGGACCATCGAGCAGAGGAGGACAGCCTTGAAGCCATCCACCGTTGATGCAATCCTTTTTCTGCATAAGAACATGGATTAGCCTAAACTTTGATGGATGGATTATGTAAATAGATCCCATGTTGCACTTTAGTAGCCTATACAGTTTTGAGGAAAATGGTAAGAGTGATTTTCATTTCAATAAGGCTGCATTTGTGTTACGTTAATGTTATCGCTGGGGACACTGTTAATGTTATCGATAGGCCCACAAAACTGTTGTGTTATTATTTAATTTTAATTTTTGTTTGCTATTTTTGTATTATTTGATTTTGTTCTGTTAGCTTGGACCATTTTTTGTTGGGCTATGTTTATTTAATTTCAATTGGCTATTTGAGTAGGCCTCTTGTGTGCACCTGTGTTATGACGGTTTTTTCCCCGTGTGCGCTCACTGCGCTGATGCACTCAATCTCATCTGTTCTGTTGACATTTCTGGACGCCTTCCAATAAAAGCAGGCTTTCCACACAAAAAAAGTGCATGTGTCATTAGTATGAGAAAAAAAATTGATTTTAACTGTGTCGGGCTTGGATCGGGCTCGGACATAAATATCTTAATGCCTGTCGGGCTCGGGTCGGGTTCGGTTACTACTCTGTCGGACGCGGGCCGGGCTCGGACAGAAAAATGCGGCCCGATCCGCACTCTACTCCACATGGCTCTGGGGGGTTAATAAAGGCCTTCTGAAGTAAATCGATGTGTTTGTGTAACAAAAATATCTATATTTAAAACTTTATAAATCATAATCTCTAGACTAGCATATTTTCACCGGAGCTTACGCTATTCCTACCAGGGTTCATATAAGGGGCTCAAAGTACTTGAAGTACTTGAATTTGACTTTTTGAAATTTAAGGCATTGAAAAGCCTTGAAAATAGCAATATTCCTGAAGGGGTACTTGAAAAGTGCTTGAATTATTGAAAGACAATGTATCTATGAAATAAGTGTTTAATTTTATCAATAAGCACATACCTTTTCACGCAAAATTCACGCAGTTCGAAAAACATACCTTTTTCGCTTATTTCAGTTAATGTCAGAAAACAATCAAACTAAGCAAGTAGTAGTACTGACTGTGTCTTGGAAACATGGCTGAAGATGCGAGAAGAGGAACAGATGAACCAAATCAATTGAGTCAAACTCATGACTTCAATCATTCATTTCAAGCAATTCACTTTGCTAGCGAAAAACAGATCAAATTAAAAGAGCTATTCCTTTTTGAATTTCGACATCACTTGTAACAATTTTAAAAAGCAGTTAAACCATTGCGTAACAAAATGATCGAAAAATGCTCCAATCTGATTGCGTATCCCAAATTATTTGATTCAGATCAGAACTTCAAATCGCGTATCACGAATCACAAATTTAGATCCGAGCTTCAAAAAGGCAGTACAGTTATAAAAACAAAACCAAGAAAAAAGAAAAAGTATACACAAATACAAAAGTGTAGTATACTTTGTAATACCTCACATGTGCTTCACTTTAGTTTGATTAGTTTATTAGTTATTATTTGTTCGATAAGTGAGATCTTTGGTTGAGATCCTTGAAATTCAAAAATGTAGTCCTTGAAAGTCCTGGAATTTCATTTTACAGTTTCTGTACGAACCCTGCTCTACGTCCTACGTCATCCACTGTGCCACTCTCTTGTAAATGCGCATACAAAGTTAGCAGAAGCTAGAGATTATGGTTTATTAAGTTTTAATATGGATATTTTTTCTTACACAAACACATCGATTCACTTTAGAAGGCCTTTATTAACCCCTGCAGCCGTGTGGAGTACTTTTTAAGATTGATGAGTGCACTTTTTTGGGCTTCAAAATCTCAGCACCCATTCACTGTTATTATAAAACTCGGAGGAGCCATTATAATAGACATTTATTATTATAACTCCAATTGTATTTGTCTGAAAGTCATGTACACCTAGGATGGCTTGAGAGTGAGTAAATCATGGGGTACGTTTCCTTTTTTTGGGTGAACACTGTATGTCTCATTTCTTTGATTTCTCTCCCTTTCCCCATCCATTCTTTCATCTAAAGAGGGGTGAGCAGACTTTGATTGGTAAATTCCAGCGTTCCCCCAGTGCAACCATGGACGATGCTTTCTCAGAGATGGACACATTGGTGAGTCTGGTTGCATCTCTTTAGCTGCCCCTTCTTAGGTCTGCAGTAAAACTTGTAAAATTTTATCCTCCATGAGCTCATGAACTAGTATTTAGGGCTGTCATGATTCGGCAATTCTAATCGACTATTCGTTTCTTAAAAATCCTCAATTTCATTTTGCCCATTCTGCATGTTGTGAGTTTGGGTTTAGTGTAACATTCATCTGTGCCATTTTATCAGATTTGTAAGGTGAATCATTTATAAACCTATGCAAACTAAGAAGAATACGTCAATATCTTTCTCATTATGCTAAGTGTTCATCGCAATATCAAAATAAAAGTTTAAACCCTCACTCTGAGTTTACACGTTTTGATATCCACATATTCATTAAATGTCTGTGGCTATAAAGATATGGCCAAATATTAAAGATTAAGTGGACATTTGACTTAAATGTTATTTGGTCAGTATTAAAAAGGATTAATCGCGCAGTGAAGTGTAAAAACAATCGTCAGGCCGTTGGGGCCCTCTCCAGGCCTTTGTAGTAATGCATAATGTACATTAGCTCTATTGTTTATAATACATTATGTATTTCTAGCAACAATAATTTCTTGCTTTTGATATGTAATTTGAACTAATTATTATTGCCTCATTGCTATTATATATGTATTTTAAGTCTTTTCAAAGGCCATTGTTCACTTACATCTAGATTTTTATTACCACAAAAAAGTCTATTTATAATTATAAGGCCCTATGAAATCTGTTTTATTTCCAAATTTATTTTTTCTGTTTTCATTTTTCTATACTCTGTTTTAATGGTTAAATTATTATTATTTTTTTATTAAAAAAAGCCTGTGTAATTAAGTTTTACAGTTTTATTTTTACCAAATTCTTTTCCATTACTTTTCTGGATTCCATTTTAATGGTTCCATTTAAATAATAATAATAATAATAATAATAATAATTAAAAATAAAATGTTTTTAAGTAAAAAATTAAAAATCGTCCTTTAGATTGATTGATATAAAAATAGTTGTTAGTGGCAGCCCTACAAGTATTTAATAAGAGGTTAAATGAGAAGTTCACCCCCCCCCCCCCTTGTCATCCAAGATGTTCATGTCTTTCTTTCTTCAGTCAATAGGTAATTGTTTTTTGAGGACAACATTTCAAGATTTCTCTCCATATAGTGGACTATGGTGCCCTTGAGTTATGCAATTTAAATGCAGCCTCACAGAGCTCTAAATGATCCCAGCTAAGGAAAAAGGGTCTTATCTTGCGAAACGATCGGTCGTTTTCTAAACAAATTGAAAATTTATATACTTTTCAACCTTAAATGCTCGTCTTGTCTAGCTCTGCATGAACTCTGTATAATCCGGGTCAATAGAGTTAGGGTATGTCAAAAAACTCTTATAATCTTATTTTCTTCTCCAACTTCAAAATCATCCTACATCATTGCAGAAGTACTGACCCAGTGTTTAAAAATGCCCTTTACACAAAAAGAGGGAAACAATTATGTTTTTGAAGTTGAAAAAGAAAATAAGATGGGAGTTTTTCGACATACCCTAACTGTTTTGAACCGGAATACACAGAGTGCACGCAGAGTTACTGAAAACAAGCATTTGAGGTTAAAAAGTATATAAATTGTCAATTTGTTTAGAAAATGGCTGATCGTTTCGCTAGATGAGACCATTATTCCTTGGCTGGGATTGTTTAAAGCCCTTTGAAGCTGCATTAAAACTGCATTTTGAAAGTTCACACTATGTGGAGAAGAACCCTGAAATGTTTTCCTCAAGAAACATAATTTCTTGACTGAAGAAAAAAAGCCATTAACATCTTAGATGACAAGAGGGTGAGTAGGAAGTGAACGTCTCCTTTAATGATATAGGAACTCAATGAAGTGGAAGTGATCGCCGACGGGACCCCTTGCATTACTTTATCAGTGGCAGAGAGGCCCCGGACCCCACAGAGGAGCAATAGCACTAACATGCCATCTCCCAGGTTGGTGTTTCACATTAAACCTGTGTTTAAAGATGATAATTTGTCATCATTTATATGTATATTTTCAAGATTTTAATTTCCTGTAAAATGAACAATATTGTTATATCCACAGTTCCGGCATGATACAAAATTATTCATACCGTGATATTTAGGTCGCCCACTCCTAATCTGTTCTATCCACAAACTATGTACATAGTCAGCTACAGTGCATGAAATTATACTCTTAAACAGGATTGTTGCTTTTTTAGACTCTTGTGCACATAATGAGATGAAATGGAGTGTATAGCAAATAAATAAAAGCAGCTGTGCAATTCTCCCCAGACTGGATGGCAGTCACACCCCCAAACAGAGGCGAGGGACCCCTATGAAAGAGAGACAGCTGTCCAAACCGCTCAGCGAACGCACCAACAGCTCGGACAGCGAGAGATCACCCGAGCTCAGCCTCACCCCTCAGGTAACAACCTCCACACACACACAGAGCTAGCACTTAGCCAAGAACAGCCGCCTCACTCTCCTTAAGTTGATCTGACTGAAGCTCAGCAGAATCGATAAACCCCCTAAGGGCTATTTGCTCAGGAAATTGTGTGTTTGTGTGCATGGGAGAGGGCAAAGCAGAGAATATGGTGATTCATTTGGGCCGTGCGTGAGGATTAGCGAGCGGGAGGAGTGGGTGTGATGCTAGAGGAAAGAGAGAGAGAGAGAGAGAGTGGGCGATAATTCTCCTTATGTAACTCTGTATTAGGTCTGCCATGATTCAACACCTGGCTCATTTGGCGGATCACTTTTGTGCAGAGGTGTCAAAACATACTGTGGCGAGGCGTCTGCCCGCCCCCCTAATTTTCATCACCACCCCGTCCCGTATTCGCCGCCCTTCTCCAGGCTCCCGACGGGAGTGGGTGTGTAGGGGAGAGGAGGGGCGTGTAATCGGCTCGGGCTGGCGGCGTGTGATGGGGACACCTGATGTAAATGAAGCCTCATCACCGCCGCTGTTTAAATCCCGAGCGCGCCTCTCCTCGGGAGACCGGTCTCTTTCCCCCGTGCATGCACGCTGGTGTCCTCGCGGGTCCAGGAGGGGGTGAAGAGGGAATCCCGCGCCACAAGAGTTTGGAGAGCCGCCGGACCCGCGGTCCGGTTGAGGCCGCCAGAAGCCGCCGCCCCAGCGCCGGACAGCTCGAGAGGGATGAGCCTGCCGGAGATGCCGCCGCCCTAGCACCCCGGCGCTAGTATGGAAAGCGCCCGCGGCCGCCGGACTCCGCCCCTCTCCTGGACCCTTCCCCTCTGAACACTACCGTTCCGTCACGCTGCCCCAGCACCCGAGGACACCAGACTCCCCTTTTATTTTGGACACTGTTTTACTTTATGGACTCACTTTCCCTTATTTTCTGTTTAATAAAAGCCTCTCCGAGGCCTGACGCCACACCCACTGTGTCTGTCGTTTGCCCCTCCCGCCACAGTGGTGGAGAATGCGGGCAAGGCGGGGCTTAGACAGCGCAGTGGGCAACACCTGATGACGTCATCCCCTCTCGCTCGCAAAAGTTCGTGAAAACCCGGACAGGGACGGAGGAACGACGGAGACGGCCTCCCAGCCGCAAGAAGGGTAAGTGATGTTTCAGTTAGTCACTTATCCTGCGGTTGGTTGAGGCTGTCGACTAATACCGGTTTTTCTGTCCCTGTTCCGGTACGCGGCGAGAGGGAGCGTTGCCTTGGAGAGGAATCCCCGCCCACTCCGACCGCTGGAGCCTGGATGAGGAAGGTAGCACTCCTGCGTGGGCGGCGACCTTAGGACGGGGATGTCGCTTGGGGGGGGGAATGTGGCGAGGCGTCTGCCCGCCCCCCTAATTTTCATCACCACCCCGTCCCGTATTCGCCGCCCTTCTCCAGGCTCCCGACGGGAGTGGGTGTGTAGGGGAGAGGAGGGGCGTGTAATCGGCTCGGGCTGGCGGCGTGTGATGGGGACACCTGATGTAAATGAAGCCTCATCACCGCCGCTGTTTAAATCCCGAGCGCGCCTCTCCTCGGGAGACCGGTCTCTTTCCCCCGTGCATGCACGCTGGTGTCCTCGCGGGTCCAGGAGGGGGTGAAGAGGGAATCCCGCGCCACAAGAGTTTGGAGAGCCGCCGGACCCGCGGTCCGGTTGAGGCCGCCAGAAGCCGCCGCCCCAGCGCCGGACAGCTCGAGAGGGATGAGCCTGCCGGAGATGCCGCCGCCCTAGCACCCCGGCGCTAGTATGGAAAGCGCCCGCGGCCGCCGGACTCCGCCCCTCTCCTGGACCCTTCCCCTCTGAACACTACCGTTCCGTCACGCTGCCCCAGCACCCGAGGACACCAGACTCCCCTTTTATTTTGGACACTGTTTTACTTTATGGACTCACTTTCCCTTATTTTCTGTTTAATAAAAGCCTCTCCGAGGCCTGACGCCACACCCACTGTGTCTGTCGTTTGCCCCTCCCGCCACAATACTCAATGGTCATCGTGATGAAGTGCCGTTTTTAATCCTCCCTGCAGTTTATTAAAAATCTGATACAGTCACAAACCTATTTTTGTTGCTCACCATCTCTACTGCTGCTCTTTGTCAAATGTTTGTGAGAAACCATTGGGTTCCTGAGACCGAAATAGCCAATTCTGAGTCATCCTGAATACTAGAGCCCTTAAAGGTGAAGTGTTTCTTTTTTCACTGTTCAAGTACTCTTATCCCAGTTTAATGTGCAGAGATTTGATGCTATTTGTAATTGATTTCCTGAAGAGTGGAGGTTTAACGTGTCAGCTTCTGATTCAACTCATGTCATGAGCTTAGGGTGGAACTGTCTGTTTGATAAAACAATGAAAGGGGGAACTTGTTTGTACACTGTTATTTGTGCATTTTCGTTTGTCGCCACTGATGGTGCAGAAATGATCAGTCATTTGGGGTGACATTTAAACTTAAACAGTTGATAGTTCAAAACTCAATTCAAAAAGAAATGTTTTTTCATACTTAAAGATTTTATTACGACCAAAAATAAAAATTTTCTATTTTAATATATTTAAAAATGTAATTTATTCCTGTGATGGCAAAGCTGAATTTTAGCATCATTCTTCAGTGTCACATAATCCTTCAGAAATCATTCTAATTTGTTGATTCGGTGCTCATGATACATGCCTTTTTATTATCTGTTTTAAAAATTGTTGTGCTGCTTTATATTTTTGTGGATACATTTTTTTTTTCTGGATTTTTTTGATGAATAGAAATACTGATTTATTTAATTAATTATATATTTATTTGATGACAGCATTTCTATTTGAAAATAAATCTTTATAACAACGTAAAAGCCTTTACTGTCATTTTAGATCTATTTAAATGCACCAATGCTTAATAAAAGTATTAATTTCTTAAAAAATATATAATTATAAGTAAATATATATACAGTATGTCACAAAAGTGAGTACATCCCTCACATTTCAGCAACCATTTTAGTACCTTCTCAAGGGACAATACTCTAGAAATGAAACTTGGATACATTTTAGAGTAGTCAATGAGCAGCTTGTATAGCAGTATAAATTTACTGTCCTCTGAAAATAACTCAACATAAGCCATTATTGTCAAAATAGATGGCAACAAAAGTAAGAACACCCTAAGTGAACTTGTCCAAAGTGTCAATGTATTGTGTTGGCACCATTGTTATTTGGCATTGAATTAACCAGAGCTGGTTAAAGCACACATGGTGCTTCTCCGCCTTACGCTTGAGGATGCCTCACAGGTGCTTAATAGGGTTCAGGTCTGGAGACATACTCGGCCATCCCATCACCTTCTGCTTCCTCAGCAAGGCAGCTGTCCTCTTGGTGGTGTGTTTGGGATCGTTATCATGTTGGAAAACTGCGCTCAGCCTAGTTTCTGGAAGGAATTATGTTCTGCTTCAGAATGTACAGTACATAATGGAAACAATGTTTCCCTCAATGAACTGCAGCTCCCCAGTACCAGCAGCACTCATGCAGCCCCAGACCATGATGCTACCAGCACCATGCTTGACTGTAGTACTCCTCACAAGGGCATCGCCACACATGCTGGACACCATCTGAGCCAAAAAAGTTTCTCAGTCTTATCAGACCACAGAACATGGCTCCAGTAATTCATGCTCTTGGACAGGTTG
The DNA here is from genome assembly GCF_049309525.1 of Garra rufa. Classification (NCBI taxonomy): domain Eukaryota; kingdom Metazoa; phylum Chordata; class Actinopteri; order Cypriniformes; family Cyprinidae; genus Garra; species Garra rufa. The sequence goes on along the minus strand of NC_133379.1, from coordinate 19,311,996 downwards.
TCTTCAGCAAACTGTTTGCGGGCTTTCTTGTAAGCCAGCTTCAGAAGAGGCCTTTTTCTGGGACAACGCCCATGCAAACCGACTTGTTCTGAGCAGACAACCTTCTACTTCTGGGTCGTTGACGTATAAGACTTTTGAATAGGCTAATTTTAAAATACCAAAAATATGGATATGTTTGACCATTTTCCAAACATTTGGAATGTAGTGTACACATGCCTTTATAAAGAAAAGTAAAAAAATTGACATTTTAGTGTTTTTACACTTGAGTTAATAAAACATAGCCTTAAAGTCATCTGGGGCGACCGTAATATATCTCAAAATTCACATTTTTATGTATCATTAAGACTAGTTGAACACATAAACTGATGAAGAAAGACAAACTTTAGTCCCCTTTCATTTTTTGAAAACCATTATTTCACAAGTTTATTCTATAATATCAGAGTCTCCCCCGTAATCCAGTTACAATACTGATTTTTACTTCAAAAGCAAAAAAACTGAATTAGCATTCATAAAGATGTTACACATTCAGCAATAGCATACCACTGATTAATATTTGAGGCTAAACTGATGGATATTTGGTTATGAATTTAGTGTAATTATCGCCATTTGTTGGTTACCCCACATGACATATGGTCGCCCCAAATGATAAGAAAACCACAGGTATAAAAATTTCATTTAAGATGTACACAAGAGTTCAAGACGAAAGAAAATGTAACTCTTTTTATTCAAATAACATTTCAACATTTAAATATAACAAATTATAATAAGGACATTAAAATTTAAACGGAGCAATTCCAATAGGGTACTCGCACCATTGGTGCTTGGGCCCTAATAAACGGAGCAATTCCAATAGGGTCCTCACACCATCGGTGCTCGGGCCCTAATTAAAGCTGCAAGCAGCGATGAACGGGCCCTCGCCATCTGCGCAGTCGCCATCCCGATAGCATCAGGAAAACGGTGCCCAGTTGGCACATGCATTCACAGTAACACTCTGCCAGTTTGGATTTAAAGTTTACAGAATTGAAAGGGATGCACTTTAAAATCAACACACAGACACATACACACAATATATAAAATTTTGCAACATTCGTTTGTATATCATGATAGAAATATATGTGCAAATGCTTTATAGTTTTGTCAGTAGATGTAAAACATGTCTGAAATTATGCCAACTAGGAAAATTGACATATTTAAGTTGATTTAAAGTGTTTTTAAACCAGTTGTCCTAACAAAAGTCAAGGCTGGACGGTCGCCCCATATGATGTTTTGGCACTTCGGATAGCAGAAAAATGATGAAAAACTTAAAAATTTGGAGAAGTTAGAGTGGTTCAGTAGATGAAGAAGGTATAACAAGTAGATGAGAAATTTTTATGTATTTTTTAGTTTTTTCTGCAAAATAAAATTAACCCGGACAGAAAAAGGGGGCGTCACGTCATTGACCCTTCTGCAACTTTTAGAGCAGGGGTGACCAACCCTGTTCCTTGAGCTCTACCATCCTACAAAGTTCAGCTCCAACCCTGATCAAACACACCTGAACGAGCTAATTAATCACAGCTGTAATTACAGACAGCTGTGTTGAAGCACGGCTGAAACTAAAGTCTGCAGGTAGGTAGATCTCCAGGAACAGGGTTGGGCACCCCTGCTTTAAAGCAATGCTGGCAGCACTCATGCATCTTTTTTCTGAAGCCAGGTTCTGCATGTGACGCACAGAACGAGTGCTCAACTTCGTTGATCGACCCTTGCAAGACCTGTTCTGAATGAAACCCAACTTGGAAAACCTCTGTATGACCCTGACCACTGTAGTGTAACTTGGTTTCAGGGTGTTACTGAACCTCTAATAGCCTTGGCCATCTTTGTGGAGAGCAACAATTCTAATTCTCAAATCCTCAGAGAGTTCTTTGCCATGAGATGCCATATTGAACATCCAGTGGTCAGTATGAGAGATTTGTACCTAAAGCACCACATTTGAACTGCTCTAATACAAGATACACAAGTTTGTATGGTCCTGTCAAGCAGACAAAAACAAACCTGATGAATAGGACATGTGGCTTTGCATGATTAAACAACATTCTAATATCACTTAGGGTGTACTCACCTTTGTTGACAATAATGGCTTTATGTTGTTTTTTTCAGAGGACAGTAAATTTATACTGCTATACAAGCTGCACATTGACTACTCTAAAATATATCCGCCAAGTTTCATTTCTATAGTATTGTCCCTTGACAAGATATACTAAAATGGTTGCTGAAATGTGAGGGGTGTACTTACTTTTGTGAGATATTGTTTATTAAGCTTACTGATATGTTTAATATTATTGTGGGTTTCAATGGATAATAAAATGATCTTAGTAAACATCTAAGATTTGAATACTTAAATGCTTTTTAAATGTGTTTTTTGGTTAATCTAAATTAACTAAAAACAAAACACACACTGCCTTTCAATAATGAACCAATGAAAGAGCTACATTATTTAAAAGTAGCTGAGCCGCTGTCACACTTCTGCGAAGGCAGGTAAAATGCATAGATACTTCAGAATACCGGAAATTATACACTGCACCTTAAATGCTTAAAAAGCTATTCTGAGAAAATGAAGGTGAACAACATGCTTTCAGTCATACTTCTTTTTATCTGTAGATGCCGAGGAAGATAGTGTACGACCAGCTCAACCAGATCCTGCTGTCTGACAGCACTCTTCCTGAGAGCTTTATTCTCGTCAATGGCAGCGATTGGCAAGGACACGTAAATACCAGTCCATTTTACTTCCTGTCTGACCATCTGTATCCACCTTTTTCTTCGTGCAAGTGGGTCTGGCTACCGGTCTCATCCGCGTCCAGCTATTTTTAGCTGTACAAAACAGCTTGTTTTGCTGCTTGAAATTGCAAATTGGTGTGTCTTACCAAATTATTTGAATGTATTATCTTAATTATGAACACACTGGTTTGTAGTGCAAATGGTTTTACCGTTTACTGCACGTAGTTGTTCTCATTATTTCCCTATAGCAGATAATTACCTGGAAGTCTTACCCATAGGCTTACTTACACGTTGAGGAAAAAGGTGGATAGAACATAGCCATTCTTGTGTTCAATACCTGCTTGAATTTGAAGTTGAACATCTGTGTTGTGTCAAGCGGTTACTGATGTTTTTATCCATTCTGAAGTAGAGAAATATGCTTCTGCGTTGTGTTTCTGCAGTATGTGGCTGAGCTGCTGCAGGCCCAGAAGCTGCCAGTGGTCTGCACCTGCTCTGGATCAGAAATCCAGGCTGTCCTTTCTGCCCTGCTCACACGCATACAGAAATTGTGAGTGTAACTGTGATGGAATCAGAGAGAATAAACATAAATGTGAAACGACATGGTTTGCAGTGATGACTAACTGTTAAATCTGATTCATGCTTGTCAATATGAATCGCATTGTTGATCAGATTGTACTGCACTAGTGACGTACATCTTTTCATTGTTCCTTCTTTATTCTCACAGCTGCAACTGTAACTCAATCATGCCCAAACCAGTGAAGGTGGTGGCGGTTGGAGGTCAGAGTTACTTAGGAGCCGTCTTGAGATTCTACGTCTCTCAACTCGCCAACAAGATGTCCGACTGGCTCAGCCATATGAAGTTCCTTGTGGTGCCTATAGGTGCATATAGATTCTAAACACAATGATTTGTGACCCTGGACCTCAACACCAGTCATAAGGGTCAATTTGTAAGCTGAATAAATACGCTTTCCATTGATGTATGGCTTTTAGGATAGGACAATATTTGTCAGAGATACAGCTATTTGAAAATCTGGACATGTGCATAAAAAATCCAAATATTGAGAAAATCGCCTTTAAAGTTATCCAAATGAAGTTCTTAGCAAGGCATATTATTAATCCAAAATTGAGTTTTGATATATTTATGGTAGGAAATTTACTAAATATCTTACTATCCTAATGATTTTTGGCATAAAAGAAAATTGGATCATTTTGACCCATACAATGTATTGTTGACTATTGCTCCACATATACTTGTGCTACTTAAGACTGGTTTTGTGGTCCAGGGTCATATATTGCACACAACGATGACAAAAGCTCAACTGTATTAATTTATACGAGCATCTCCACAGGCTCTCACCCCGTGGCTAAACATCTGGGCTCTCTAGACAATCGCTACAGTTCTTCCTTCCTGGACAGCTCATGGCGAGAGTTTTTCAGCCGCCCAGAGCCTCCTCAGCCTGGTAAATAATTGCATTTGTTTAATCCCTCTACAGTTATTTGTTTTTCATGAGTCATCTCAAAGCGGATATGCAGCATTTCTCTTTCCAGTGCCTGTCGAGATGTATTGTATTGCAGATTTGTTTATAGGATTTGTTCTTGTATCTCTTCAGCTTCCTCTGGTGACTTTGTGGATGTGGCGGGACGAATTCTACAATACATCAATGGATCTATGGTTACTCATCAGCTTCCCATTGCCGAGGCCATGCTGACCTGCAAACACAAGACGTGAGTGTGATGATTTCTATGACCCCATTGTTTCATATATTGTTGATTATATTTTTATTTTTGAATTTTACTCTTCTAGGCAAGATGATGATTCCAACCAAAACTTTGTTCCATTTGTGGGTGTGAGTACATTTTGTTACACTGTTACACTACTGCTCAAAAGTTTGTAGTCGATAAGATTATTAAAGGGAGAGTTCACCCAAGAATGAAAATTCTGTCATGAAATTTGCTCACCTTTATTATTCCCAAACCCATAAGACCTTTGCTCATCTTCGGAACACAAATTAAGATATTTTTTATGAAATCAGAAAGCTTTCTGACCCTGCATAGACAGCAACGCAACTGACATGTTCAAGGCCCAAAATGTAATTCATGATGATATGAGAATGAATTTTTTCTTGAGAAAAATTATGACTTTAACAATTTCTTCTCTTCCATGTCAATCAATATGCATTCACAATGCGTCATGGTACTCTTGTGAACACGCAGAAGAGACAAAATTGTTGAATAAAGTTATTATTTTTGTTTTCTTTGTGCACAAAAAGCATCCTCGTAGCATCATAAGATTACAGTTAAACCACTGATGTCACATGGACTATTTTGTCAATGTCCCTACTACCTTTCTGGGCCTTGAATGTCTTAGTTCTTTTGTTGTCTATGCAGGATCGGAAGTCTCGGATTTCATCAAAAATATCTTAATTTGTGTTCCGAAAAATAAACAAAGATCTTATAGGTTTGGAAAGACACGAGGATGGTTATTGACAGAATTTCATTTCTGGCTGAACTATCCCTTTAAAAGTCACTTTATTAGTACCCGAACTTTATATAGTAATGTATATTGCAATATATTCCACAAAACCATTTTATTGTCCAATGATGGATGGATTCATGTTTAATTTTTTCTTGCAACAGGTGGTTAAGGTGGGATTGGTAGAGCCCAGTCCAGGATCTCCAGGTTTGTCAATGTATTATTATTTTTTTTTGCATCAATCCACACAAAATGCACCAGTAATATTGTATTACCAGAGATGAGAACAGAACCAAACGAGTGTAGTCTGATTCTCCAATAATGAGCTCTATGTTGGTTCTTTCTAGCTAATCTAAACATAACGTGCACATTTAGATTAGCATTTATATAATAAATGTTACCATATTTGTTGTTTAATATAGTTAAACAATTATTAGATCATCTTGTAGCAGGAAGGCTAATTATATCATGTCATGCCACCTCTAAAAGACTCTGAAAAAGTCTACTTGAAGGGAATCCCGGGTATTAAGACTTGTATGAGTTAATATAACAGAAATTATGTCTTGAACTAAAATGTAGTAGAAACCCCATGAAAGATTTATGCTATTTTAAAAATCCACATCGTTTCATGCATATTTTGGACTATGGAGGGCGCTACAATTTCGATGATGTGAAATGGTTGCACTTGGTGAATACACAACTCGAAAGATAAAAGGAAAATGCCAGTGGACAAATAAAACTTCGTAAAGACCTGCGTCTTTGTTCTCTCCGCTTTCAGTAGCTGTGGTCATTGTATCAGTATTTTATTTTCTGAGTTGTGTTGTGGTTAAAATAGCAACAGGTAACACCAGTACCTCACAGAGTGGAGCCATTTCACGTCATTGAAATAATGGTGCCCCCCATCGTCCAAAATATGTATAAAACTGTGGATTTTTTAAAATAACAAAACTTTAATTTTATTAGTAAGAGACATAATTTACTTTATATTAAGTGATTAGGTCTTAAAATGTATGTATATTTTTTTTATGAAATTCTCATCACTTTACTATGCATTTTAACATTATTTTTACTTCTTTCAAATAATTTGACTCATTGTAGGTGCAGATTGTGAGGAGGGTTTGGCTTTGAGTTTGGCAGTTCCATCAACGTCTCCACCGGCTCATGGATCTCCCACTGGGATGATGAAAGATTCTGCAACGCCTCCTCCATCACCATCCTTAAGTGGACTGGCTGCTCTTGGGTTTGTGTACATTATTGTACAGAAATCTGCACTGCTCTGCTGTTTCTCATATTGCTTGGGCTTACAGCTGTTATCTCTTTAAAAATGCTTGCCTTGTAAAAACCTGGTCAAACTGATTGTGTTATCTAGGAGCCCCAGCATGTCTCATGGTATGGATGCCATTGGGCTGCAGGTGGATTACTGGGTGTCTTCAGGGGCTGAGAAGCGCAAAGATGGAGAGCGGAGAGACACGGGCAAGATCACTTTGAAGTGTGCGTTCAGATCCTTGCAGGTTAGCCGACTACCTGGCTCCTTTGAGCTCCTGACTGGCTCTAACACCATGTCCATGACTGTGGTGACCAAGGAGAAGAATAAAAAAGGTGAGATGATTGACTAGATTTACACATTTATCCATTTGCTAAAGATCACTTGGTGTTTTCTTGACCCTTACAGTGTTTCCAAGCCCTGCAATTTTTTTTGACATTTTCCCTCTAGCTCTCTGCCCTTTTTCACTGCATTGCTACTATTGTTATTGCTTTCCAAATTGATGTACTTTACCAACTATATTTACTCACGTTGTCTGTCTTCAGTCCCGACCATCTTCCTGGGGAAGAAGCCGAAAGAGAGAGACACGGAGTCAAAGAGTCAGGTCATTGAAGGCATCACCAGACTCATCTGCTCTGCCAAGAATCATCAAACCAGTCTAAGAGGTAAACAGTTTTTCTGTTTGTTTCTCTCTTTTACGTGACACCAAAGAAGCCAAGCTTACCAAGTCATCCATTGTTTTTGTTTTAAAGGGAACCCTGGGTATTAAGACTTGTATGCCTTAATATAATGTAAATAATGTCTCTTATTGAAATATGTAGTAGAAAACCCATGAAAGATTAATGGTATTTTTTTTAAAAATCCACATCGTGAGATACATATTTTGGACTATAGGGGGTGTCATTATTTTAAATACATAAAACTGTTGCACTCAGAGCTACAGGCACTGGGCTACGCTATTTTTGTTCCACAACACAATTTGAAGAAAAAAAAATAGTGATACGATGACCGCAGCTGCTGAAAGAGCTTGCAGGTGGCAACAGATATAAGCGTAGGCTTAAACCAAATGGCAATTAAATTTTCCCTAAACGCACCCGGATATCGAAACTCCTTCAGTGACTGTGGCGTCATGACAAGCATTGAATGTTTACATCATTTGTAAGCTGTTTCAGCAGCTGTGGTCTACTAAATGCCTCAAAGGCATCAGGGCTAAAGTGGAGAGAACAAAGATGCAGGTCTTTTCGTCCATAGGTGTTTTCCCATTCTTTTCTCCTCTTCTTATCATTGGAAAAGCAGTAAAGACTTGCATCACTTCTCTTGTTGCCCTTTGACTGAAAATTACAACTAAAAGCCACAAAAGGTGGCATCGTATCAGTATTTTATTTTCTAAGTTGTGTATTCTGAGTTTTGTTGCGGTAATATTAGCAACAGATAGTGCCAGTAGCTCACTGAGTGCAACCGTTCTACGTAATCAAAATAAAGGCCCCTCCATAGTCTAAAATATGTATAAAACAATTTTTAGAATAACCTAAATCTTTAACAGGTTTTCTACTACATATTTTAGTAAAAGACATAATTTATGGTATATTAAGCCATACAAGTCTTAATACCCAGGATTCCCTTTAAAGGTTTACACATTATTACAAACAATGGGATTTCTAGTGTCCAAAAATGCTACCCAAATTTGAGAGGTCAGTTAAGACTAAGAATTATGACCACTAACATGAATATTAGCATCATTGGTGTTTGGGTCATTCTACAGAAATGTCCACTTTTGGAATGGCAATTATTTTGTCACTGGTGTTAGCTTCTTTGGCAATATTTAAGGTTTGAAAAGGTTGAATTGAAAGGTTTACAGCGCATGTAGTCAGAGTTAGAGAAAAATAATGAAAATGCACAAAATAAGGGGGAAAAAAAAAACACAGTAACACAATGAATCACAAGTGACATACATAAGACCTGATTTACTGATCGTCACTGGTGTTGCCAAAAGGAAGGTAACACCAGTGACAGTTGTCATTAAAAAATGCATTTTACAAAATGACTGCCACAAGGTATCAATCCACATGTTGTCAATCATGGTATACTCACTAAATTAAGTATTTTAATCGATTTGTATTCTAGTTTTTTTTTATTCTCTCCCTTCAACTAAAAGCTTTATATAAAATCATGAGAGAAAATTTCTGATAATTGAAAGAGACAGTAGACTTAACATGGGCCTTTTTTCATAGATCTTTAAGAAATTGTATAAAGGAAGTCAATTGACATCAACAGTGTGATTTTATTTCAAAGTAAATGATTTTTGTTAAATGGTAACACCCTTGAAACAACTCCAGGGGACCACTACTTTTATTATATATTTTATAGTTTTTTTATGCCATTTATTTGATGGTACATTATTGTATTTTAAATGGTAGAAAAATCTGTTTTTGACCTCAAAGTAAAGCACTGTCCCTCTGTATATGGCTGTGGTTTTGTGGTGCCATATAATTAATTTAAAAACAAATATTGCCACATTAATGGCTCAAGAAGGTGTAATTGTTCAAATAACACCGTTTTATTTTATAAAACTATAAAGAACTTTTAGCCATAAAGTGTTATATTTCTGTAAAGGCTAGTGACAGAAAAATTGACATTTCCATAGAATGACACCTTTATGGCCCTGAAAGGTCTGAGCCCATTGGCAAAATGTTTAGTTTCCATTTTCCTAATTGAAAATGGTCAACATGTGACCAAAACATTGGTCGCGTAGCCTTTTTTTTTTTTTTTTTTCCTTTCTTTCTTTCTTTCTTTCAGTAAATTGCTTACAACTCTCTTGTGATTTTAAAAAGTCCACAGACTTTTTTCAGGTATTTTACTTTTTGGGAAATGTTTTTGGTCAGTTGAATTGTTTTGAAGGCGCAGTGGGTTTTTGACTTTTTCAGTATAAAAATGAACATGAATTTCAGAATTTTTGCTTCATGTTTCATAGTCCTTTTGGCAAAACACATTTTGAAAGTAGTTAGAATTCATGTCTAAAGGATTAGTCCTTTTAGAAATAAAAATTTCCTGATCATTTACCCACTCCCATGTGACTGAAGATGTTCATGTCTGTCTTTGTTGAGGTGAAAAGAAATTTAAGGTTTCTAAGGAAACCATTCCAGGATTTATCTCCATATAGTGGACTTCAATGGGGACCAACGGGTCGAAGGTCCAAATTGCAGTTTGAATGCAGCTTCAAAGGGCTCTGCACAATCCCAAAAATTGTTTAGCTAGATTAGACCCTTATTCCTTGGCTGGGACTGTGTAGAGAGCCCTTTGAAGGACTTTATAGACCTTCAACCCATTGGTTCCCAATAAAATCCACTATACAGAGAAAAATTCTGGTTTTCCTCAAAATTAACCATTTCTGTTCGACTGAAGAAAGAAAGACATAAACATCCTGGATGACATGGCGAAAAGTAAATATCAGGAAATTTCAATTCTGGAGTGAACTAACCCATGATTATATTTGAAATATCTCAACTTTTTGGACCCTCTGTATCTAAATATGTTCATCTCATGAGTCAAATGTGTTTCAGTGTCAGTAGATGGAATGGAGTGGAATGATGTGAAGTTCTTCCAGCTGGCTTCTCAGTGGCCCACCCATGTGAAGTACTTCCCGGTGGGGCTGTTTTGTTACAACAAATCATCCTCCTAGTGACCTCTGGATGGAAAAAACATGGTAACGTTTCTTGACCTTGCTTGCAACGGCCTTCAAACAGAATAGAGGTCCAGTTGTTGTTCTTGAGGTGGTCATGTTTACTATACACGACTTGAGATACTTGAGCCTAAGTGGTGAGATGTTGAATTTCTCATCTGTGATTGGTGGGATCTTAGATTTTGGCCTTTAGAAGGCCAGAGCAGATACAAACTTGAGGATGGATTAAGAGTGGGTTGAGAATATTATTTATGAACCTTTTCTACCAGTGTTTGTCTGCTGTGCAATTCCTGACGCAATAAAATCCCAATATTGTATTGAGTTTATATTTAAATGGTACTTGATATTAGTGATAAGTTAAAGTTCTCAGATTCATTATGTGTACCTTTTGTTGTACAACTTTAATGTGTTAGTGTTACTTCACCTGACTGAATCTGACATCCAAAGCTTCTCCAAGACACGTTGTTTGTATAAAAAAGCCTTTAAGATACTTTATTAAAAAATATTTTTGTGTCTATGTATGAAATATTCTACTGTGCACTTGTATAGAAATATATATTTGCTTCTTCTATAAGTGATTTTATCTCTATGTATGTAGTAATCAAAGCATGTACTGTATGTATATGTGCTTACATCAGGGTTTGTCGAAGCTGCTATGGACACCTAATCCATTCCACTGTGGTTTCTGAGATCGCTATTAATTTATTAATCTCCCATGACTAAACGTAATCACTGGTCTCTTCCTCCCCAATGCCTTCCATAACAAATGAGATGACTAATAAGGGTAAATGTGATGCTATGATTTTGTACCTTCCAAGTGAACTAGGACAATGTCTGGAAATTGTGGTACCATTACTGCCTTTCTAAATCTGTTGTGCTAAACCTAGTTAGTTTGCATGATGCAGTATATTGATCAGTATGATTGCAGTAAATGTGGTTATTTTCATAACACACTCTATATGTCAGTACTGTATATTTTGTTCTATAAAGCTCTGTGATTTTACATTAAATGTAAATTAAGTAATAAATATATTTGAATTGCAATCTCGCTTTGTTTACTTTTTAGCAGTTAAAATGTTCGAATGCTGAAAATGTGTACAATGTGTTGCATTGTCTGTTAGAAACTCAGGTCTGCAGTACAAAGGGGTTCATAGAAAATTCATAAAGACTGTTTTGCTGTAATATGTAATATTTTTCCCACAATATACACTTTTTTTCATATACACTGCCTTTCAAAGTTTGCAGTCAGTAACGTGTTTTCTTTAAGAAATTTTGCAAGAATGTGTGACAGTAAAGACCTTTTCAATGGTATGTATTATATCAAGTGATGTATTAAGCAACATTTCTTAAACACCAAATCATCTTGTTTTAAATCAAATTTTGAACGGTAGTGTATATATTAGGGTTGGGCATCTAAGGTATAATGCCGATCTGATACGCATCTCGATACAAAGTATCCGATCCGATATATTAACGATACATTTGTGACATATTGCGATGCAATACGATACGATTCACACCCATATCACGATACGATGCGATAATTCAGCACTAACTAATTAGATCAAGTTTATGTGATGATGTGAAAGAGGATGCGGATATATATATATATGTGTGCGTGTGTGTGTGTGTGTGTGTGTGTGTGTGAATATATATATATTAGACAGATTTAAAGCTCCTGAATTCTTTAATTCAGAAATTCTAAACAGAGTACTTTTTCTAAAGTAAGTGAACCTGCCAAACAGAACAACAGGGAGATGCCAAAATACCACTCACTAAACCTGTCCATTTGAACTGGACTGACCGAATATCTGCTGTTTGTATCCATTATAAAATGAACATACAAATGAAAAATACAGCAAATACATACTATATCTGTTGATGCTAGTGCTCATATGTGCATAAACACCACTGACCCTTACAAGATTCACCTCTATGGGTGAGCATCCATTATAAAACACTCACAAGACATTCATTTTGACAACTATGCAAATATTTTGAAATTTCACACAAAAATACTATGGATCAGAGCTCCGAAAGCATGAATAGTTCATGAATCAACAGCGGACTTATGCGTGCCTAGACTGTCATTGTTACTATTACTCTGGGCTGCGTTTCCCAAAAGCATCGTAAGTTTAAGTTGATCGTAGCTCCATTGGTTTCAATGGGTCTACGATGTACTTAAGCTTACGATGCTTTTGGGAAACGCCGCCCTGATCGTTTTTACCTTTACATTAGTGCGAGGGTTTGTTTCATGCCGTCAAGAGATGAAGTAGAGACCCGTTTTTCCGCGGGATAGGTTACATTTTATGCTGGCTTTTGCTGGTGGGAGTGGGACAAAATAACGTACATTTCTGCAGGAGCGGGTAGGAGCGGGACTAAAATATCCGTCCCTTGCAGGTCTCTGATGATGTTTGCGTGCCGCGCCGCGGCTGAAAGTTTTGAGCCGCCGTTCAGTCTGTATTTAACAGTGCGATGAGGCTTGCTGCGCCAAATCCAAAGCAATCTATCACAGAACACGAAAGAGGCCGTGCTTTGACCATTTTAGGATAAAATTTAAATTAATTTTAAGCCATCTCGCGGGCCACCGGTTGAGAATCCCTGCTCTATGTGACTTTCTGGACACGCCCCGGTCTCTGTAGTGTTGTGATAGGCTACTTCATTCACGCAGCAGTGAAGGGAGACATGCTTGAGAAACAGTTCAGAGGGGAGAAAACAATCTAACAATATTTTCCACTTTCTAAATAATAAAAGTATTGTATGTCTACTAATAATTATAAAGAAATAAATTGGGATTTACCGATGCAGATATGTTAGAAACGATGTATCGCGATACAAATGCCTATTTGTATCCGATGTGCACTTTTTAAACCGATGCATTGCATCGTTAACTTTTTAAACCGATGCACCGAGTGAATCGGGGAATCTTCCCATCCCTAGTATATATCTACTCCAATATATTAGGTATATTGGGCATTTATGTCTCCTAGTTGTTTGCTGTCACAGGCAATTTACAGGAATAGTTCACCCAAAAACAAAAATTACCCCATGATTTACTCACCCTCAAGCCATCTTAGATGTATATGACTTTCTTCTTTCAGACAAATACAATTAAAATATTTAAAAAATGTAACATTATATTACATGTCCTGGCTCTTCCAAGCTTTATAAAGAAAGAGAGTGGGTATTATTTTTCAATAGTCCAAAAGTAGTATTAAAAAAGCGCATCCATCCATCATAAAAAGTGTCCAACATGACTCCAGGGGGTTAATAAAGGGAAGCAAATCAATGCGTTTTTGTAAGAAAAAATGTCCATATTTACCAATTTATGAACCATCTCCAACACCAGGTGTTTTGTTTTGCTCTGTCCTCTGCGCTTCCGCATTTATTACTTCTCACCAGAATTTACGCTACACCTACGACAGTAAATTGCAAGTTGTAAAAATTGATATTTGACACTTTGATGAATGGATGCACTTTATTGGACTTCAAAAAAATCAACAGCCACTCACTGCCATTTTAAAGTATGAAGGCGTTTCAGTGCCATGTAAAAAAAAAAAGATGAGAAGATGAGAATAAAGTCAAAATTTTGAGAATAATGTCAAAATATATGACAGTCAAAATTATGAGAATAAAGTAGAAATGTTTCAAGTTGAAGTGCTTTGAGAAAAGTCGAAGTGTTTTAATAGTCGAAATATTTTGAGAATAAAGTCGAAAATTTAAAGAAAAGTCGAAACATTATGAGAATAAAGTATAAATGTTTTAAGAATGAAGTTGAAGTGTTTTGAGAAGTCAAAATATTTTGAGCATAAAGTCTAAATGTTTCGAGAATAGAGTCAAAATGTTTCAAGAATAAAGTCATTTTGAGAATAAAGTCATTTTGAGAATAAAGTCGAAATATTTAGACAATGAAGTCAAAATAATGAGAATAAGGTCAAAGTGTTTCGAGAATAAAGTCAAAATATTTTAAATATAAATTTATAGCGAAATACAAACAATGTCTATTACAATAATGTGTTCTCTTTAATGTGGAGTGACAGATCACTGTATTCGAAAAATACAGCAATCTGTCCTGCCCAGAGGTGTCAAGTAACGAAGTACAAATACTTCGTTACCTTACTTAAGTAGAAATTTTGAGTATCTATACTTTACTGGAGTAATTATTTTTCAGACGACTTTTTACTTCTACTCCTTACATTTTCACGCAATTATCTGTACTTTCTACTCCTTACATTTTAAAAATAGACTCGTTACTCCTATTTCTTTTCGGCTAGTTTTCATTCATGTCATCGTTCAAAAAAAAAAAAACTATCCAGATAAATTGCGCCATCCACATAGAGTGAATTTGGTTGTGGTTGGATGAGAAGTATAAACATATACCATTCCGACACCCTATTGGTTTGTACACGATCCATCACACCTGCACGTGACATGACACAAATCACGTCACACTCCTGGCCAATGGCCATCGGGGAGAACCGGGACATTCCCGGTGGGCCGATCGCCGAAGAGAGGCAGACCTCCCGCATATTATGCGCTATTTTAAATGACATTCGAAACTGCAAATAGTCCAAAAGTGTGACGTGGCGGAATCAGTCAAATGCAAAGTGATAAATAGCGCAAGTTCAAGTTGCTTGACGCATTTAGATTTAACACAGAATTGTGTTTGGCAGTTGTGTGATATGAGAACATTAAAGGTTCTGTAGGTTCTGCTGGGCTGCTGAAAACAGCTGCATGAGGAGGTAAAGTGATAAACGTCAATACATAATTACTGTCATTTTTTTATTAAAAATTTCATAGTTTATTATTATGAATTATTAAAAGAAACATAACCATTGTAATTTTATTCTTGTGACGACATCTTACTAATACTAGTCAGTTAATATCTGGATTTTAAGCAATAATTTCTTTCTTTTTAAATATTAAGTTGTAATTCATTTTAATTGGAGTAAAATGTTAATTCAGTAAGAGCCTGATTAAAGATAAATATCAGTGCCTTATATAAATGAGGTGTTTACTATACATATTAAAGTTCTTAAAGGGACAGTTCACCCAAAAATAAAAATTTTCATTATTTACTCAACATCATGTAATTTCAATCCTGTATGAACTTCTTTCTTCTGTGGAACATAAAGGAAGATACTTTGAGAAATTCAAAAATTGTGTCTATAGAGTAGAAATCAAGGGTAAACAAATATGTTTGGTTACATTCTACAAAATATCTTTTGTGTTCTACAAAAGTAAGTAATTTTTACAGAATTTCTTAGCAATAAAAGTCCTGCATTCTATCTCAAAATCAATGCTTTACTGCATGCATTTTTATGTGACAAAAATGCATTATTAATTTTATAAATTATTAATAAAAGTCGCATTTGAATTCAGTATCTAACATTATTTGATTCTGTCCTGTTTTATTCATTCATTTATTTACTTTAATTAAAGGCCCTATAATCCAACAAAACTCACGGGGGAACTTGTAGGCTGGATGGGCTGGATTTGTCCAAGGCCAAATGTTAACCCCAGTCCAGCCCTGCACTCCAGCAAGGATATAGCCAGTGTTCGGGTCATTACTCAAAAAAGATGATTTCTTACAAGTTATTATTTCTCGACTACTTGCTTATTTATCAAACGGGTGCTTTCTCTTCATCCTCTGCAAATGAAGCTATAGTAGGTAGTTTGATAGAAAGACGTTTGAATAAATAATAGTTTGCGATTGACAACGCGATTGACAATGTTGCGATAACAATACTTATAGGCAGCAACTAATCATCATATCTTCCGCTCCATGAAACACGTTAATGCTCAGTAGTACACATTTATGGTTCTTTAATGTAGCCTATTTGCATTGTAATAAAATGCGTTTATTTTCAATGGGCAAATATGCAGCTAAAACAGGTAGCCTAGTGCATTCCAAATTTTTCAACATTAACATTTTAATATAACATAGTCATTATGGCCTTTAGAAATGTTTTTTGGGGAGGTGGGGTAGTGCACAATAGGCCCCTGTGGCGCGGCCTAAGCTTTGGTCCTTAATGGCATTTTTTTCCCTTACATTACTTTTACTTTTTTACTTTAAGTAGTTTTGAAACCAGTACTTTTATACTTTTACTTGAGTAAAAAGCTTGAGTTGATACTTCAACTTCTACAAAAGTCTTTTTAAATCTTAGTATCTATACTTCTACTTGAGTAATGAATGTGAATACTTTTGACACCACTGGTCCTGCCACATTAAAAAGTGTGAAAAATTTTATTGCAAGACAATGTTTGTATTTTGCTATAAAACTGACAGATTTTGAAAGCTGAGACTTTGTTTTATATTAAAAGTACCAAAAGCACAAAGCTTATTGCTATTAATGGGTGACTGGGGCACTAAAATAGGCCTAATGAATGCAATCAAAGATGTAAAATATAATTTTCAAGCATACTGTCCCTGCGAGTATAACACATGGTATGATTTCTGCTAATAATCCCACATATATTCAAATAAATTCCGGTGGCCTGCAAACTTCTCCTGGTGCTCCCAATCCAGGCTCTACTCTCAAAATATTATAACTTTAATTGCTATGATTTAATTCTTGAAACATTTTGACTTTATTCTCAAAATATTCTTATTTTATTCTCGAAAGTTTAATCCACTAGAGTTTGCCACTAAAACATCATCGTAATAAAGCTTGGAAGAGCCAGGACATTTTTAATATAACTCAGATTGTATTCATCTGAAAGAAAAAAGTCATATACACACCTAGGATGCCTTGAGGGTGAATAAATCATGTGGTAATTTTCATTTTGTTGGTGAACTATCCCTTTAAATCCATTCACACTATGAAAGGGATCATCACATTTATGGGTCTGCCATAAAGTTTGCAACCCCTGATTCAGCAGATGCTTACTTATTGAACACTACAGGGACAGGTGAACTATTCACTGTGTGTGGTGTTTATGGAGGGACAGTGTGAGAGTGATGGAGGGTGGGAGATAAAGGGAGAGAGAATGAGAGCTGCCCCCCTTTTAATACCCAATAACCCAGTTATGCCTGTCCAGTCAGTGCCAGTGAGGTTTGAAGGGGGAAACACACTGACCTGTATGGGGTAAAGCGCACACGGATCCTCTCAGTGATGGGCTGTACAGGATGGAGGCTCCTCTGGCTGGCCTGCTTGGTGTCCACTTTTCTTCAATACGGTGCGTGTTGATTTCATTGTTACTATTAGGCTGGTAAATATGATGAGAAAAAAAAGAAGAAAAAAACATTTACGCAACTGAAGAGAACGTCTGCTTGATAACTTACACATTTCAATTAGGTGCGAAATGTTTAGATGAGGCATGATAAAACCAACGCGCAACAAAGATCATCTGTAATAGGTGTTTTAAGTGTAATGTTAAAATAATTGAAATATTTGTAATTTGGGTCAGTTTTTTTTTAAGAAGAAGAAATGAAGCCTATTGTTCTCTCTGTTGGTGTATTTGTCCTTGCCAAGGCTGTCAGCTGTAATTAAGGCTTTAGAGTCACTGTGCTTTCCCACACACACACACACACACACACACCCACACACACACACACACATGTTTGTTTTTGTGAATTGTGGGGACATTCCATAGACGTAATGGTTTTTATACTGTACAAACCGTACTTTCTATCACCCTACACCTTCCCTACACCTAAACCTAGCCCTCACAGGAGACTGTGCATATCTTTACATTCTCAAAAAAACGTATTCTGTATGATTTATAAGCCTTTTGAAAAGTGGGGACATGGGCAATGTCCTCATAAGTCACCCTCTTCTTGTAATACCTATGTCATACCCATGTTATTACACACATTTGTGTCCTGATATGTCACAAAAACATGCCCACACACACACACACACACACACACACACACACACACACACACACACACACACACACACACACATACACACAAAGGCCTGGGGGTGGCAGGGTAGTGGGGGTGGGACTCATCATTACAGTAATGAGACAGCCATTGAGATGGAAGGAGAGAGCTTGAGAGCTACACAACAGAACTGTGGAATAAATGGGCCTCCAAGTAATGTCTTTGCCAATTGTTTGAAATAATAAAACGGCCATAAATCAAGTCAAATGTGCATTAAAATGATCCCACTTGAGTGTTTCCTCCCATCCCATCCAGGTGCAGTCCGGGTGATGGTGAGGGAGTCTGGTCTGGAGATTGTTCGGGGAGATTCTGTCACTCTGCCCTGTTCGTTTTTCACCATCATGCCCTTGTTCAGACTCAGCATCATCTGGACTCTGACCCCGCTCTCTGACCCCGACTCCCCCATACAGGTCCATCTGTTTGTCTTTCTATTTATTAATTTTACTAAAGGTTTCATAGAATGAGTGGATTCCTTATAGAGATCTTATAGGGTTAGTTCACCCAAAAATGCTAATTTTGTCATTAATTACTCACCCTCATGTCTTTCCAATTCCGTAAGACCTTCATTCATCTTTGTAACACAAATTAAGGTATTTTTGATGAAATTCGAGTGCTTTCTGACCCTGCATAGACAGCAACACAACTACCACGTTCAAGGCCCTGAAAGGTAGTAAGGACATCATTAAAATAGCACATGTGACATCAGTGGTTCAACCTAAATTTTATGAAGCTACGAGACTACTTTCTGCAATGTATGCAATTTTTTTCCCATGACTTTAGGAATTTGTTGATTTTAATGCCATGACTTTATGAATTTAAGACTTTCAGCTTTGATACAAGACCTTTTAAGACCTTAAACTGTGCATGGGTGATGGCTTTTTAAGACCACAGAAACCCTGAAAAGATCATTTGAAGAATATTGGTAGTTTCGCTTCGCATTGAGTTGCATTCTATTTATCATTCATATGATGCAAGTCAAAAGGAACCAAAACTGTTTAGTCACTAACATTCTTCAAAATATCTTTGCTTCCTGCAGAAAAATAAAGTCATGCAAGTTTAGAACAACTTGAGGTTGAGTAAAAGACTGAAATGTTATTTTTTGGTGGACTATCACTGACATTCCTTAAACCCCGTTGGCCTAGATCCTAATGAAGGTATTATTATTATAATATCGTTCTTGGTGTGAACAGACTTTAGTCAGGGTAAACGCCATATTGAATCGTAGATGGTTAGGATGCATCTCAGTCAGCTCTCTAGTTTAACTAGTACGAGCACTGACCGAGGGCTCAGCCTTTTTAAGGCTACTGGAACATTCGCTCCCAAAAAAATCATAACGATATTTGCCAGGGTCAGAATTGCAAGATACAAACTTGCATTCCTGAGGAAAAAAAGTCAGAACTGCAAGATAAAAACTCGTATTTGCAAGAAAAAGTCAGAATTGCAAGATACAAACTTGCATTCCTGAGGAAAAAAAGTCAGAACTGCAAGATACAAACTTGTATTTGCAAGAAAAAGTCAGAATTGCAATATACAAACTTGCATTCCTGAGGAAAAAAAGTCAGAACTGCAAGATACAAACTCGTATTTGCAAGAAGAAGTCAGAATTGCAACATACAAACTTGCATTTTCAAGAAAAAGTCAACATTGCATGAAAAAAGTAAGAATTTGCGAGATGTAAAGTCACATTTGCAAGAAAAAAACTTCTGACTTTATTTATTGCATTTGTGAGAAAAAAGATCTGAATTGCATAAGAAATTGTGCAATTGTGTGGCACTAGCTGCTCTATTTAATATCTGTAGGACTGCTATCTCTGTCGTTGTGCAGGTGATCGTGTATGATCAAGGGCAGGTGATTGAAAGCCCTTCATTTATGGGCAGGGTGGGATTTGTGGGAATGCCCTGGAGCGCCGACATCATTTTGAACTACACACGCGTGTCTGACGCTGGAGTCTATCGCTGTGTGGTCAGCAACCCCCCTGAGACTGGAGACCCTGGCATAGGAGAACTCAGCCTCACTGTTTTGGGTATCACATATCATATACTTAAGTGACCCTGGACCAAAAAACTAGTCATAAGGGTCCATTTTTTCAAATTGAGATTTATACACCATTCTGAAAGCTAATAAGCTTTGCATTGATGTATGGGTTGGCTAAGATACAACTATTTGAAAATCTGGAATCTGAGGGTGACATAAAATCTAAATATTGAGAGAAGCCTTTAAAGTTGTCCAAATGAAGTTCTTAGCAATGCATATTACTAATCAAAAATTAGGTTTTGATATATTTACGGTAGGAAATTTACAAAATATCTTCATGGAACATGATGTTTACTTAATATCCTAATAATTTTTGGCATATAAGAAAAATGGATAATTTTGACCCATACAATGTATTGTTGGCTATGCTACAAATATACCAGTGCTACTTAAGACAGGGTCGCACATTAATTCATACTAATTGTTCTTTCACAACCAACTAAGCAATATCACACGAGCTGCGATTCTAAACACGACGCACACGGTCTAACCATCAAACCAACAACACGACTGCAAGTGTGATATGGCTTTTATATAACAGATCAGTAAACAATAAGTTTAGCAAATATATTAACTTACATTCAGACAGAGTTTTGCAAATTTAAACATTCTGTTTTCGCGCCGTCAACGACATTAGGTCCAATCAAAGCGGAAGCACTGCAGCCGGAGCGTTCAGGAATGAATCAGTTGCTTGAACGAAATAATAATAACATAAATAATCTAGACAGTTGTAGTCGTTTCAAATGTTTACCAATTGTTCATAACATTCTCCTAACAGAAAAAACGGTGTTGTTTTTAACAAACTAAAAGTACTAAAATAGTTTTCGTTATTGAAATAAAACTGAACCAACATAAAATATATCTGAATGAAAAATAAATGAAATACTCACCTTCTTTCTTCAAGACAGAAGTAAGCCTGTGGGCGAGCTTCCATCTCATTAGCTGCTAGGGAAATATGGAGAAGAATAAACGTGCAGTAAACAGTAAAACTGTTCGCACTGCAAACCAGTGTGTTCATAATTAAAATAATACATTCAAATAATATGGTAAGACACATTAATTTACAATACCAAGCAGAAAAACAAACTGTTTTGTACAGCAAAAAATAGGTGGATGAGAATGAGACCGGAAGCCACACCCATAAAATGTAGAAATGGACGTTTAAGATGTTCAACGATTACTTAAAATAAAAAGCTAAATATAAATATTTAAATATGATTTAAAATGTGAAACCTAAAATATTAATAATGTTAACTAAAATGTAACAAACTAGTCCAAATCCTGCTGCCATACTTTACACAGTATTTTTGTACACAATATGTTTGATTCTTT
Organism: Garra rufa; assembly: GCF_049309525.1. NCBI lineage: Eukaryota > Metazoa > Chordata > Actinopteri > Cypriniformes > Cyprinidae > Garra > Garra rufa. The sequence continues at coordinate 19,290,572 of NC_133379.1, read as the reverse complement.
CCAGACTACTTGTAATGTGAAGCTTGATGCATTCAGGTTTCGCAACTTTCTCCATGTGTTTGCAGCACCTCCGTCTCTTCCTGTGTGTCTGTGGGAAGGGGAAACCGACACTGGAGGCAATGTGCGACTGTCCTGTGTGGTGGCAGAGGGCTTTCCTACTCCCAAGGTGATTTGGGAAAAGCTAGAACCAGATAAAACAACACTACCAGTGAACATGGATGGTAAAAAGCTTTATACAGGTATACAAAAACACATCAGGCATATAGAAACAATATTTCATACCTGTATCTGTCGCAGGTGACATGACGGGCTCTGTGCACATCACTAATGTGTCTGCGCAGACCTCTGGCCTCTACCGCTGCTCGGTGACCAACCCGCTGGGAACCCAGCACTGCTATATTAACCTCTCTGTCTACACACGTAAGTCTCAGTACTACAGGTTTGGAATGACATGAGAGTGAGTAAATGATGACAGACTCTTTTATGTTTGTTTTCTGTGAACCTGTAGCTCCGGATAACTCTCCTGGCATCCTGCAAGGGGTGCTGTTGAGTCTTACAATGGCCCTGCTCCTGCTCGCTCTGATGGTGCTGGTACTGTGGCTCCACCGTTCGGCACAGGAGAGCAAATGGAGAAACAGCCATGAGGAAGATGAGTGCTATAATGAGATCAAATACACGCCCTCTCTTATTAAACGCTCCTTTGTCTGAGACCAAGGACAGTGACATTTGGATCATCTCTGCACTGATCTATTGTGAAAGCCAGTTTGTGTACAAGGGGAGAACATAAGCCACATATAACCACACATTTATACCTTTTTTCTGATGAAATCTTTGTGGGCTAGTGCTTTTATAAGTGCTTTACAGTTGCCCCAAAGACTACTACAGTCACTGTTGTAAACGAATGTCTTTTTTGTCCTGAGGTAATCCATAGCATGCCACAGATGCTTGTCAAATACATTTGAATTATATTTAAACCAGAATATTCATTTTAGCAGCTGGCTTTTCACTTTCTACAAGCTTTACATCATCGCAACAGACAATCAAAAGTTACCACAAATTAATGGAAGTTCAGTTTGGTCTTTTGATAGACACGTATATGCTTTGTAGACATTCATTTCATACAGTAACAGCTGATTGTATCTATTGCATTTGCTTTGGGAATTAAACATTGAGTTTAGCTACAATAAAAATGTGGATCACTACAAGCAATTTTAGTTTGTTGGCGAATAATCATTTAAACCTCTTGCATTTCCATTTTGTTCCATATATATACACTGCCATTCAAAGGTTTGGGATTAGCAAGATTTTTAATGTTCTTTTTTTGAAAGAAGTTTCTTATGCTCATCAAGGCTGCATTTATTTGATTAAAAATACAGGGGAAAAAAATTAATATTGTGAAATATTATTTCAATGCAAAATAACTGTTTTCTATGCGAATATATTTTAAAATATAATTTATTCCTGTGATGCAAAGCTGAATTTTCAGCATAATTTCTCCAGTCTACAGTGTCACATGATCCTTCAAAAATCATTCTAATATGCTGGTTTATTATCGATGAAAACATTCGTGCTGCTTAATATCCTGTTGTAACTTGTGATACTTTTTTCAGGATTCATTAATAAATTATAGCTGCAAGCAGCAATTACCAGGGTTCGAGCACTTTAAGGCAGTTAAGCACATAAAAATAGACATTACATATTATTTGGCAAGCCTGTAACAAGCTAAATCAATAATAAAAAAGTATATTATTTTTCATAATTTTTTTTTTAATGTTTATGGCCAACTGTGGTCCGATCTCCCTAAAACTTTGAATGCTTGTTTAGAATCACCTTTGGCAGGTTTTGTGAGGTTTTGAGTTTTTGTTTAGGCTTTATAGGCTTTTGGGTGTATTTGTACAAGCCCCTTTTCTAAACGACCCCAATATAGCTACCCAAAGGGCACATTTTTTACATTTTTTGATAATTTTTTGTCCAGAGAATTGTACTGCATTGTTTTTCTCCCAGATTGAACGAAAAACCTAGGACTAGTTCGCAAAAGTAGTTTTTCTTTACATTTTCACATTTTTTTTTTTACAAAAATGGTTTTAGAGGCAAAGTCGTTGGAAAAGAGGAGGTCTATCATATGATATGAACATTGTGCACATGTGTGAAGAAACGTGCAATATACAATTGTTTACACCCTTGAAAAATGCAATATTGTTTTTCCTCTTAAAAGCGCCACCAAGTGGCCAAGCTCCGGCACTTTTTCATGTGACCTCAGATTCAGCTCTTACATACACATTGGGAGTTTGTCGAAGATATCTCATTCCACTTGAAAGTTATAATCGTTTTAGTAAAGGCGGCCCTGCCCCTTTCGATTGCTTTGGCATTCTATTGCGTCAGAGTCAAAAGTGAAACTTTTTTTTGATAATTATTGATATTCACTCTCCAGAGAATCTTTCTGCACTGGTTTGGTTCCGATTGGGTGAAAAACCTAGGACTAGTTCGCAAAGGATTCCAACGACATAAGACACCTTGAGCCTGCGACTAATGGTTTAGGAGTTGAGCAATTCCGTACTTTTGATCGCTGCAGCATTGGTGACGTTGTAGATGGTGTGAGTACTACCATCCCTCGAAGTTTCAAGTCTCTATGACTTACGGTTTGGTTTGCCCGAAAAGTTTTACGTGGAGATCGCTGATTCTTGGCTATTCTAACAATTTTCATTTAAGCGCTACCCTGAAAGATCAAAAAAACCTGAAAAAAAGAATCACAGGTTCCAAAAAAAAATATTTGGCAGCACAACTGTTGCCAACATAGATCATTTGAACAATAAACAATTGACCAATAAAATGATTTCTGAAGGAAGATGTGACACTTAAGACTGGAGTAATACCTGATGAAAATTCAGCTTTGCGTCAATGGAATAAATTATTTTAAAATAAATTAAAATAGAAATCCATTAGCTGAAACTATAATAATATTTCACAATATTACAGTTTTTTCTGTATTTTTGATCAAGTAAATGCAGCCTTGATGAGCATAAAGAGAATTATTAAAAAAAACAAAACAAACAAAAAAATCTTACTGATCCCAAACCTTAAATAGATTAAATAACTTAAATTGAAACTGAATTTACCACCCTCTACATGCATTTTAACATGGCAGTTAATACCACGGGAAAGAGACCAACGAATTCACAAAATGACTGTTTTGCAAACAATGACACAAAAAAGCTTTAATTTAAATAGGAGGGGAAAAAGAAAAATCACATAAAAAAAAAAACTGTACATAACTTTGAATATTGAATAACAGTTTTTAAATAAAACAATCCCCCATATAACTAAAATTTAAAAAAGAAAACAAAAAAAGAAAAACAAAATACAGGATGTTGTGTACTATTTTACAATAGTTGTGCAAAAGCAGTATTAACTGATTCATTCCCCAGACTTCATGATTCTATGTCAAGAGAGAGAGAGAGAGAGTCGGACCCCTCCGCAAGCACAGATATACACCGAAGCGTGACTCCCCTAAGACTCAAAGTAGTGTCCTCCATTGAAAAATAACCAGAAATCCAATAATAATAAAATAGATTTATATATATATATTTTAAATATATTTATATACAAAACATGCTGTACATATATGGCAGAGATTGGTTAGATCCTTTTTAAATCACTGACACCCAAGACTATCCAGTAACTTGTGCTTTCTCCCAGTAAGAGAAGTACTCCCTGTTGCTTTGGAAAAGTCACCCTAAAGATGAGAGAAATGGTCCTGATGGATCGGCCTCGAACCAAACGCTCGATAGCTACTGAAGTCCATCGCGAGAAGCCATAAACGAGCCAGGTTTGCTTGGCAGACTACATGAGAGATTTGAGACGGCCTAGAGAATGCATAATGGTGATTAGTGTTCAAACAACTTGTGATATGGTCTGTGACGGGCGGAGAGACTCTACACTTTCAGTGTTACAAACCTACTAACAATCGGTGGTTTAAGTGATCAATTCGGTGCGAACTGCCTCTACTGGGACTAAACGAAGCTAAAGGCTCAAATCACATCAAAATGTGATGTTGATCGAGCAAGAACGGGGACGCTCAGCAGAAAAAAAAAAAAAAAACGCATTATCACGAAACGGCATTACTTTGTGGAACCAGTGTAAAATTTCCAGCAAAAATCCCTTTCTTCCACCTGAACACTGTCTTGTCAAATCGTAAGGCACCATTTTCCCATGGCGGCCCTCGGATGCTGACTCTCAAACCGTATCGTTCGACGCAAAGCCGTTTTTCAGAGTGCAGCTCAGCCACGTCAATCATTTTAAGCTAGGAAATTGTATGGTGAAGAAGCGCCGAATGGCTTTCGGAATCAAAAAACCACTTTAAACAGCTCACGGGAAATTTCAAGCTCCTTAACATCGACACGCCGCAGCTATTCCAGGCTGATGTCAGTGGTGTATTGTTTGACTGCGAGCGTTTGATATGTTTGTTGTTGTTGTTGTAGAGGCAGTAAGTGCCCTGCTTTCCACAGCAGGCGGTCTGAGCTTTGTTTGCCTAACAGCAGATATTTATGACATCTAACTTTCCAGTTGTATTACACAAAGATAGGGCATTAGCTAGTCACGATCAGTTGGATTCAAGAATGGGGGGGAAAGGTTACAGTTCACTCATGTCCAGCACAAAACAGCCACTCCATCTCCTTTTGAGATCAGAAATCTTTAGAATAGGTACATCTTAATTGTTTTATTTCCCATCAAGTTCTTCCAACTAAAACGCTGGAGTTAAGAAGTCGAAGCAGTAGTTTGGTTAGTTCTATTAGTAGTAGAAGGGGTGGTGCAGTAGCAGTAGTATTGCAGTAGAGGGAGACAAACTGCAGGCACTTGCAGCAGCAGGAAAAAGCCTGATGGGAGGCCAGGAAGCCCTCATGTGCTCCATCAGCCCACTACGTCACCATCAGAGCCCATTCGGTAGGGAGCAGTTTAGGAATTTAGAAGGTAGCTCCTGTGGGATGTGTACAGAAGATGACGTCTACTCTGTCCTAGAAATCTCAGGCCTCTCCGTCCTCACCTGAGCCAGCTGTAAACTATGTAGGGAGCACCAGATGCCAAGGGAGGTGTGCATGTGAGCGAGTATTTTCAAGTCTTATCCCTGAAGCTCGCTGAAGAACGGTCGCGGTTGTCGTTTCAGAGCGTGAGCACGTGTGACGGGCTGCCGACTCGATCGGATGTCTTTGCTGGAATGCGTGAGCTACGAAATGACAGCTCAGTGAGGGGGAAATCAAATCGGAGCCCTTTGGTCTTGAAAGGACAGTGGTTTATGTGGCTTTTGATCAAAGGGAAGGTAAAAACAAAAGCTTGAGTGGGTTTAAGGCTGCTACAGAGGAGAGGAGAGAGTTCCCTTTTTGTTACTGCTGGTGGTACAGGTCACAGATTCGCTTTGATTTGATGACCTGACCCTCATTATGCAAAAAGAAGAAAAAAGGAAAGAAGAAATCCCTTAAGATTGCACTGACTGGCCACTTTTTTTTGGCTAGCCAAAGAACAGTAGCCAAGAAGCTTAGTCTGGAGTTCATTACTTAACGCAGCACTCTTCTTGTGTGCTTCTGTATCTGGTGATGTGTTTATTAAGGATACTTGCAAGAAACCTCCTATATGCTTTAATTATAGAAAGGGTTGATAAGGTCAGCTTGAATTCCTCCCGGCTCACGCTCTTTGGATGGCGAGGATGACCATGGGGTCGTCTGATCCCAGCTGTACTGGTCATGCTGTGCAGGCTCAGCGGAGGTGCTCAAGTAAAGGCAGTTCTGTTGACTCGTCCCGTGCACTGGGCGGGTCTGATGATGTAAGGGGCGTGGTCTCAGAGGGTATGACCGCTCCCATTGGATCCAGTGTTGGGCTGACATCAGAGGGCAGGACAGGGAGGGGAGGCTGCAAAGGCTGGGAAAACAAGAAAAAGTTAAATAAATGGGTTATTAATATTTACATATACACATAATACTAGTCAAAATGCGGGGGTCATTTAGATTTTTTAGAAGTCACTCTTGCTCACAAAAGATTTATTGATTAAAATATACACTACAATCTGTAAAAAAAAAAATAATAATATTACAACCTAAAATAACTGCTGCCCTTTCAACATATTTAAAAATTTTATTTTTATTTCTGTGACACCAAAGCTGAATTTTTAGCAAACATTACTCCAGTCTCCAGTGTCACATGATCCTTGACGTTGACCGTTTATCGCCGCCTATATTAAGCATTTTTATGGTTATCAGTATCGGTCATTTCAAAACTGATTTAGTGATAAAAATGTGAAAACATTCAAAGAGTTTTGCCAGTGTAAAAGGCTGAGAAAAGCTTAATTCCATGGAAAAAAACAGTGATTATGCAGTAACGATGGGCCCAAGCACTACAGTGCCACTGCCACATACATTCATATTCAAAACTGATTTGGTGATCATTTTTAAAACATTTGAAGAGTTTTTGCATTGCAGAAGGCTGAGAAAAGCTTAATTTTACGCAAACAAGCAGTGATTATGCAGTAATGACGAGCCCAAGCACTACAGTGCCACTGCCACATACATTTAAGGCACATTTATTTAAACTAGTAAATATAAAAAGACTATTTTCACATCTGTTGCCCGTCTCATTTCTTGCTGCCAGCTGGTGGCGCTACGACTGTGAACCTTTTACTGCCTTTTACCTTTACTGAAGTCTCCAGTGTCACAACAATCATTCTGAAATAGGGGTCAACCAATTATGGGTGGGGCGATATTAAGCAGTTTTATCTGTCATTTTCAAAATCGATTTGCCGATAAAATAATTTAAAAGCATTTAAAAAGTTTTTGTATTGTAAAAGGCTAAGAAAAGCTTAATTTCATAGACACAAGCAGTGATTATGCAGTAACTAGCAATGAGTGAAAAGGTGCAGAAATATGATTAAAATAGATGCAAACAGCAATGACGGGCCCAAGCTCTACAGTGCCACTGCCACATACATTTAAGGCACATGTATTTAAACTAGTAAATATAAAAAGACTATTTTAACATCTTTTTTGCACATTGCATTTCTTGCTGCCAGCTGGTGGCGCTATGACTGTGAACCACAACAGTCACATCAAAACAGTATAACCTGTAAAAAATATTATAATTTAAAATAACTGCTTGTCATTTCAATATACTTTCAAATGTAATTTATTTCTGTGACAGCAAAGCTGAATTTTGAGCAGCCTTTGCTGCAGTCTCCAGTGTCACAAGACCCTTTAAAATCATTCTGATATAGGGGTCGGCCAATTATCTGTGGTAATAGTACGCATTTTTATCGTCATTTTCTGATAAATTTAAAAGAATTTAAAGAGTTTTTGCATTAATTTAAAAAAAGCTTAGTTTCATGCAAACAAACAGTGATGATGCAGTAACTAGCAATATGAGATATGATAAAAAAAAAAAATAGATGCAAACATCAATGACGGCAGTCAAGCACTACAGTACCACTGCCACATACATTTAAGGCACATGTATTTAAACTGGTAAATATAAAAAGTCTATTTTAACATTTGTTGCACGTTACATTTCCTGCTGCCATCTGCTGGCACTATGACTGCGAACCACAACAGCCACATCAAAACATTTAAATTTTAATTTCATGCAAACAAGCTGTGATTATGCAGTAAGTTACACATGAAAATAACGGCTTGCCATTTCAATATTTTATAATGTAATTGAATGAATTTTTAGCAGCCATTACCCTAGTCTCCAGTGTCACGTGGTCCTCAGAAATCATTCTGATATAGGGACCCACTGATTATCAACAATATTAAGCATTTTCAAAACTGATTTGCCGATAAATAATTTAAAAGCATTTAAAAAGCTTTTGTCAGAGCCCTTGTTATTCATTAATTTTGACATTAACTTTCATTGTTACACCAAACATAGCAGTTCAAAATATCAATTATCAGCCCTGAACAACACATTAGAGGTCGACCGATGTATCGGTTTTGCCGATTAATCGGCACCGATAGTTGATTGGCCGAACTATCGGTTATCGGCAAAAATCCTTGCCGATAGTTTTTCGGGGTTGCGTTCTTTGCTGAAGCGGCTCACGCTCCGCTGTCATAGAGTATGAGAGGTCCCAGAACTCAGACCAATGTTTAATGTCAGGATTGTTACCATATATTTGTATTGATTTATATCCAGCTGTTCATATTCTTTGCCAGCAAAGTTGCAGATTTAAGACGTAAGAAAGCAAACTGTGTTCATTCAGCCGACAGAATCAGTCACAGCGCGCCATAGTTTAAATTACACATCTGTCCCACATTGTTTATAAAGACTTGACCCTGGGCTGGAAAATTGAGTATTGTACATTTAAGCAAACTATTTGTATTTCTGTAGCTCTAATTAAGTCTGTATGTTTCATATAGAGCTATAATTTATGATTTAGCCTTTTCTTCAGGCCGTTGAAGAGTGGTTTTGCATCTTGTTACGCATTTTATTTCACAATGCCATTTTCCTGTTCCTATTTGATTTTAATAACTGATCAACAAAAATATCTATTAAAAATTAAGATAAAAATTATACAAAACGAAATTCGTTAAAGAAGGGATTTTCCACAAATAAAAACGTACGAAGTGGTCAAAAATTGTGTCTGACCCTCTCCAATTCCCCCGGCGTGTTTTCGTCCAATTCATACCACGTCCTTTATGACATTTACAAATTACAAACTTCTTTTATAATTAACATATTAAACTGAAACAAAACAAAAACAAATAATATTTAAACATAAATGTAAAACAGAAAAGAAATTGTTTCTGAAATGGCTGCAATATAGATCGCACTTTCTCTTTCCGTTTGATCTGTTTAAACTAACCTTTGCCGCTTTTTTGATCATTCTTGAAGTAAACATTTGCCCGTTTGGTGATTAAATAAACTGTTTTAGATTTCTGCTTGAACTACACAACGAGTCCTGTGTGTGTGATACCTGCAAGTTGTCCGCGCAACGCAGCGCTGCGCTTTTGTTCGGTTTCATCTCAGACGCACCTCAATCATCTCTTCAATGAGCTTGTGTTTTTCCCGCATATGGCACGCCTGCGCACCAGAAACGCGGCTGGCTTCATTGCACAGAATTTGCACAGTGAGCTAAGTGTGTATTGTTTGACAGTGTGAGCTATCAATCGCAGTTTTTTACTTTACATGTGCCTTCATTTCTGCCGTTTGCAATGCAGTACTATTAGATGCACTGACAGACTTTCAATTGCTCTTTGTGTTTGTTCGTCCTAAAAAGCTTGATTGCAGATGCGGTTAAATGCACTTGGATTTTCAAATACTTTTATACGAAACTGATGTACACACAGTCAGTTATGTTTTCAGAGCAGGACAAAACATCTGATACATCGAAATAGATCTGTGCATTTGTTTGAATGCAGCCTGTTAAAGCAGCCACTGTCTGATCTCATCAGTAATAATCAAACGAAAAAGAAAAAAACAATAACTATTTCTGTAAACTTGCCGACACTTAAAGAACACTAATTTTAAATAAGTAATTGTTTTAAAAAGTAGCCTGCTTATATAATAAAAAAATTGTTAAAATGTAAAGATTCCCACCCCTTTACAATTAGCCCATTTGTAACATCAACTAAGATTGATGAAAGCTGTAGAATAGAAGTGTTGTTCCTTGTTAGTGTGTTAATTTCAACATTTACTGATATATTGTTAAATTTCGAAGTTCATTTTGTTAACATTAATGAACTATGAAATAACTTTAATGATCAATTTATAATTACTATTAATATTTTTATTCATTTACAAAGTATGGTTTAGTATTTATTTTTTAAATAGTAGAGCACTATTTTAGTTGCCCTTCAATATCCATTTTCAAAAACTATCGGTTAATTAATCGGTATCGGCCAGTGTGGTCCAACCTAGCTATCGGTATCGGTAAAAACCAATATCGGTCGACCTCTACAACACATTGGTTGGCCCCTATTCTGATATGCTGAATTGCTGTTCAAGAAACATTTAAAACAGTTGTGCTACTTAACATTTAAGTGAAAACCATGATGAATTTCAGGATTCTTTGAAATTCTGTTCTTTGACTTTGTATTTGTCAAAGTTTTTTGTAACATTGTACAACTTCACTGTCAATTTTAATTCAATATGTCCTTGCTAAATGAAAGTATCAAATTATTGATCGATTTTCTTTATGATATCCAGACAGTTACACCACCCGACTGTATGCCACTCAAAAAATAAGTTTAATTTAGAAATTAAAACAAGGCCATCATAGAGGTGAATTTAGGATATCTTATGTATTGATAGATCTGGTGGGTAAGCTTGCGTCCTAACCTGTGTGCGTATGCTCTGTGATGCTGAGCCGTCCCCTTCCATTACAGCAGGTCCGTTGAATCCTTTCCTCCCTGGCAGACTCCATTTGCTGTACAGGGCCTCATAGGGCAGCCCGCTGCCCTGGCCCAGGCTTAGGCCTCTCTGAGATGCCCTGTGACTGGGGTTGTCCTGCAGGCTACTGGGGCAGAAGCGGTCTGCAGGCGGCAGGGCCATTGAACTACTGAAAGACAGCTGCGAGCTGGACAAGTGTTGCCCCAAAAGCCCATGGATGGAAGAGGTGCGGTGCAAGGAGCTAACCAGCCCTGCATCCATCCTACCCTCTGATTGGCTAAGCAGGGCAAGTGGGAGGGGCTGGGGATGCAGCGGCCAAGAAGGTCCAACAGGGTTGTCAGTCCCTAGAGAAAGGAAGGGAAGAGTGAAACTTACAGCGTGCACACATCACTGCTTTATTGATCGGAGGTGGATGATGATACATTAACAGTACAAGAGAAGAAGGTGTCGTACCCATTGAGGGCTGTACAGTCATGGGATGAGGCTGAGGGATGCTGGACACTGTGTTCTGGGGAGGATGAGCTGCAGGGTTGTTACTGATGGATGTAGAGCCGCCACCACAGTCTGAATCCTCAATGTTTCCTCCGCTGTTACATCCGGCACCACAACCCTTCTGAAGCCTGAAGAGAACAGAAAGCATATAAATAAAAACTCTAGACATCTAAAATGTGCTGTAATGCATGTTTGTGACGCCCAACCTGTCCCAGCTGCTGATGAACCAGGTGTATATGTTGTGGGGGCTGATGGGGCCTCCCCAGACCGAACGTAGCTGAACATGGGCCCCGGCGTAGGAGGTGGTGAGTGGGGAAACGTAGATGGGGTACCCGATGGGCTGGTCACAGGATGAGTTAATCATGTTCCTCAGGGCTTGTTTGGCATTCTGGATGCTGCCGCGTTCAGGGTTCCGGTTTCGCAGGAAAACCAGCTCCTGCTGCTGTCCGGCCCACAGTCCGCGTACACACTCCCGGTTCACCTGAAGGAAGCAACAGAGAGATTATTTACACCAATGCCATGATAAGATACACTGTGCATGCCAATAAACAGGCTTCTGCAGCAAAGCACCTTGATGACTCTGAAGCTGAGAAAGCGTTTGTTCAGCATGATGATCTTGTACTCATCGCTGCCGTCATCCATAACATGGCGGAGAGCAAGCAGAGAAGGCATGTTAGCCAAAATAGCGCTGCGCCACACAGGATCGCCCTCGTGAGAGATCAGCATCTTCTCTTCGTTAGCAGTGATAGCATCGTACAGCACCACTGGGTCCTCATACTCATCAGGAGAGGTGAAGTGATCCTTTGGAGTAAACAAGAGACCATAATTGCATCATCATCAGGGTACTTTTACTTTATAAAGCTTGTGATGTTCACTGTACCACACCAAAAGTCCATTTTAGTGTGAGCTATGAAAATATCACAGTGTTATCCTAGAAACCTAATTAAAGTATGATGTCTAGAGGAACGGATGATGAATGCCTAAGCTGTACCTGGTGCAGTTTGAGGGACATTCGTACACCTGGAGCCACCACCCTGTTCAGCAGATCCATGTCTGCAAAAACCCACTCATCTCTAGGAGAGGTGATACGAAAGTCACCCTTGAACAGAGCATGAAGGCCGTAGAGAAAGGGCTCCAAGCTGAAAATATAAGAAAGAGAATCAGCTCAACACAATCTCCAACATACAAAAAAAAGAAAGAAAGAAAATCATGTTTAAATAAATGTTTGTGACCTATTGCCAATAAAAATGGTTTATAGTGGCATTCACACTGTGATTTGCAGCAAGAAAGAGACTGGAGGTCATTGAAAGTTATGCGATTTATGCAAATTCATGAGCAGCAGTGATATAAAGTGGCCATGTCTAACAAAGCTAAAGCCTGAGAAAATTTATGTAAACAAGGAGTTATTATGCAGCAACTAGCAATATGAGTAAAGAAATGCAGAAAAATGATTAAAAATAAATAAATGCAACAATGACAGGCCCAAGCTCTACAGTGCCACTGCCACATACATACAAGTGTAAGATCAAATATAAGCGTATGCACGCTTCATAAATGAGGCCCCATTTGGTCAGCCCCCATGACCTAACCTAGGTACACTGATTTAGATTAAATTGAAGATATAAAAGACTCAACAGTTTGGTAAGAATCACACTAATCCTCTTGGAGGAGTATTAAAAAAAAGTCACATTAAATGTAAAACGGCTTACTTCTTTGTGAAAGCTGTTTGGATTAATGAGAATTATGTGTGTACAAAGTTTTGAAAAGTTTTTTTGTACGAAACATACACGTTTATATATCGGTATGTTTCCCACAGATTTACACTCTATATATAGGTAGGGCCTATATATCAGATTTTAAAAAGCTGGTGTGCAGCCCACCAATCAAGTTATGGCACGCAGCAGTAGAAACACTATTGTACAAAACTGTTGCATGATGCATTTAAAGGGATAGGTTCACCAAAAACATGAAAACCCTGACATTACTCACCTTCATGTTGTTCCAAAGTTAAGAACGTCGCTAATCTATTGTTTTCTTTGCGTACAAAAATTATTTTCGTAGCTTCATAACATTACGAATAAACCACTGTCAATCTCATATGGACTACTTTAACGATGTCCTTACTACCTTTCTGGGCCTTGAACGTGTCTGTTGCGTTGCTGTCCATGCAGAGTCAGAAAGCTCTCAGATTTCATCAAAAAGATCTTAATTTGTGTTCTAAAGATGAACGAAGATCATGCAGGTTTGGAACGACATGAGGGTGAGTAATTAATGACTGAACTATCCCTTTAAATAATAAAATGCATTTAAATAACATAAGCTGTCAGCTTAAGCAAAAATGCTGTAATCGGTTTAAACACTTACCTGGCTGACATGCTGTGGGAGGCGGTACCCAGAGCTCGGCGGCCCAGAATACACAACCCAAAACACAGTGTGACCAGAGGGGAATCCTTCTCACTCTCAACTGGCTGTAACAGGAGACCAAACAAAAACATACCTTGAGTAACCTCTTTAATTCCCTTGTAAACAAACCACAAGTCAGCAACTGTCAACACCAAAGCATCAAAAAGGTGAGGCATGGCAATCTTTAAAATACCGTTTGTCTGCGGCTGTTGCAGTATTTGATCCACTCCAGGTACACTAAACAGAAGGAAGAGGGAGTGATGCCAGAAGCACGGTGGTCATAGTCTTCATCTATATTCAGATTGAAGGTGGGATCACTATCCACGTAGGAAGGGCTGAGGCAGGGCCGCAACGCTTCCTGCACCGTCTCGTTGGCCAACCACTCTTCCAGTTTGGGCGAGCGGGTCACATAGTAGATGATACTCTGTGGAGGACAAACTTGGGTCACTGCTCTGCATCTCAGACAGTAAAGGTTCTATTTGAGTCGCTCATCTGAGAGGAACTGACCTTGACATAATATGTGATGAGAATTTTACGCAGGTCGAATACTTGAAGCATGGAAGCTGCATTGTTGTCACTAATGCTGTAGCCCTCCAGCACGTATTTAGTAGCTGCCACCTCCCAAGCCAACCAGCGCTGACCAAAGGCTGCATTGAAGGACAGCATGTGGGGGAGATGACCTGGCTCACAGCAGCAACAGCCTTCATCTTCCTCCACCCCTTCAGTGATCGCCTCCACCTCCCTCTGCTGGCAATATGTTCCTGAATACAGTCATTCAAGAAAAAAAAAAAAGACAATGAAGAGAGGAAAAACCTGTTCAACCCAATTCAGGTGCAGCTAAACATTAAACTTTAAAGTATCTGAAAGCATTGTATTCATAGTATTCGACTTAATAAAGGCCTTCTGAAGCGATTTAATGCATTTGTGTAAAACAAATATACATATTTAGAAATTTATAAACCGAAATCTCTAACTTCCACTAACAAAAGAGGCAACATTAGTTGGCTAAAGCCAGAGCCAGTCTATAAATTTTGGCCAGTTGGAGTTGACAGATATCACAAAAAAAATAAAATATAATGGGCACAAAGTCAGATTTTTTTTTTTTTGATCCAGACCATGTTGGAGGAAATCAAACACGTCTGACATTTTAAGCCGATTTTAGAACACTTTTTCATTTGTCATGCGCCTCCTAGCAACAAAACACATTTCTGGGCAAGTCTGCTGTGTTCAGAACAACTTAAAGGTCAGATATTGTGTGATCCTCACTCGTTTAGTGTTTTTCTCTGTAACCATTTACAAAGTTGGCAAGTTTTCAGAGACAGGGCTCAGACTAAACCAGGATTAGGCCATAGTTTAATTAGAACATTTAAGACATTTTTATAAACATTCTTAGAAAAAAAATTACTGGTGTGCATCTTGAGACAAAACAAGGGCACTGACATATTTCAAGATCAATCAGTGCAAGTTTCATTCAGTTGAAACAGCTCAGGCTTACATTTTAGTCTGTAACTAGGCTTAATGGATTAGTTCACTTACAGAACAAATTTACAGATAATTGACTCACCCCCTTGTCATCCAAGATATTCATGTCTTTCTTTCTTCAGTCATAAAGAAATTGTGTTTGAGGAAAACATTTCAGTAATGTTTTCTCCATATAGTGGACTTTAACGGTGCCTGTGAGTTTGAACTTCCAAAATGCAATTTAAATACAGCTTAAAAGGGCTCTAAATGATTCCAGCCAAGAAGTAAGCGTCTGATTCAGCGAAATAATCAGTATTTTTCTTAAATAAATTAATATTTATATACTTTTTAACCACAAATGCTCATCTTGTTAGCTTTGCACATGTGTACTCTGTGCGCTCGGTTTCAATACAGTTAGGGTATGTTGAAAAACTCCCATCTCGTTTTCTTCTCAAACTTCAAAATCATCCTACATCGCTGCAGAAGTAATTATAAAGTGAATGTGCAAAGGAGATCAAACGTCCTTTACAAAAAAAAGATAAAAGCGATGAAGGACGATGGAGAAAATGAGATGAAAGTTTTTTGACATACCCTGTCTTGAACCAGAGTGCACAGAGTATGCATGCGCATCGCAGAGCTAGACAAGATGAGCATTTCTGGTTAAAAAGTATATAAATATTAATTTACTTGGGAAAATGACCAATCATTTCACTGGAAAAGACCATTTTTTCTAGACTGGGATCGTTCAGAGCCCTTTGAAGCTGCATTTTGGAAGTTCAAACTCGCGGGGACCGTTGAATTCCTCTATATGAAGAAAACGACTAAAGAAAGATAGACATCTTGGATGACAAGGGGGTGAGTACATTACCTGTAAATTTTTGTTCTGGAAGTGAACTTATCCTTTAAACCTTGTCTGTGAAACCGTTTGTTTTAAAATCTAAAAATAGCATATTCTAATGTTCAGGCAAAATAGTATTGCAGTCGCTCTTCTGTCGGCTCACCTCTGAACTCCAAGCCTCTGAGCTGAAAAGTGACAAGGCCGTTGCCGATCTCAATGATGTGTACGAGAGCATTGAGGTAGTCGGAGGCCAGGATGAAGCAGTCTCCAGTGCTGTAGTTTCCCCAGCGGCCCAGCAAAAGATCCCCACACAGCGAGTGCTGCAGAGAGCGTGTCAGATGCTCATAGAAGATGGAGTTCAAGTTGTTATCATCAGCACCTATCCAAGCGAGAGACAAGGGGAGATGAGAGGATAGATTAAGAGGACAGTAGATAGATGAAAGGTCTGTGTAACTCAGATAGACTATCACGTACCAGGGTTGCGGTCTAGCTGTGTGGCCAGACGTGTGTTAGAGTGATCCACCCGTTTGGTGCTGAAAGAAACAAATTATATTTAAGAGTTTAAAAGATGTCTTCAAAAAATGTGGCTGACATCTGCTCAGGATTTCTAAAGGCTTACTTGTAGTCTCGCTCCCAGAACTTCACAGGCCGGGTGTATGAAGTAACGAAAACAGCGCTGCCCAGCACAGGGTTCAGAGGAGTGGAAAAGAGAGCTGAAAACACAGCTTGCACAAACAGCATGGCTGAGTCTGAGAGCAAAACTGGAGTTAAGGGACATGTATAAAAGACACTTTAAACACACTAAATGTGGAAAATAAACAGTTATGGACCAAGCTATTGAACCAAGAGTTAAAGGACCTAAAGGAGCTGAGTAGGAACATGTGGCCCAGTGCAAAACCAATGATACACAGCTGTGCTAAAGAAAATGACAGTACTCCCACTGGGCATGAATTAAGAAGAACAGGTAAAGTTATGAGATCAGCATTTACGTCTGCGTTAGAGTAATGCCTGAAAAGGATACGGGGAACGGCGAACGGCTGAGCGAAGGCGTGGAAAGCAGAACCCCATGTGATCTGCCAAGGTGCAATGTAGGTCAGCACAAAACGCAGCTTATACAGCAGATCCCACAGCTGTTCACACACAGGAGAGATGACAGCAACATCAGTCTTCATCTTTTGCTTTACAAACCCACACTCCAGCAAGAGTGTAAGTTACACATGCTATTTATGACTTTTTAAAGGTTTGAATATACTGTGTACAATACGTAACCATACCCTAAACATTTCCTAAAGTAAATATTTTCATCTTTTGAAATACCAAGTAAACCAGTAACAAGTGAAGATAAAAGTAGCTTAATAATGGTGAAAACCTCTAAATAAATGGTGGCCAGTTGAATGACTTGGATAGAGTAATTGCTTTTCTTAGATGTTCATGCAAATTTTTTAATCTAAATTCTTGCTGCAGATTGAAAAAAAAAAACAAAAAAAACATTACACCCTTTAAAAGTTTGGGGTCAGTAAGATTTTTTTTTTTTTAAAGAAATTAATACTTATTCAGCAAAGAAGCATTCATTTGATTAAAATTGACAGTAATAACATTTACATTATTGTTTTGTATAAAGGATTTCCTGAAAAAGTAGTATGATGGTTTCCACAAAAGCAAGCAGCACAGTTGTTTTTAACATTAAGCAATGTTTTTTGAGCACCAAATCAGCATATAAAATTATTTCTGCAAGATGATGTGAGACTGAAGAATGTAATGGCTGCTGAAAATTCAGTTTTTGCCCATCACAGGAATAAATTACATTTTAAAATATAGCTTAAAAATAATCGGCGTGTCAGTCCTAAATTTAGGACTCACAAATTTTTGTTCTAAGAGTATTTCACAAAGCATTTTAGCGCTAAAACTAGCTCCTAAATCTGGGAAACATTAGGATTTTTTGATTTTCGTTGATCATTGATTTCACCCTTGTTTTCATTAACGAGTTGGGTAAGATGTTCTTGAGTCCAGTTCGGTTTTCTTTTATGTTTGGATGTCATCTATCAGCCATGATTATTCTAGTCGGTCAATTAAAATGTTGATACTATGCATATCTAATATGCACACATGTAAGAGGCTGACAATTAGCTGAACATATATTTGTTTAATTATTGACACTAATTGACATTAGTGACAACATCTTTATTTTTAAACCTTTATTTGAATATGGCAACATAGTG
The DNA here is from genome assembly GCF_049309525.1 of Garra rufa. Classification (NCBI taxonomy): domain Eukaryota; kingdom Metazoa; phylum Chordata; class Actinopteri; order Cypriniformes; family Cyprinidae; genus Garra; species Garra rufa. The sequence goes on along the minus strand of NC_133379.1, from coordinate 19,272,794 downwards.
TTGTCAAAAGTCCCGGTACTTCGGTACCAAGTCGGTACTAAAAAAATTTAAACGTTACGGTACCTGGTTTTCTTAAGTACCGGTGGTACCGACTATCCGGTCAACCCGGTTCTTGATACGCTATACAAAAGGTGCGCACACACGCACTGCGCAGTAGCGCTCTCTTCATTAAAGCACCTGTGGTGCTGCTGATGCCGCGGCTCTGAATCCACTTGTTGACAAACAAGAGCCAGACTTACTCCAAATATTTTGGATTTGCGGCTGAACAAAGCGAACATCATAGATCATCAAAAAACTATTTGCAAAGATGTCGTCTAGGTTCTCTCGAAAGGAGAAAACACCTCAAAGACCGACTCCGCGATCAAATGAAAGAGTTCAAGCAAGGTAAGTTTCATTTTAATTTCATATTTAGAGCTTCTGTCACGAACATTATTGCATATTTTAATTTGAATGTCAGACTGAAATAAACATCACCGTTTGTGTAGTGAATCGTTAGCATAAGCGCGGCTAACGCTAATATGCTGGCCTTAATGAATTTGAAACAACGTTCCTATAACATTTGTTAGAGTAAAAAAATAAGGACATGATGTATTTACTATTTTTTACACAAATGACTTGTGTATCCAAAATATATGTGTTAGAGAAAGAACAAATGTGTCGTTAACAATGTTTATGTCCTTAATATCAGTCTGTCAGAAAACGTTCTAGACTTATTCTTGGCTGGATAACTCTAGCAGGTTTAAAAAGCTTTTTAATAATAAATATGAATGCAGTTTGGATTAAATAAAAGTACAATCAAATAAAACACCTTTTATCCCCTGTTTAGTTTGGTAATACTTTACAATAAGATCAAATTCATGCATCATCTAATATAAACTTAAGAGTAAGTGAACAATATATTTTTACAACATTAATTCATGTTTGTTCATGTTTAACAGATTAACATGATTTTATGCATTAGTAAATGTTAAAATTAGCCTAACCTCACGAAGAATAATTGCCATGTAACTACTGTTTATTGTTAGGCAATGTTATCTAATAAATGAAAATTGTAAAGTGTTTTTAATACTGCAGTTTTCATCCGTGATAGACACTTGTCTTAATATATGTAATCTTATCTAAATTTATTATAACAGCTGAGGTTTGTTATTTACTGAAAATTCATATATTTTTGCTGGTGTCAATGATCTAATGTCGCATCTGGTCAGACTTAGCCCACTGCTTTACTTAAGTATATAATATTTTCTTTTTACAGCTGCAGATTGAGGAAAATCATGAAAGACCCCAGAGAACTCCAAAACAGACAACAGTACAGATGTTTTTCAGCAGAAGCAGAAATATGACGACAACTTTTGGGTGAAACTTGTTTACATTTTTTTTTATTCCTGTAATTTATTTAGATGTTATTTAATTACTAAAATGTTTACAATCCTTGAAATACTTTTTTAACCTGTGGAAAAAATTAACAAAATTTTATGTAAGTATAAAGAATGGCACTGTTTTTTTTTTTGTACATTTTATTTGTTCAACTTTATTAATAAAAAATTGTGTGTTGCTCAATTAATATGTTATTGTGTTTTGCATTGGTACCGAAATTGGTACCGAGAACCGTGGATTTTCAATGGTATTGGTACCGAATACTGAAATTTTGGTACCGTGACAACACTATGGCAACATAATATCGCCCTCTACAATATTTTATGAATAAATCTCTGACAGAGACCCCTCCCCTATCAGCCAATCACTGTGTGCATAGGTAATGAGCATGCTGACATCATCCATAGCAACAAGGTCAACCTGCCACTTACTCTTAGTTTAAGACTTCTCTCTATTTCTTAGGAAAAGTTTGTCTCAGCAGCTTTGTGAATAGGTTAAGAGAAAACTCTTAGCTAAAAACTTTTACTGCTATTTAGGAGAACTCTTAGTGATAAGATAAAATGTTTTGTGAATACGGGCCCTGGTAAACATAAGAGACTTGTTTTTATGTATTTTTTATTTTTTTAATCTGATCAACCACAAACTTTTGAAATATAGTGTACAGTCATCTTTTTAATAGTAGGTGCAGGACACTATAGTTAATTTATGCAAGTGAGGACAGCAAAATAAAGTCAACTGTGACATAATATACCAAAAATTCTTTATACAGTGGACTACCAGAAAAACAATCTACAAATTTGGGACCAAAATTTGATTTGACACTATGACCTGACCATGTTTTGTTACCATCAAGATTAATTTGTTCTGAACTCTTGAGTTCTTATCATATTTTATTACCATTTTCTAAACTATAGCAAATAAACTACAAAAGTGTTAGAAACGAAGGCGTGTGCATAAATTTTGGTTTGACTGCAATTCATTTGTGATTATCAAGACAGATTTGTTCTGACAGTGTTTAACTCTGAGCTCCTGTCATATTTTATTACCATTTTCTAACCTATAGTGAATAAATTGTGATAATGTGAGAAATGTTCAAGGTGTCTGAATAAATTTGGTTTGACTGTAAATATAAAAATTATGTAAGGTGAAAATGGTCAAACTAGATAACACTTGAACTACATTGTAAGTGGACTTCAGAGACCGAAGTAAAATGTCACACATATTGAATATGTCTTCTAAAGGCATCTAACAGATGTGAATGTATGCTCAAACCTTGCTGAAGAGGATGGACATGCAGTAGTAGTCGAGGAGGAAGGTCTGTGAAAAGCGTGGGTAGTCGAATTGGAAGAAGAGTGCGGTGAAGCACAGAGTGACAAACTGCTGAGACGGGACACAGAAGGACGAACGAAGCAGCTTCATTCCAGCCACTGAGATGAATAGGGCACGGCCACTGAAGAAACAAAATATATCATCACTGTCCAAGTCAGAAATCTAAAGTCTGAGACCACACTGAAAAACTCAATTCAAAATTGTCTAAAACAAATAGTAACATCAGCTACTGTTGTGCTTTACTCTACACTAGGACTTTGAGGATTCTGGATGTTCTTGTTCTTACTAGGCTCCAGGTTTGTCAGGGTTTTGGCTGACAGTGTGAGCTTCAGTGGTGAGGGAGTTGAGCACGACAGCCGGGTAGATGAAATACTTCTCCACACACTGCAACCAAGCATACAGCTTCTCAAACCACATGAGCTGAGCAGCATCTGAGATGGAAAAAAATCAGCCCATTACACTTGTTCAGACTTTCAGACATTAGTTTGTGCGTGTAGGTTCGACTACTCACCTCGGACCTCAAACTGGCTGTATTCTCTGGAGCGCAGCACAGGGTGGGCCAAGCAGAACCAGGGCAGCTGTTTTCGTAGCTGAGGCAGGAGGTAGTGTGTGAAGAACCCTACCACCCCAGCCAAGATGTACAGGACGAAACTGAGAGCAGGCTGAAAAGCGCCGCAGAGAATAGAAAAAAGCAGTCATTTACAAAACACAAAAACTTCTTTATGGAAATTACTCAGTTAAAACGAACTAGACTTCTCATCTTTACTAGACTAGAAATGATGTTCAGTCCTTGGATGAGGACTCTTAACTCACAATGAGACTCTTAACAGACTCAAAATCACATTCTGTAAATCCTACTGACCTGCAGAGCAATAAAGACGGTGCTGGCACTAATGGCAAAGGTGATAATGGCCATAAGAGGGCACATGACCAGATCTGAATGAAGAGTTTCTTTCTGCAGAATCAGAGAGAAAGGAGCCATTTAAAAACCAATGGAACACCTATTTAGCAAAAGATACAGTGCCTTGCGAAAATAGTCATACCACTTAAATGTTTAACATTTTTGTGTGTTAAACTGCTTAAAATCACTTATTTCCCCACATCAATCTACACTCCATACACCATGATGACAAAGCAAAAACAGAATTCTCACAACTTCATAAATGTATTAATAATAATAACACTACATAAGTATTCATACCCTTAATTCAGTACTTAGCTGAAGCACACTGACAGCCTCAAGTCTTTTTGGCTATGATGCGACAAGCTTTGGATGGGGGAAAGATGTACATTTTCAGGTTTCTTCAGAATTATTTGATTGGGCTCAAGCCCAGGCTGTGACTGGGACACTCAAGGACTTTCAGCGTTGTGTATAAACCAATCTTGCTTTGTGCTTAGGCTTGTTGGAAGTTGAACCTTCTGCCCAGTCTGGACTTGGTTTTCAATAAGGCTATCTTAATATTTTGGTGCACTGAGCTTTTCGTCTACTCTGATGAGTCCCTCAGTACCAGTCCCTTGCTTTTTTTGCAAATTCCGAATGCGTTTTCACATGTCTTCACTGAGGAGAGTATTGAGTCTTGCCACTAGGGCTGCACGATTAATCGTTTTTAAACCGAAATCGCGATTTGAAAGGGTGCGATTTTCAAATCGCAAGAGCTGCGATTATTTCGATTAATTATCAAATGTGGTAACAAGCATCTAAGTCGTTTCTGACAGGTCGCTTCATGTGCATATTAGGTCTTCATGCTTATATTACGTTTGATGCAGAGTTTAACCAATAGGGGGCATTTTAACACTGCATGTAGAGACATGCACGGGACGGATTTTTCAGTCCCGCATCCGCAGAAATAGGCTATGTTTATCTCGTTCAGTTCCCGCCTCGACATTCATGTTTTGTCCCGTTCCTGCCCGCATAAAAGTAACCTATATAGTTTTTTTTTTTCAGTACATCAATTGAATTTACATGAAACAGTTTTGTAACATCTCGTAATTTCACAAAACCCCAGCATAAACGCTCTTGATAAAATATTTGTTTTATAGGCTAAGCATCAGCGTTCACAAACCACTGTTATTCTTAACAGAAGAGCAAGCATGAGCTACTGTGTGTATCCATAGCAGAATGCAAGTAGACAAAGCTAAAGTTGACATCTCAGTTCATATGCGATCTCATAAAGCTCTAACACAATGATTATTATGAACAATGAATCTTTCACAATGTGTACACTTCGTGTGTTTTAATTCGTGAGCACGCAATATTCAGCACTGTGCAAGAATGTTTGAGCAGTGAGTGGATTCTAACTTAAACACCTCTGATGACTGCCTATCCTTGTGCTTACTAATCAGTAAGTTGTATACTAGTTGTTCTTGCTGCTTTTGTGCAATAGATGAATAACAATATTTTGCTTTTTAGATATTTCTATTTTGCGGGGGTCCCGCAAATAATTTTATTTTCCCGCGTCCCGAACAGCCGCACTCGCCCATCAAGTTTTGTCCCGCGCCGCAGTCGGTTGCCTCGGGTCCCGCTATACTCCCGTAGGAGTGCAGGTCTCTACTGCATTTACTGAGCAAATAATGTTAACGCCATTTGGAAAAGATGAGCGGGAGCAGCGGCTCAACTTCTCAACAAAGTGTCTCTTAAATGTAGGTTATCTTCAGTGTTTTACTGATGTAAAATTGTTTACAGTGTGTTTGGATTCCTAAAAGTTTAAGATTTTAATTATATTTTATTATAAAATAATATATATATAATATTTATTTATTTTTATTATAAAAGATTTTAATAACATTTTATTATATAATTTTAATTGTTAATTTTATTTGATTTAAGATACTTTAGTTATTTTCTTAATTTGTCATGATAACTGACAACTTTATTTAAAAAAAAGGCAACACTGTTTAAGAGGTTTTAAATAAACAGTGGAACAGTGTAGCATACTTTGTGATTATGCTTGGTCTTTCTTTGGTGCTGTTAAAACCACCATATCAAACCTGTAGCTCTTTTATGAAATAGTAGTAAATAGCATTTTAAATCGCAATTGATCAGAAAAATCGCAATTAGATTTTTTCTCCAAATCGTGCAGCCCTACTTGCCACACCCACCATAAAGCCCAGATTGGTGGAGTGTTGCAGTAATGTTTGTTCTTCTGTAGGTTTCTCCCATCTCTGCATATGATCATGGAGCTCAACTAGAGTGACCATCAAGTTTTTGGTCATAACTTAAGCCAAGGCCCTTTTCCATGAATTGCTCAGTTTGGCCAGGAAACCAGTTCTAGGAATATACATGCTTCTGTAAACTTTCAATAAAGCAGACTCTTCTCCAGATATGTGGCTTAACCCAATACGGATTCTGAGCTCTACAGGCAGTTTGTTTTACCTCAGGGCTTGGTTTTTGCTGTGCATTTTCAGCTGTTAGACATTTTATTAGTACGCGTGTGCCTTTTTAAATCATACCCTGCCACAGGTTAACTTTACTCAGTGTAATAACATCTACAAGCAATATGATTGCTCCTGAGATAAATTTCAACTGTCTTAGATAAGGGTATAAATACTTTTGCAATGGAATAATTTAGGTTTTTCATTTTTTTTAATTTGTAAAGATGTTAACTTGTTTTTTCTTTGCCATTATGATGCAGTGTAGATTGATGTAAAAAAGTTTTTAAAGCAGTTTAACCTAAGGCAGCAGTGACAAAAATAAAGAGATATGAGTACTTTTGCAAGGCACTGTAAAATGCAGATGGAGAGTGCTTTTACCACTGAGTTGCGCAATTTCTCTGGGAGAGGGTCTTTAATCTCTAATGGCGGCTCTTCTGGCGTTCTGCTCTCCAGCTCTGGGAAGAACTTGGAGCGGACAAAAGACCTGCCGAGAGAACAATGTGAAAAAACATAGAACATTACATCTCAATCAGAGCTGTTGATGTAGTAAGATAACTGGAAAATCATGAATGTGTAGTGATGCTTACCAGAGGATTGTTGGGTCGCTGCTCTGCCTGCTCAGATGATAGGACAAGGCCAGAAGGAGGCCACAGAACACAGAGAAGAGCACTGGGACATGTGCTTCTCCCCATGGAGCCTACACATACACAAACACATAAAATGAGTAAAGGAAGCACCCATAAACACAGTTCGTCTGTGAAAGAGACAAACAGATTCCCACTTACATTGATGGCACCAAGGCAAAATCCATAAACCAGAGCTGCCACCAATATACTGCGCAACAGACTATAAACTGAAGACAGGGGGCTTGTAGTTGCTGAAACACACAAATGACAAGACATCACAGGGGATGTACAGTATGCCAGCTTCCTGGGAATCAAACCATGCTGCACCAGTTGAGCAGGTTGATCATAGCTATAGTGGTAATGCTTTACAATGAAGTTCCATTTGTTAAAGGGATAGATAAGAAATTGTTTTCGTTTGGTTTCTTTGCGCACAAAAAGTATTCTAGTAGCTTAACAACATTACGATTGAACCATTGATGTCACATGGACTTCTTTTAATAATGTCCCTAATACTTTCCTGGGTCTTAAACGTGTCCGTTGCATTATTTTCTAAGCAGGTTTAGAAAGCTCTTGGATTTCATAAAAAAATCTTACAAAGGTCTTACGGGTTTGGAATGACATGAGGGCGAGTAATTAAGGACAGAATTTTTATTTTTGGGTGAACCACCTCTTTAACATTATATAAAAATATTGCTCATTGTTAGTTTATGTATGAACTAATGTTTAAATGAAGGGACCTTATTGTAAAGTATTAGTAATGTACAACACGTCTCACCAGTTCCACCAAAAATGTGCATGTCAACCTGTTCCAACAAACACATGAGGAACGTGTTGACCTGAGGTAGAAGCCCAAACAGGAAGATGACGGGGAAACAGAGGGTGAAGACTGCAAATGAAAACATATGAATAATTAAATTATTATATTGTACAAAACTCAATTAAGCACTGGATTTTAGTGAGGGAGCAGACCTATGAGCATGTCTCTAGCGCAGAGGAGAAAGTGGGCTGAGAAGAAGGTGACCCCGTAGAGGGTGAAAGGCAGCATACTGTCTGAGTGGCCAACCAGGTCAAACACCCAGATCAGCACACAACACAAGCAGAAATACACTGGTCGGCTGTACACAATGATCCAGTTATGGCCCTGCAATGAAGAGCACATTAAATTAATTTCTGTTTTATTTCAGCTAGACAGGCTCAAGATAAGACAAGTGGTCATATACTCACATGCATTGGAGATGCCGCATCAGGCTGCACACTCTGAAACATACAAGATAAAAGGACTGATTAACACAAACACAGCACTATCAAGACACAGGAAAATGGGAAAATGATCAAGAGATGCCAACACCTGAAACAAAGATAACATAATGGTAGGGATGTAATGGTATTATCAACATCATGGTATCGCGGCCGCAAAACTGTTGTGATATCATCGTGGTCACATAACGGTATGAAACGATAGGTCTTCTGGGGAAAAAAAAAGTGTAGTTTTTAAAATATGTTTACACTTCTTTTTCTAACATAAAAGGTCTTTAAAGTTGTGTTTTGGGCCATCTGTCAAACGAACTAATAACGAAAGCACAATCTGGCTTAATCCTTTCATCAAGTCCATTTTCGCTGCATGTTTCAATGCAAAGCCCACACTTCGTTCAGGTGATTAGCTCATGATCCGGTGTTTTCCACACCTCGGAACGGCTCAGTTCACAGTGAATTCTTTTATTGCACTTGCTGTAAGTTTAGCACACATTTGGGAATGCAACAGCCACCAGTTAACTAAATTTGTTGTGAGATTTGACTAAGACAGTATACCACAAAAAAAAAAAAAAAAAAAGCGTTGAGTCTCCTTCAAAGTTCAGGTACAAGTCAATTGACAGACTTTTTTCAGACTTAAGTTTCAGTTAACATGGCTTGGAGCTCTCAAGTGAACTGAACTCTTGAAGTGCATGAAATCGAAGAATAGAAACATACAAAAGTGAGGTTTGCAGTCGTCTTTTTGTCTTTTAAATAATACAATAAATATTGTATCGTGGACTTCATATCGAGATATTTTGGTTTTGTGAGATTCTGATACCGTTACATCCCTACAAATGCTAAAACAGAAAAATTCTCACACTGACCTTTAGCAATGAGTACTGACAGCTGGCAATGACTAGGCAGAACTGGAAGACCCAGATGTCCCTAAAAAAGCCTTGGAGAAGCAACAGGAAGCCAAGGAAGGCCACTAAGCTGGCCAACACCACCGCAAACACATTCTCCACTACACGTCGGTTCCTGTCCAGTAAGGCTAGCAAAGCAAGCCTGTCATAACGAACTCTTAGCCATTTCCCTGGCAGCACCCAGAAACGGTAATACTGTTTAGGCTTGGCCTTTTCCTCAATCATCAGTGTGTTCTCCTGGGATTCATGAGGGGATTCATGATCTAGGTCAAACTACAAAGAGGAAAAATGTCAACACAGTCAGGAGGATTAAAATGGAACATGTGTATTGATGATTTTGAAGAGTTACACCTCACCTCTGCCATATCCAGAGGCACCCTGCGGACCTGCATGCCCTGGAGGACCACCGGTCTGGGCTGCAGCATTGACAGCACTGGCGCCACCTCCTGGACATCAGTAGAGGTAAAGCTAGAGGACTGTGACTGTCGCTCTCGCTCCCTGCGCCATGAAAAAGGTGTCAAACACTGGGAGACTGCTAAATGCCACCCCTACACTGTAGTAAACATTTTAAGACTTACTGGACAGGGTCCTCATATCCACCACCAGCAGGCCCAAAAGTATAAGACCTCTTTACTCCTGAAATTAGATCAATTTAATTGAAGAAACAACCACAACTAAGCCGGAACTAAATTAAGTGTCACTAAAGCAACAAATGATTCTTTACCGCTTTCATCATAAAAGTAGTGCACAGCTCCCTCTGAAGTGTCATCAAAGGTGGATGCCTCGTGAACGCCGCTGCGTGGCAGCAGCAGTAAAGATGAAGCGGCGAAGTGCAGAGCAGAGGGTAACGTTCGTGTCCGGGAGTGAGAGGAAGTTCGGACTCTCTGAAGGTCTTGAAGACTTGGAGGAGAGCCCATGGCAGAAGGAGGCGGGGTGGGGTTGCTACCAGCATTATGACGCCTACGAATGGCCTGCGTCCTTTTTACACTGCTCACAGAGTCACGTTTACTTCCCTCCTCTGGTGCTGGACGGGAAAAACAGTTTTAATAAGGTGAGGAAAACAAAACATTAAATATTCACTACAGCAGAAATTAGTTCATTAAAATAGTTATTAAATAATAATAAAAAAGGAAACTAATGTGACCCTGGAATACAAAACCAGTTATAAGGGTCATTTTTTAAAATTAAGATTTATACATCATATAAAGCTGAATAAATAAGCTTTCCATTGATGTATGGTTTGTTAAGATAGGACAATATTTGGCCGAGATACAACTATTTGAATCTAAGGGTGCAAAAAAAGTCATTATATTGCCTTAAAAAATCGCCATTAAAGTTGTCCAAATGAAGTTCTTAGCAATGCATATTACTAATTACTAATAAGTTTTGATATAATTACAGTAGGAAATTTAATAAATATCTTCATGGAACATGATCTTTACTTAATATCCTAATGATTTTTGCCATAAAATTAAAAAAAAAAAAAATATATATAATTTTGATCCAATGTATTCTTGGCTATTGCTATTAATATACACATCCTACTTATGACTGGTTTTGTGGTCCAGAGTCAAAAATAATAAAACAATATTTCAGTCTTTAATACTAGACTAAACTATTATTTTAAATATTTAAATATTCTAAATAACTATAATACACTAAAAAAATTAATTTAATTTAAAAATAAATTAAAAAAAGCATTTTCAGACCATTTTTCACCCCAAATATAATTTTTTGGTGACATCATAAATGACTTTTGACCAATTTTCATCATCCTTGCTAAATAAAAGTATTAATTTATATAATTTCACCAAGAAAAAAAATATAAATAACATAATAACAAAAGCTTTTTATTTCAGAAAAATGCAGATCTTTAGATATTTCTATTCATCAAAAAATCCTGAAAAAAGGTTTTAAATATTGATACAAACAATAAATGTCTCTTGAACAGCAAATTAGAATGATTTCTGAAGGATTATGTGACACTGAAGACTGGAGTAATGATGCTGATTTAGCTTTGAACACAGGAATAAATGTTTAGAAATTTGAAAAAATATTCAAATAGAAAGCCGTTATTTTAAATAGTAAAAATATTTCACAATATTACCGCTTTTGCTGTATTTTTGACCAAATAAATGCAGGTTTGGTAAGCAGAAGAGACTTATAAAACATTGTAAATCTTACCGTCCAAAACCTTTTGACTGGTAGTGTATATTATGTGATATGATAAGAGTCAGCCAAAATCAAAAAGCAATAATTATGAAATATTAAGAATGAATTTGTTTGCTCTTCACCTCCTCCTACTGCGCCCTCTTCCAGCAGCTCTACTGCCCTCCAGCCCGTCTGGTTCCCAGCCCAGGAGCCTCCAAGAGAGTCTAGCCTATGGTGGGCCCTGGAAAAGCCCTCTGAGTGCACTGTCCGAGCCTCAAGATCTGATTTAGAGATGGTGAGTGGACGTGGGGCAGGAGTAGAAGAAAGTGGTAAAGGTAGCATAGTAGAGGAAAGGGTCCCTGTGTTGTTGGAGCCACCACCGGCGCCATCCATGCTGAGCACCCTGGCATGAGTCTTGGCACTTGCTGTGCTGGCTGATCGCTGAGCACTGCGAGAATGGGGGGGTCCTACTGTGTCAGGCTCCTCCCCCTCTCCAGGACTAGGTAGTTGAGGGGGGACAGGTTGGGAAGCGATGCCAGTATTCGCCAGATCGGGTGAGTAGCAGGAGGTAGAGGAGCTAGAATCATCATCTTCATCATCGTCTTCGTCATCAGAGCTGAAGCGGCGTTGGGATCCTAGACTAGAGCCTGCACTCATGTCACTGCCATCATCTTCATCGCTGGAATCCTCGAACAAGCTCTCGCTATAGGCTTTGGCACCCAGCCGACTGCGTACAGGGATGTAGTCTCTGTGTTGGCCACGGTTGTGGTGCCGGCGGTAGGAGCCACAGTCGAAACTGCTACTGCCAGCAGCACCTCGTTTGCGGGGAGCTTTCCTGCGACCGGGTCGGTGACCCACACTGCCGCCAGCACGTAGAAGTTTGAGATCTTTAGGTCGCACCACCTGCTGCTGCGCTTGCAGAGATGGCGGCTCTGCTAGGAGGTAGGACGGAGCAGAGACTGGCAGAGCAGGCTCTGAGCAGACCAAACCCAGAGCCAACCCTGATGGTACAGAGCTGGCCTGGCGCGGAGGAGGAAGAGGGGGTATAGGGATGCCACCATCAAGATCACAGGTCTCAGAAGGCCCGCTACTAGACGGCGATGAGTCCTGCAAGGAGGGCCGTGCAATGTCCGTAAGCAAAGGGGGAAGGTCCTCCCCCTCCACCAGAGTTCTGTCCAGGCCCTGCCCAGAGGAGAGCTCTTTGGAGGGTGAGCGTAGCAACACGCTGTCTGACAGGTCATCCGTGTCACTACCACCCTGGAGCACATCTCCACGCTGCTGATAGAGTCCTTTACCCTGAGGCAAAGCTGTGGAAGGAGCGTTAGACACGGGTTTATGCGTCTGGCCCAACGAAGGGCTCTCAAGCTGGGTTGAGTCCGTTTTCTCACTGCGGTAGCTACTGACCGTACTAAGAGTCTCTCTGTCTGTAGCCGCTCCACCTCCACTGAAGCAGCTGTCGGTGGAGCCTGCAGCCAGGGCCACCCCGGTGCGGCTGCCTGGGTGCTCAGCACCGGGGGCAAAAGTGACGGGGTCAAGACCTAAGCCCAACAAGTTCTCGCTTAGCTCCTCGCTCAAGCTACTCTTGATAAGAGGGCTGAGAGGAGCATCTCCCAGACTCTCAGACTCAGCCGAAGGCCCGAGGGGGGAGTAGCCCCCTAGCCCGTCCCCATTGGGGCTCTGCTGAGATAGTTGCTCCACACCCCCATTATCCAACTGGTCCTTCTCATCTCCATCTTCTTGGCTGGATGGGGATGGTGGGATGGAAGGACAATTTGTTGGGTGAAGGCTACTAAAACCTCCCGACAATACATCGCCCACACCAATTAGCCCTCTGTAATCCCCAGCCAAGCAGGATTGCGTCACACCTGGAACGACAAACGTGTAGTTACTACTGAGTACAGCGGAGATGTTTAGAGGTACAAACAGGACAATTTTCTAATTACAATATTTCACTAATTCCTTAGTTTGAAAGCTTAAGTCCGTAAATTTAGCCTTTTTGTCACAATCCCTATTACTGCATTTTTTTGCAGAATTGTTCATGTGGGTTGTGCATCAACACAGCTCCTCAGCACGGATCAATCTAACGTCTCGAGGTGTGGATATTCACTGTACTTCAGAATTAAAATAAAAAATAACACGTTTTACCAGAAAATGTCATTGTTTCTTGGGGAAAAAATTTCAGGAATGCTCTCCATTTACTGGCCTTCTATGGTGTTCGCAAGTTTGAACTAACTGTTCAACACAGTTAGGGTAGGTCGAAAAACTCATCACATTTTCTCCTCCAACTTCAAAATCATCCTACATTGCTGCAGAAGTACCGACCCAGTTTTTACAAAGTGAACGTGCAAAGGTCAAACACCCTTTACAAAAAAAAAAAAAAAGGTACAACAGCAATGTCGGACGATTTTCAAGTTGGAGGAGAAAATGTGATGCGAGTTTTTCGACCTTCCCTAACTGTACTGAACCAGAGTACACAGAGTACACATGCACATTGCAGAGCAAGACAAGATGAGCGTTTGAGTTTAAAAAGTATATAAACTGTGCAAATTTAGTTTAGCTAGATAAGACCCTTCTTCCTCAGCTGGGATCATTGAGAGCCCTTTGAAGCTGCATTTAAACTGCATTTTAGAAGTTCAAGCTCACGGGCACCATAGAAGTCTACTACAAGGAGAACATTCCCGAAATATTTATCTCAAGAAACAATTTCTTTACAACTGAAAAAAAGACAGACATGAACATCTTGGATGACAAGGGGGTAAGTACATTCTGTACATTTTTGTTCTGGAAGTGAACTTCTCCTTTAATGTTACCAACATCAACATTGTGAAAACATTATTTCAAGCTTACCACTGTGAATGGGAGAAAAGGAGACAGTTTTGAACACTGACTGGGTATGTACTTGCTCAATAATTGATTCTGGATCATTGTTAACCAAAAAAAGCTTGCTTTAAACCATTGATTCATCCAATTAACCTAATTTATAATATTTTATCATATTATTTTGCAAAAGACATGTAAAATATATATATATTTTTTTACTCAATGCCTATAAGGCAATAGCTTTATTTAAGTGAATACACCAGACACAATATTTCAAGAAATAAGCAGTTCAATGAGTACAAAAACTTGAATCTTTGTGTTCTGATTTTAAAAAACGTCCTTGTGTCAAATTAATTCCTATAATACTCAGATTAAATTTTAAGAGCTGGTTGGTTATACTTTTTAGCTTAGAGCTTTTTCTTTATTACATTACAAAATGAAAACAGCAACAGATCTTTTCTTTGATATTGCAAGTGTGATCAAGTTAAACTGATTATTTAAAAGGACAGTTCACCCAAAAATTTAAATTCTGTCATTAATTACTCATCCTCATGTTGTTCCAAACCCGTAAGACCTTCGTTCATCTTCAGAACACAAATTAAAACACAATTCTTCTTCTTCATGTCACTCTAGGGCGCCATTTCGGAGAGTATCATGGCGCTGCGCCTTGTTTATGTGCAGAGGAAAGCACGCGCATGAGTAATGATAATCTCCAAAATGGCATCCTAAGGCGACACAGAGGAGAAGAATTGTTGAATAAAGTCATTATTTGTTTTCTTTGTGCACAAAAAATAAAATAATGGTTGAACCACTGACGTCACAGACTATTTTAACAATATCCTTACTACGTTTCTGTGTCTTGACTGTGGTAGTACCCTTGCCTATGAAGTCTATGAAGGGTCAGAGAGCTCTTGGATTTCATCTAAAATATCTTAATTTTGGTTCTGAGGATGAACGAAAGTCTTCCAGGTTTGGAACAGCATGAGGGTGAGTAATTAATGACAGAATTTTCATTTTTAGGTGATCTATCCCTTTAAAAAGAAAAAAGTAGGGGAACTAGATACTATCTAGGGCTGCACGATATATCGAATAATTATCATTATCGCGATAACAGTATACACGATATTGGTATCGCAGAGAGTTGCGATAAATGACATTTAATTGGTTTCATTTCTTTACAAAACTTTTCACAGACTGCTGTGAGCTGATGCAGTGACAGGTTCGCTGTTCTCTCCAACATTACAACCATTTAAACTTAATATTTATAATATTACCTTTAATGAAGATGTGAGATATTAGCCGTCAATCACTCCCTGTCATGGACACTGCGCTCCGCTCAACTGGAAATCGTGCGTTTTTTTGTTTTTGTTTTTTTTTTCCCACAACTAATCTCTGTTCTGGATCTGCACAAACTGCATTGCAATTAGGGGTGTGTGATATGACGATTTTTTTATTGTGGACAGTTTTAAGGTCTCCACAATCAGCTTTTGAAGAAATATACTATATTTCGTCTTACAGCGCGCACATTCTGTTTATTCTGGCGCCTCAGTCTCAATATAGGCTACATACATTCACATCAAACGATAACTCAGCAGCAGAGCTCCACTCACGCAGGGGTGTAATTTCCACTGGGGACACGCTTTTCAAAATCCCGTTTGTGTCCTCCCACTTTCAAATGGTTTTGTTAAAGTAATCTCTTGTATTGTAGAATGGACGCTCTGCGCTGCTGAGAGTTTCGCGCGGTCGTTAAAACGAAACCAAAAGTAAAACATGCACGCGCATTCAAATACAATTTTAATACCCCGCGTTTAGAGAGCGACTCCACAATACGCGTGAATTAGGCTACATAAAATATCTAGGTTGTTATTAATATGTGGGCTATATTAAGATTTGTAGTTGTCTAAACTCTGTATCATGCTTGAAAAAAATCGGTCTCTATTTGCACATTGAATATTGAAAGAGTAGTCTACTTTGATCATGGCTGCATTTATTGTCTGCACGACTAAGAAAGAACTGTGTCCTTTATTTTTTGCCATTTATACTGTAGATTTAAAAATGCAGAGGTTGTCTCTAATTTAAATGGCTACCTATAATAGAGAAAATAAACTTCTTATGTACTCATATTTTCATTCATTCTTTTCCCTTGCTTAGGCAGTAAAATAAATATATTTTAAAAAGGCTTTCAGAATCAGCCCATTTTCTTGTATCGGCAATCAGAATCGGCCATGAAGAATCAAGATTGGTGCATTAGCCTACTAAAAAGAAATTGGGTGCTCTTCATGTTTTTTTGTTTTTGTTTTTTGATGCTCCTAACATTTTGAAGTTTAATAGTAAACTTTTTGTTTAATAGTATTTTTTTATTATTTAATTTGTTTATTAATATTTATTTTTATTTAAAACAAACAAACAAACAAACAAACAGGCAAGGAAATATTTTGTTTAAAAGATGCTCTTGAGTGTATGTTACTTGTAAATAAAAAGTAATGTTTGAAAACAATTCATTTCGTGTTTGCAGGTCTATGGTAACAGCAAACCAGAAATCAGAATATCTGCTGAGGTTAAGTCATTCATAGTGTTTTAAAGTCTAAGTGTTTGCAACTTACTTGACATAGTTTTTTTTAGCCTGAATTAGATTTAATTCGGATGACAGACAAATATCTATTACATGTTTATTTTAGTTTGATCATTACATATTTAAATTATTTTAAAACATAGATTAATAATTATAATAATAATTAAAAAAGGCATTTCTCTAGGGAAATGTTATATCGCAAGAAATATCGTTATCGCACTATTCAACAACAATATCGCATATCGCATGTTTTCCCAATATCGTGCAGCCCTAACACTATCCAACAACAGAACAGTCTTATGCAGACCTAATGTAGAGCATCTGTAAAGGTGCCAGGGTTCTTACTAGTGTTGTCCTGAGAGTTGTGTCGAAGGACGTCTCTATGTGCAGAGGTCACGATCACATTATTACTGCCCTGCTCCTGCAGGAACTCTTTAATATCTGGAATTTAAAAAATGACAAATCAGATAAGAACTGAAATGCAAAGATACCCAGTTCATGTAAACAAACTATTTGGTTTTGTTTATTTTAAAAAGCAACAGTAACAACAACACAATGTACCCTTTGAGCCTCCAGGGTCTTCAAGCTGTGGTAAAAATTCCTGGGCAAAAGAAAAGTAAACGAGTCAGAGGAAATTCCTACGAGTAAAGGAGAATAATGCTTAAGGAGACATAATGTTTGGCATTAACAATATCCTCACCGACACCTGGTTCAATCCAAATAGTGAGTGCTGGGAACTGCAGCGTACAGGAGGGGTGGAGTTCACCTTTCGGAACACCGTCATTTCCACACCGACACCACTGTCCCTGTAGACACAAGCATGCCGACATGAGCTAAAACTGACTACGGTGGAGCGACTGCTCAACAGCTGTTCACCAACAACAAATCCCTAAAGAATGTCTGACTCAGTAGCATGATTTTCTACAAACTGATGCTGCCTACTTGAGAGACAGAAAAGTGTTACAATGTATTTTGACAACAAAACATACTAAGGTAGTTAAACGCTACCTGCGTTGGCTTCCGTCATGTGCGCCAGAGCCTTCCTCTCCTTCTTCCACTCTATTGGGGTCTGTGGTGAACGAGGCCTGCCTCTTCTCCACAATCTCGCCCAGGTCAAACATGGCATGTAGTCGAAAGTTCACTGCTTTTATGGCCGTAAAAAAGGCCGCTATCACAGCGCAGTACACCCCAGCCACCACTAAACTGGCAGGAAGGGCCTGAAAGAATGAATGTAGGAGAATCACATCAATGTGGTTGCAAAAGCTACAACCACAATTTCATTGCAGACACTGCTTCTTATGTAGACCACAAAGAACGTGTGCAATAAATCTGATTTTTCTAATGTTCTAGTGCAAGTGTCTAACAGTATGCAAAACACAACTTTATCTAATGGTAAATGCATTTATTTATTGGGTTTTTATGCTGTGTCAGCATATAAGACTGTTTTCATAGTACATATGACCCTGGACCACAAAACCAGTCATAAGGGTATGAAATTTAGATGTATACATCTAAAAGCTGAATAAATAAATAAGCTTGAAATTGATGTATGGTTTGATAGGATAGGAAAATATTTGGCCGAGATACAACTATTTGAAAATCTGCAATCTGAGGGTGCAAAAAAAATCTAAATATTGAGAAATTCGCCTTTAAAGTTGTCTTTAAAAATGAAGGTTTGATATATTTACTGTAGGAAATTTACAAAATCTTTTCGTGGGACATGGTCGTTACTTAATATCCTAAAGATTTTTGGCATAAAAGAAAAATCGATAATTTTGACCCATTTATTGTATTTTTTAACTACTGCTACAAATATCCCCCCCTCCCCCCCCGTGCTACTTATGACTGGTTTTGTGGTCCAGGGTCACAGAGTAAAATCTGCTTAAAAATAGACAAATTAATAAACATTCAAAAGTACATAAAATAGACGTGATGCAACTGATCAAAATCATGTTTTCTAGTTGATAATTTACTAAACTGAACAAAATCTTTTTCTGATTACATTAAAAGCTGTCAAGTTCAATCAAATGTTTAACAGTCAACTTAGGAGTGTTACAGGAGTGGCAAGAAGGAGGTTTAGCTGATAGTGAAAGCACAAGTATCATAAGTTATGTCATAACATTTCATGTTCATTCACATGCTTTGCTGTTTTATCATCAACTGGTTGCCAAATTCAGAAAACAACAGACGCAAAGGAATGTGCTCCTGAAGTCTAACGTCTATTCAATGATTTCTGCTTGTATATCTGATCAATAACATTGATTGTCTTTGTAAGGAGCTTGTACTTACATCCTGTGAAACTTTAAAACAGGCTGTTGCCTTGAAAAGGAACTTTACTGAAGGTTAAATCACAGTTTTGTCTTTTAATCATGAAAATAATATATACACACACTACCAAAGAATGTTTGGGGTCAGTAAAAAGGTTTTGAAAGACACAAAGTCAGCATTTATTAGTTGAAAAATGGCTGATTGAGAAAGATGGCTGTTGAGATTTTGAAGTCCACAAAAAAATGCATCCATCTATCATAAAAAGTACTCCACATGGCTCAGAGGGGTTAATATAAAGGCCTTCTGAAGCTAATTGATGCGTTTGTGTAAGAAAAAGATCCATGTTTAAATCTTTATAAACTAATCTTTTGCTTCCGCTAACAGTCGTTCAGAAGATAGTGGCGTTCCAGCGGATGACGTAGGCTTAGGCGTAGCAGAAGCTCCGGAGAGATTTTGCTAGCCTCATTAAATACACCTACAAGCCACTTTTGTGTTGTTCTGTGCCACTTCTGTAGTACAAATTACTTTTGTTAATACCGATTTAATTTGGTTGGTAACTTATTATTTTTCTACTTATTATTCTGTTGTTTTAATTAGAATTTTTAAAAAGCTTCTAAAAGTATTGTTTGAAAAAATTAACATTAAAGATTACAAAACGTAAAAACAAAATTTCCATGTAAATCACTTTAAGAAGTCAAATATCACCTCTTAATGGAAAGGCTAATTTTGGATCAAATGCTTTGATTATTGACTAGAAGGTGCTCCTGACATTTTGACTGTGCTCCTAAAAAGAAATTTACTTCAGAAGGCCTTTATTAACACTCCGGAGACATGCGCAGCATTTTTCATGATGGATAAATGCACTTTATCAACACCCATTCACTGCTATTATATAGCTTGGAAGAGCCAAGACCTTTTTTTAATAGACCAGGTCAATGCGTGCAAAAAGTGATGACGTATTTTGTGGAGGCAGAAAATTATAGTTTTCAAGTAGCAGTTTATGGAAGCCATGGAGTAAAGAAAATAAAAATACATTTGAGTTTACTTTAAATTCTAACTTAATTTTCGCAATTCCAAGATTTTCTCTCTCAATTCTCTTTTCTCCACAGCTCAGAATGATGAGTTTATATCCCACACTTCTGGCTTTTTTCCCTCAGAATTGACAAACTTGCTATTGCTGAGTTAAATCGAGTTATAAAGACCAAACTAGGAGAAAAAAAAAAAAATTGTGATAAGAAAAATAGGTAAATGTTAAATAAAATGTTTAAATAGTATGTTTATGCTGTAACTGTGAGGCTAATACAATATCTCCTCTATAAATTTTATATGTGAATATTACGTAGACCTACTGTTTAAATTAAAGCTATGCTTTAAAAGTAGAGTAGTCATAGCAATTTTATCTATAGTCTGTCCATTCAAACGTCTGCGTTTAGCTTCAAATGGCGTTTTTTGACGACAATATTTCATTAAAAAAATATTTGCATTCCGATTCTGACATCCAAAGTCACAACAATATTTTTTTTTTCTCTTATTCCATAAATTTTACTCATTTCCCTCCACTTGTTACCAGTGTTTTTCTGCCACCACAATGTGCTCGCAGCTGCAAGTGACGTAACTGTGACGTCTACTCCAAATTGGTCTATATAGCTCGAGTATATTCATCTGAAAGAAGAAAGTCATATGGCTTGAGGTGAGTAAGTCATGGTGTAATTTTCATTTGTTGCCTTTCATAGAAAATATCACTTAAGTAGCTTAAAATCGGCCGATGTGTGCAGCTGTCATGCGCCTTGTAAAAGTTTCAGTCTTAACATTAGTGCGTCTAAGCATCAAAACAGCAATAGCTCTTGGATTCCATTAGTATTACACACATTTTTCCAGAAAAACGGGCTAGTGGTTTTCTTACTGCAGGAACTCACCATGTACAGAAGAAATGGGAAAGCCAAGAGGAATATCCAGAGGTAGAGATGAAAGCAGTTCGAGAAGGTACTCTGATGAGGGTCCACGTACCATCCTCCGGTCAGAGAGGCCCACACTCCCTGCCGCAATATCTGAAGAGCCTGAGAGCCCATCTTATCGCTTCTGGATGAGACAACCCAGAGTTCTTGAAGTTCCCTTGTCAAAGTTTCTAGTGCGGTACTTCCATTGGGAAACCTCAGGATGGACTTTCTCGGACCGGTAATGAAAAAATTAGCAGAAAGCGAGACTTTCCAGAATTTGAGACCTGTTTTCTTTTAGTATCAACTGTTTGTTTGCATGCTCCTCCAGCAGACCCCTGTTTGTAGTGCAGTTCATCAAGAGTTTTTGGCACAATTGTGACCCAAGGGCTACATGAAAACATTCATCCTGAGGAATCATCAAAACTGCTTGGTTTGGTTTCTGTACGACTTTCCAGCACTTCAAACAAACACAATTCCATAAATAAATCAGCTGTTCTGATGACATTCTTAAGATCAACAGGCTATTTTGAATATGGTCATTTTAACCTATCTGTGGCGTGTTACTAAGGCATGAGATGTTTGTCTGATTTAGATAAAGTAGCCTAATATGGGTTTTCTAGAGAACACAAAAGGAATCAGCTGTGTTTAGTTGGCTACAATAGATTTATCTAAATTTAGAGATGATAACAGATATGTATAAGATCACTGCACATCTTCATACTATTATAGGCAAAGCAGAGAATAGACAGGCAGTAAGTTTTAACATTTTCATTGGCTTTCTATGTTTTTGTAGCTATTGTAAATATGGTATACAGCTTCAGAGTCCTGAGAATTCAGTTTCTAGTTTTTCTGAACAAATCTGTAAACCTTTCCCGTTCCCCAACAATAGATATGTATATATTACACCGTTTAGAGATTTATATTTCAACTGACTACTGATTTATTTAACCTACAGCCATCTCCAGGCCTAAACAGTCATAATATCCTCTTAACTTTTCCTGTATGGCAGTAGCTAATATCTACAGCTGGATGAGAAAAAACACTAAGCATCCTCTGTAAGCAATACTCGTTTAAATAAAAGAACGCTGACAAATGGATTTGGCTTTAAACCATACAACTTCAGCTAATGTTAGCATAAGTATGTTAGCTCGCCTGAAGCAGCTTTGACTTTATATTTAGTGTAAAAAAATGACAGTAAAGAGATAAATGTCTAGCAAATGGTTCAATATAGCACTTCAATGAAAACGTTACTGTGATGCGAATATTTTTAGAACTGTAAACAAATCGTGTTTCAACAGCAAACGCGCTAACGCTAATAGCTAAACGACTGAATTTTAGCCTGAATAAACTTGTTAGGTATAAAACCAATCAGAAGGGACGCATATATTATATTTAATCTATTTTATCAGTCTCTCGACTTAATTCGAAGGATATCTCACCTCTCAAAGAGTTCAATATCACCTGACACTCACTAGCCAAACCGCTAACATGCTACAAGCAGTAGTAAGACACCTCTGACTTTGGCATAAGTGTTTTGTAGCGAAATTTTCCAATGTTAGTGCACTCTTCAACTCCGTCATCACTCCATGGTTTAGCTCGATAGGGTCTGCGTTAATTCCTCCAGAAAGGAGAGCAGGAAAACCGCAGGGAAGCGAAACTGAACGCGAGTTAGCATAGGCTAACGGCAGCACTGAGTGCTTCTTCCTTATGACGGAAATAAAAATACAAAAACAAACAGAGAAAGCAAAATATCTTTACGTGGTCACCACAGCAGTCATTTCCTCGTTAAGTCCAGGGCCGCTGTGTAAAAACTCCAGCGAAAAAAGCCCAGAGTGTGAGCTCGCTAAGTTCCAGTGTCGAATCGCTTCATTCACACAGGTAGCAAACACCCACCTACAGGAAGAGAACTGATGCCGCATGGCGATTGGCTCCTGCGGTTAACGCCCACATACAGGAACAGAACGAATGCTTCAATGCGATTGGCTGCAGATGGTGTCTGTCATCTAGTGCACGATCACTGATTTGATTCATCAATCTACATGACAGCGCAGAGCGTCTTTACTTTGAACTTTATTGTTGACATTGGTCAGAAAGCCAATCTTATTAAAAAATTGATTTTCTTACAGTAAATTTAAATTAATTATCTATGTTGGTATTACACACTACTAGTTAAAAGTTTGTGGACAGTAAGATTTTTCATGTTTTTTAAAGAAGGCTCTTTTGCTTAGCAAGCCTGCATTTATTTGATCAAAAGTAGAGCAAAAACAGTAACATTTTGAAATATTTTTACTATTTAAAAATAACAGTTTTCTATTTGAATATATTTTAAAATGTAATTTATTCCTGTGTTTTCACAGCTGAATTTTTTTCTCTAGTCACATGATTCATAAGAAATCATTCTAATATTCCGATTTGCTGCTCAAAAAACATTTTTTTATTATTATTATGTTGAAAACAACTGAGTTTTTCCAGGTTTCTTTGATGAATAGGAAGTTAGAACAGCATTAATTTAAAAAAACTTAATTTTAAAAAACTTAAAAGATTAAAAAAAAAACTAAAATTTTACTGACTTTAAGCTTTTGAATGGTATAGTGTATAATGTTATAAAAGCTTTTTATTAAAAAAAAAAATGCAGATTTTTGGATCTTTCTATTCATCAAAGAATCCTGAAAAAAAGATGCGCTTAACGTTTTTTAAATATTGATAGTAATTATAATGTTTCTTGAACAGCAAATCAGCATATTAGAATTATTTCTGAAGGATCATGTGACACTGAAGACTGGAGTAATGATGCAAAAAATTTAGCTTTGATCACAGGAATAAATTACATTTTAAAATATATTCAAATAGAAAGCAGTTATTTTAAATAGTAAAAATATTTCACACACACACACACACACACACACACACACACACACACATATATATATATATATATATATATATATTTTTTTTTTTTTTTTAAGTTTTTTTTTAGTTTTTTTATATTAATAAGCATATATTAAAATAATCATTCTGAGGCTACAAGATAGTGGAGTTGATTCTGACCTGGTAGACCTCAGTAAATGGAGTAAACCGGTAAATGCTGATAGACCACCTTAAACCGGTTACCAGCTTAAACCAGCTGTTGCAGTTTCAAAAAACAAACACGACCTGCCTCAAGCTGATATAAATGATGTTGCAGCAGACAACTTGTTTCACTTTATCACAACTGCTCTGAAGATTTCTGTATTACTTAAATCGCAACAAACATCTGCAATAAACTTAAAATCACAGTCTCACTTTTGCTGAAGATCTGTCCCACTTCCAAGCAGTGCCTAACTGTGCTCAAAAGTCTATCATTATCGTAAAATATTAGCATAACAAAAATGCTGAGACTGAGAGTATAAAGCTTTTGTTTGTGACAGATCTACCAAAAACCATACCACTTTTAGATATTTCACCCTAGATTTAACATTGATCAATGCCATTTCCACTCATCTGACATTTTGAAGGTTTTTTTTTTTTAACAAAGCTGCAGATGCTAATGATAAATTGATTGTTTTTAAAATAGGCCTATGCTAAGGAGTCACTGCCAGGTTTTCATTTTTCAAAAACAAATTTTCCGTTATCTAATTCATATTGTTAGCCACTGGTATAAAATGTAGAATATGATTCTTTCATTGAAATGTAGATTGATGAATGAGTGGCTTTAGACAGCAGATGGCAGTCTCACGCTTCTGCAGTTTTATTTAAATGCAAAGCCGTTCTGTTGACGCTTCATTCTCATTCCAGTGGCATCACAACTGCCCATTACTGCTTGCTGTCTGTTAGGTCTTCGTGCTCACTGACATTTCTTAAAACAAAGAGCATAAAATAAAAGTCTTCTTAGCAAATACAGCAAAAGAAAGTTTCAAATCCTGCTTACCTGTCAAACACTCTCATTTCAGTGACATTTGGGAAGGTTTTTTATACTCTTAATGCATTTCCTCTGGCAGGACAGGTGCTCTGGCAGAAGTGAAAATTTAAGTTCATTCTACTTTGAAGGAAAATGGGAAGCAAGTACTAAATTATTCATCAAATCACAAATCCAGGGCTCAGAGTTCAGAAAGATGTGGAGTAGAATGGCATCAGAATGTGCTGACAAGTCTTCCTTGTCTTTTGTTCTTTGCCTTTTTCTTAATGTGGGTTTTTCTGAAGACTCCAGAAGCTGGGAATCGTAGTTTAAGACCTAACTGCAGCAGTATGTGATAAACCAAAGCTTGCATCTTTTGTTTGAAATGCGCTAATTCCTTCCCTCTACTTATTGATCCGTACATGCCTTAAAGCTGTCTTGATGCTAGTTGGGTCTTATCTTTGGAGACCATGAACCTGAATGTTACAATATCTAACAAGCTCTTTCTAACACTGCCTAATAATGCAGCGCTGGAGTTCATTTAGTTCATTTATATTCACTAATTAAATAATCATTATTTAATAACAATGTCAATATTCAATTTTTTATATACTCTATCTACCTATCTGTAGGGGAGATGTATATATAAAATATAAAATGTATTTAAATATGTGACTCTAGACCACAAAATCAGTCTTAAGGAGCATGGGTATATTTGTAGCAATAGCAAAATACATTTTATG
Source organism: Garra rufa (assembly GCF_049309525.1). Lineage (NCBI taxonomy): Eukaryota > Metazoa > Chordata > Actinopteri > Cypriniformes > Cyprinidae > Garra > Garra rufa. The sequence goes on along the minus strand of NC_133379.1, from coordinate 19,247,569 downwards.
GGTCAAAATAATCGATTGTCTTGGCACAAATCATTAGGATATTAAGTAAAGATTATGTTATATTAAGATATTTTGTAAATTTACTATCGTAAATATATCAAAACTTAATTTTTGATTAGTAATATGCTTTGCTAAGGACTTAATTTGGACAAATTTAAATTCAATTTTCTCAATATTTAGATTTCTTTTTTGCACCTTCAGATTCTATATTTTAAAATAGTTGTATCTCGAACATATATTGTCCTATAAACAAACCATACAACAATGGAAAGCTTATTCAGCTTATTTCAGATTATGTATAAACCTCATATTGAAAAAAAAGACCCTTATGACTGGTTTTGTGCTCCAGGGTCACATATGTAGCTACACACACGTTTTAAAAGTCTGTGTAAAGGCAATTCAGAGAACTATTTCTCAACACATTAAAAATGTTAGAAATGTATTGTTGAAAATGCGTTACTGTAAACTATGTAGTACTGATTTGTGGAGACAAACCGTTAAACAGTTTGATGCTTGTGTAAAGGATTTTGTGGGCGGGCCTGAAATCGCGTCTCGATGACGCAATGAGCATGGCCCCTCCTCCCTCAACACTTTACAGCGTCTGTATTTGTGGTTTGCTCAGTCAATCGAAGTGACTGTTATTACCGTGAGTTACTACAGCATACAGTTTGCTAGCTAGCTATGTCTTCCACGTGTAAAGGCATATTACCTGGTTGCGATTATTTACAAAACTGCTCGATCATCCATTCATGTTTTTCTTCAAGCGACTGCTGAAAACCCATCTTTTTCGACACTATCTGACTCAATTAAAAAAAAAAAAAAAAAAATATTTTCCTCTCTTTTCTGATCTTCCCTTTCTAGCCCGTACTCATCTAACAACGCCTGTCATACGGTATTTTTGAGCACTTCCTATGTTGATCTGCCTCCTTAGGATGAATCACTTGTTGTATTCCCAATTGTAAGTCGCTTTGGATAAAAGCGTCTGCTAAATGAATAAATGTAAATGTAAATGTAGTGTATTTGAGAGTTAAGAGAGGCGGGAGCGTTCCCGCGAGTGGGCGTGGTCTCAGCGCCGCCAGCAGATACGCCCCCGTTTTATTTACTTGGCTTTTTTTTTAATTCAAATTTGGCTGGGTGGTTAATAACACATTTTTCTGTGGTTTGACAAACTCAGAACACATATTTAATATTGCTTTACATGGACTTTGTGATATATATTTTTATATTGTGTATCCACCTTATTTTCCAACGCAGGAGTAAGCCTATGGGTGAGAGAGACTTCCGGTTTCATCGGCCACATTGGTGTCACTCAGCATAAACAATACCACTGAACCGAATGAAACTCACATATTTTGCTAATTATTGCTGCTGAAAATGGCCAATTATTGTCATGTTTTGGGCTGTACTAATCGGTCGGACCAGGACATTTGGAGTACTGTAGACTGCCAAAAGTTTTAACAAATCAAGAAGAAGTGCAAAAAACGGAGGAACAAACGGCGTTTGTGGTTGGCCAAACTAACCAGGATTTCCAGGGCATAAATCTTGACAACATTCATGTTTGTTCTCATCATTTCCAGTCAGGTAGGTGAAATATTAGGCTAATATCTTAATTAATACTGCTTGTATGTATCTTTATCACCTATTAACTTTAGTTTGTCAAAATATTGCTCCCTTTCTTGCTTACTAAGTCCTTCTCTATATGATTTAGTAGCTTCCATGCATTTTGTCCATGGTTTAGACAGCATAAATTAGCAGAACAACGTATTCAATTGTAGATCAACTATGCAATCCATGCTGTTGTTTACATCTGAGCATCTGTGTAACTGACCAAATCGTGACGCAAGTGCAAACCCTCTATAGGGAAATTACGAGAAGAATAACAACGTGCAGTAAATGGTAAAACTGTTAGCACTACAAACCAGTGTGTTCATAATTAAGGTAATACATTAAAATAACATTTGGCTTTATCCTTGTGATTTACACGTTATTTACCATTTTACAGAAGGTGGAATTGGTACTTAAGTTTTACATCTGCTAGAATATAATTGAAACCACAGCCACTGACTACATAAAAACACCCATTTAACTAAATGCTGTCCTTAAGTGTATTTTGTGCATATTGACCAAATGCAATTTGCTCCACTAGATTTACAATAGACCCAGAATAATGACGAAAACAGAAGTGTGTCATGGCCAGCTTTCATCATTTGAAAGCAATCAACACTACACAGCTTTTGAAACACTCATTCTAGATTTAGCCTTATCAGTCTGAATCTCTTCCAAATTCAAGTTGCCTCTTATTCCTGGAAGCTGCTCTCCATAAGCATGCTTTTAGCTCTAGACTTTAAATAGCTCCATCTGTACTGCAGTGTGTATAGTTAGTTAGAAACAAGTACCTCAAGAACATAATATAGAGCTGCAGAGTGAGGGGAAAGAAATGCGGGGGCCGCTTTTGCTGGAGAAATAATGCTGTTTAGAGGCCCGACTACCTAGATCTGAGGAGTGTGACAGCAGAGGAATCTAAAGACGTCTTTGTATTAGCAGTATGTGGAATCTTCTGGAGTAGGAACCCATCAATATATAAGACCAGATGATGAAACTGCCTTGTAAGACAAGGGCTTGACTTCACAGCGTGAGAGTTCTTACAGTGGATAAACCTTGATTTTCAAGCAAGAAAAACACTGGGAAATAATGGTTCTTGAATTACAGATAGTCTAAGATGAACCATTTTATGTTCAGTATTAAAATAAAAGTCTCAAACTACTGACAACAATAAATAAAATGGAGATTTAACAACATAGATGTCTTAAAGAAATTCTGTCATCATTTACACACTTTTAACTGAAAATTTTAGTGTTTAGTGCTATTGTCCTCTTGCATTATTTTCACAATATTTTCCTGTTTAATACTGTAAAGCTGCTTTAAGACAATCTGTACTGTAAAAAGTGCTATAAAAAAGGTGACTATGCAACATAAAAAAATTAAGAAAAAAAGACATACGGAATTAGAACAACAATACTAAAAATAATTTTCATTTTTGGGTGACTTGCACTATCAGTCAAAATTTTGGGTCAGATTTGTTTATTTTATGTTTTTTAAAAGAAGTCTCTCAGCAAGGCTGCATTTACCTGTTTTGAAAAAAGAAACAATTTTATTTTAATACATTTTAAAATAATTTATTCCTGTGCTAGCAAAGCTAAATTTTCAGCAGCGATTACTACAGTCTTCAGTGTCACATGATCCTTCAGAAATCATTCTAATAAGCAGATTTAGTGCTCAAAAAAACATTTCTTCTTCTTATTATTAACCATGTTCAAAACAGATGTGCTTCCTAATATTATTTTGTGGAAACAGTGATTTCAGGATTGTTTGATGAATAGAAAGTTAAAAGAACAGCATTTATTTGAAATATAACTTTTTGTAACAGTATTTAAAAGTCTTTACTGTCACTTCTAAATGAAAGTTTATTTTTTCATTTTTTAAAAATCTTAGTGATCCCCAACTTTTGCACGATACTGTCAATCTCTGTAAGACAATTTTTTTTAAATAAAAGAGACAACACTGACCAAATCAGTACGAAGTATAGAACCAAGTGTATTTTTCCCTCTGTCAATGTACACATATTTAGATTTCATCTCACAGTAACACTTTACAATTACATTAAGAACGGGAATATACTTTGACCAGCATAGGTAAATGACAATTATATCTTAAAAGAACAAACAAAACAAAACAAAAACACAAACAGAAAAAAAGCCCTGTCAATGACATGACATAAAAAAAAAACCCAAATGTAAAATGGAGGTATGGCTAGGTGTAACGCTTCATTTTTTACCAAATTCAATAAAATCCCAAAACATCATTATTTTTTCCCCCCTAGAATTTCACATTTGAAAATCACTTCGTGTAACTGAAGTAATATCTATTGTGAATAACATTTTTTTTTTTCATTTGCAGAGAAAGGACTAAACAAAACTTCTTTGTAATAACAAGGAATGTCAATTCAGGAAAAACATATTTTCAAATGTGAGAAATATCTAGACAGTATACTGTGTGTTTTTTTTTTTTTTCTTCCATTTTCCTCCTTTCCAGGAGGTGTCCTTAGATACAAAAGTCTGGACGCAAGGTTGTGCTGCTTTATCCGTAAAAGTCTTGTCAGTTCGCGCCTTTTCGCTTTCTTTTAAGGTTTGGGAGGTGGTGAGCTGGCATCCCGATGAGAACGAGTTCCTTTTTTCCCTCCTAGAAGAGATGCCACACAGTTCTCAAAATAAGATTTCGCCTCCGTTCTCTTTATCCTGTTTGTTTCACTGTCTGTAGTCTCATTCGGATGGGTATTGGGCTGTAGCTTCACACCATAGAGAATATAGTAGGCAAGAGAAAGAGTTCTCATAGTCTTGCGTATATCTTTCTCATGCCGGAGGACGAACGAGGACAAACACTCACATACACACAAGCGCACACACGCATACATACCGTATGCACGACACACACAAACCTGTCTCCTGAAGTGTTTTCAGCAATGTCCTGTATTTACATAGATACATCTTTTGTCCAAGCTGATGTTCAGTTCAGGACAGTCCCACTTTCTGAGGTCTCTTGTCCACGTCGTGCTCGCTCATGGTGCTATGAATCCCTCCGGGTGAGATGACAGTTATCAACTTTATGTATTTCATATCAAAAAACTCTCATGAAAAGCTGAATGTGAATACATCATGCATGGAACACAATTAGTAGCCTAACAGATCACCATGGAAAGAGAGAGATAGACAGGGAGATGCCTACCGAACGCCGCTCATTGGATTTTTTAAAGTTCTAACAACCTTCTACACCTGCCGCTGGAGGTGTTGCTGTCAAAGCAGGCTTCGCCGTCTGATCTGCGATTCTAAGCGAGAACGTGTTTATGAAACCATGGCGGATAAACAGGAAAGAAAGAATTAGATTCATGTGTTTCATGGCAGAGACAGAATCCTAATTTCTACACTGACAAAGGATACCAGAGTGGAAATGAATTCAAACTCTTCGGCTCAATCAGGGAACAAAACAGAAGATGTGATGTTATCCGCCGCCTTTCCAACCAAACATGTTTTTTCCTTTGAAAAAGGTGTCAGATTTAACATCTCCACAAGAGCTGATGGGAGCATCTGCTTGTCTCGTGCAAATAACTAACACAATCGCTTCTGTTCTTCATGAATTATTACAACGAGGGCCAGTGAACGATCTCAATTTCATAGCTCTGTGAAGATAATATTAAACAAACGTTCGAGAATAGCACCAAAAGCTTGTGTGTGGAGACATCTGTTAAACCGGCGGGTTTTCTCTCCCTGTCCATGGTGTTTCGCTACTCTCCCGTGGAGGCCCGGACCACGCAAAACATAAATTTTTAATCGCAAAGAGGGCATTACATCATTTGGAATGTAATGGAAGATTTTCTTTAGACATGATAGAGATAAAATTACATACAACGATGGCTTCGCAAGACAGCAACGAAAGGAGGAGCTATTGGTCAGTGTTCCTTCCTCCTCATTCCCTACGTCCGTATCTTTCGGTGGCAGAAAAACGTTTTGGAGAAGTAAACAGAAGATTGTGTGGCTTAAATGTTTGAGGATGCAGAGGAGGTGATTTGAAGTTTTAAAATCCTCAGCACACTTCCTGTCTGTGAACCTCCTCCTCGGTCTCTCTCAGACGTAATACTCCTTGTCTTTATTCTTCTTGCCCTTGGTGGTCGTCTTCGCGACGGCAGCGGTCGTGCTCGGCGTCTTCTCTTTGACCACGGCGCCGTTGCTTTCGGATCCCGAATTGCGGCTCTGGTCCACCTGATAAGAGCCTTCGTCTCGGTTGCGGTACTTGTACATGGCGTAAAGGAGGATGAGGATGCAGAGGGCGGCTGCCGCCACGATGCCCACCACCATGCCTGTGGTGCTGCTGGACTCCCTGATTACCTCCACTGCGCCCGGGCGGCCCTTCTCCATCAGGTCGGTGGGGTGAGCTGTGGGCACATAGGGGAAACCAGGCGGGTAGGTTAACCCTGGAGTGTGACGGGAGGACGGGGCGGGTGGCAGGAGCACCTGGTCACGGGTATTCATTTTGCCTGCGGGGATGTGGAGCTGGTTGGGGTGTGTGGTGGGGCCGGGGACTGGGGGACGGTGGTCACCGGGGCTCTGGCCTCCGCTCTTGCCCACAGCAGGGGGTGGCGGGAGGACCGTCCTGTCTGTGACCATGGGGGAGTTTTTATAAAAGTCCTCGTCATCGGACTCCGTCATTTCTCCGGAGCCGAAGGCCGACACCTCCATGGGGTCGCCGCAGTCCTCCTGGTCTGGAGGGCACGGCGGGCGGGGGTCGGACAGGACAAGGGACTCTTTGGTGGTTTGGAGAGGGGTCAGGGATGTGGGAGGGGCGGGGATAGCGGGGTAACGAGTGGCTATAGGAAGGGGGTCTTGGGTGTCCACGGTAATTATGGGCAACACAAGTTCACCTCCTAGGATGAGAGAGGAGAAAGGGTGAGAGGAAGAACAATTAGCAAGGATTTGAGAAGGTCTACGTGCACATATGTGCACTCTACTAATTATAGAATTAGAATTCTAATCTGTATTCTAAGACAAAGATTCTACACACAATAGTTTATATTCACATGTAAAATGCTACAATAGTTTCTAAACCTAAACAGAAATATGTCTAGATCACTACAGTAACATGTAAAACAGAACCAACTCATATGTTGAATAGCTCTTGGCTCTTCTCTGGTTAAACAAGATAGCAAACCATGGAGTTGGGGGTCACTTACATCAACAAATAGGCCGCATGATTTTTGCATGGAAAAAAAGCAAATTACAAAAAACAAAGGTGTGTAAGATGGTCCCTTGAAAAGCACAAATTTTCTCCCCTTTATACTCTTTGACACACTCATCTGTGCTCTTTCATCTGACTTGTGCAAATACAGATTAATCTATGCAATGATAAAATCCTCTGCATATGTGCATTGTGTGATATGCTGTGTCTCAAAACCTAGTTAGCTCATTTCTGTCTAATGCCTATATAGGGAATTGTCTAAATCTTCTTACAAACAAAATGGAAGCATCTGAGTGGATTTGACTGATCTGAGATGCTCTTTTAAGGCTGAAACTTCTGCTTCTGATGTTGGCATGTGATTACGCTAATAAGTAACAGCTAACAGCTAATCTTAATTATATACACTACTTTTCAAATGCTTGTGGTCAGTATGTTTTTCTTAATACATTTATTCAGCAAGGACACATTTAATTCAAAAGCAACAGTTAAGCCATATATAATTTTACAAAATATGTCTATTTCAAATAAACATTCTTTTGAATGAGTGAATGGCTCACACTCCAAAGAGGAGTAATGGCTGCTAAAAATTCATCTTCATTCACAGTACCAAAAAGCTAAACATTTAAAATGTTTAGTTTTAACTTAGTTACAAATAGTCTGTGTGACATCAGTGGTTCAACCATAATGTTATGAAGCTACTAGAATACTTTTTGCGCAAAAAAAACTAAAATAACGACTTTTGATCCATTTGAGAAAAAAAGTCTGAATTAAGAGTTTATATTGGAATTCTGACTTTATTTCTCACAATTGTGTTTATATAACCCAATTTAGAGAAAAAAAGTCAGAATTGTGAGATACAAACTTGCATTTGTGCGGAAAAAGGTCAGATTTGTGATACAAACTCACAATTGTGAGAAAACAGAATTGCGAAATACAAACTCGCATTTGTGAGAAATTATTTCTATTTCTATTTTAAGTCAGAATACTGAGTTTATATCTCGCAATTCTGACTTTATTTCTCACAATTGCAGTTTATATCAACTAATTCGGAGAAAAAACTCAAAATTTAGTTTGTATCACGCAATTCTGGGAAAAAAGCCAATATTTCCTGAAAAGAAGTCAGAATTGCAAGATACAAAAAAATATTTTTTTTCTGAGATAAAAAGTCAGAATTATGAGTTTATAAACGTTGTGTTTACTCACAAAAACTTGTGTTGGAAATAAAGAGGCGAAAGAAAGAAAACAAAATTTTAATGCAAATGCAAAAAAAATTTTTGAGGGAAAGGCAATATTTTTGTGAGCAAACACTTTCTAGATAGAACGAACGCAATTCTTTTGTGAGAATTTTTTTTTCATCCAGTTTTGCAAAATTAAAAAAACTGCTAACATCTCGCAATTCTGACTGAGATCCTGACTTCTGACTATTTTGTAGTAAGTAATGAATATGCTTCTGGAAAAGTATCGGAGTAAAAGTATACAGTCGTGGCCAAAAGTTTTGAGAATGACACAAATATTAGTTTTCACAAAGTTTGTTGCTCAACTGCTTTTAGATCTTTGTTTCAGTTGTTTCTGTGATGTACTGAAATATAATTACAAGCACTTCATACATTTCAAAGGCTTTTATCGACAATTAAATGACATTTATGCAAAGAGTCAGTATTTGCAGTGTTGGCCCTTCTTTTTCAGGACCTCTGAAATTTGACTGGGCATGCTCTCAATCAACTTCTGGGCCAAATCCTGACTGATAGCAACCCATTCTTTCATAATCACTTCTTGGAGTCTGTCAGAATTAGTGGGTCCATCGTGCTGGAAAATGCATTGTTCTTCACCAAACTGTTGTTGGATTGTTGGAAGAAGTTGCTGTTGGAGGGTGTTTTGGTACCATTCTTTATTCATGGCTGTGTTTTTGGGCAAAATTGTGAGTGAGCCCACTCCCTTGGATGAGAAGCAACCCCACACATGAATGGTCTCAGGATGCTTTACTGTTGGCATGACACAGGACTGATGGTAGCGCTCACCTTTTCTTCTCCGGACAAGCCTTTTTCCAGATGCCCCAAACAATCGGAAAGAGGCTTCATCGGAGAATATGACTTTGCCCCAGTCCTCAGCAGTCCATTCGCCATACTTTTTGCAGAAGATCAATCTGTCCCTGATGTTTTTTTTTGGAGAGAAGTGGCTTCTTTGCTGCCCTTCTTGACACCAGGCCATCTTCCAAAAGTCTTGGCCTCACTGTGCGTGCAGATGCGCTCACACCTGCCTGCTGCCATTCCTGAGCAAGCTCTGCACTGGTGGCACTCCGATCCCGCGGCTGAATCCTCTTTAGGAGACGATCCTGGCGCTTGCTGGACTTTCTTGGATGCCCTGAAGCCTTCTTAACAAGAATTGAACCTTTTTCCTTGAAGTTCTTCATGATCCTATAAATTGTTGATTTAGGTGCAATCTTAGTAGCCACAATATCCTTGCCTGTGAAGCCATTTTTATGCAACGCAATGATGGCTGCACGCGTTTCTTTGCAGGTCACCATGGTTAACAATGGAAGAACAATGATTTCAAGCTTCACCCTCCTTTTAACATGTCAAGTCTGCCATTCTAACCCAATCAGCCTGACATAATGATCTCCAGCCTTGTGCTCGTCAACATTCTCACCTGAGTTAACAAGACGATCACTGAAATGATCTCAGCAGGTCCTTTAATGACAGCAATGAAATGCCGTGGAACGTTTTTTCCGGAATTAAGTTAATTTTCATGGCAAAGAAGGACTATGCAATTCATCTGATCACTCTTCATAACATTCTGGAGTATATGCAAATTGATATTATAAAAACTTAAGCAGCAACTTTTCCAATTTCCAATATTTATGTCATTCTCAAAACTTTTGGCCACGACTGTACATTTTAATTAGGAATGTAGTGGAGTAAAAGTAAAAGTAGGCCAAAAAAAATTAAAACTCAAGTAAAGTACAGATACTCCCAAAAACACTTAAGTACTGTAATAAATTATTGTTACATTACACCACTGGCTTCATAACATTACGGTTGAACCAATGATGTCACATGAACTATTTTAATGATGTCCTTACCACCTTTCTCGCTCTTGAACATCAGTCAGTTGAGTTTCTGTCTATGAAGGGTCAGAAAGCTCTCGGATGTCATCAAAAATATCTTAATTTGTGTTCCAAAGATGAACGAAGGTCTTGAAGGTTTGGAACAACATAAGGGGTAGAAATTAATGACAGATTTTTATATTTTTGGGTGAGCTATCTTTTTAAGAGCGTAAGAGACTCTTTTCAAAAACATGAAAAGATCCTACCAACCACAAACTTTTGTGTAAAACTACTTTATAATGACTTTGAAATTTGGGAACAAATTTTAAAACTTTATTTCAAAAATATTTCTCCTTCAATGGAGCTTGTCACATCACATTACTGAATGGCCTTATCTATGAAACATAACATAACATAACAAGTAAAATTGGTTATTTTTAAAGGTTCCACAGTTTTTTTTTTTGTGCACAATTAATGCACAAACAAGCTAGGCACGCAGCTGACTAGATTTTGAGACAGAGCCAATAAATAGGGCTGTTGTTGCAATTATTTAATAAGAAATGTCTGGGTTAATGCGTTTAATTTTCCAACATTTCATTCAGCTAAAATAATCTGCAATGAAACCAAAGGCTTGGACAAATGTCAAACAGCAACAGCTGATTTTCCAGATGGGCCATCAGAAGGAACTCAACCACTCAACGACACTGAATGATTGCAACACAATGCACAATCACAAGAGCAATAGCTGAGCACAGAGTAATAATTCCATGTACTATGCAACACGGTTTGACGTCACACCTATTTTACTGATATATGAATGCTCAAAGCGGAATCCAACGATGGAGTGGAATGGCCACTTAGCGTTATGAATAGCCCAGATGGTAGAAGGCCACCTTTCAAACAATATAACCCTTAGTCTAAACTCAGTCTGATTTAGTCCCTAAATGACCTAATGAGATCTAACATATACTTCTTTGTTCTTAGCATCTACACAGTTAATATGAAGGAAGAGTGCTTGCAGAAAAGCATTACGGGAAACAGAATTCACATTAGGATGCATTTAGATCCAGCTGAAGCTATTGCAATAGTTTCCTTTTACATATACTGTATAAACATTTGTAAATGATTCAAATTGAAGCTCTAGCTGGAATTCAAATGAAGAATTATCTATGGAACTCCACTACATCCAACTGGAATATATCCGCAAGTCATTAAAAACTTCTGCTTAATTAAAAAATGTTAATTTCTTTAAGAAAGCAGTTTGATCTGATGTTTGTGCTGCCTGTGAGCGTCTGTACAACCTCAGTGCTGCTGTGTGTGTTTGTACTCACCAGTGCCGGGCTCACACTCCTCCAGATCCTCATCATCGCTGGGACATTCGGCTGACGCCACCAGCAGGTCATCTGAGTTCTGAAATAGAATACAGGTACAGATGGGTCATTTTTCCAAGTTTGGAGGCAGATTCTATTTATTCTGATTCTGAAATTCTCTCTGGAAGCATTCTAAAATTGCTACTGTTATCTTATTTGGACAGTTTTCTTTGCTTTTGTCATTTTCAGTCACTTGTGCCCCAGGGTTTGTTTTTATTGAAGTTAACAGTTTTCAGCTTTTCACAAACTTTTCTACTTTTCAAATGCCCTTTGGTTTTGTAGTTATAAAAATTCAATATAAACACTAATTATTAAAATGTTAAAATGATGATGATTTAAACAAAGAGTGTATAAACAGTGTTGGGAAGGTTACTTTTGAAATGTAATAGGTTACAGATTACAAGTTACTTTATTTGAAATGCAGTAAGTAGTGTAACTATTTCAGTTACTTTATTAATGTAACTGATTACATATGATTACTTTTTGATTACTGTTCTAAATTATTCATTTTCAAACACTTAAAGCAGGCAGTAGTACTCAACACTAGAGGTCGACCGATATTGGTTTTTACCGATACCGATAGCTAGGTTGGACCACACTGGCCGATACCGATTAATTAACCGATAGTTTTTGAAAATGGATACTGAACAGCATTAAAAATAGTGATCTACTATTTTTTTAATACTAAACCATACTTTGTAAATGAATAAAAATATTATTTATTATATATTGATAATTAAAGTTATTTCATAGTTCATTAATGTTAACAAAATATGTTGAAATTAACACACTCTAACAAGGAACAACACTTCTATTCTACAGCTTTCATTAATCTTAGTTGATGTTACAAATGGACTCATTGTCATCTTTACATTTTAACAATATGTAAAATTGCAGGTTTTATGCTTTTTGTTTATATTTGCCATCTTAAAATTAAGATTCAATTTAATTACGATTTTCAATATTAACTAAATATAACCATGCCTCACATTCTCAGTTTTCAATGCACATGGCACCATTTTCATATACATTTTATATAAAATTTATGTGCAACGAAGCCTGCCGCGTTTCTGGCGCGCACACGTGCCATGTGCGGGAAAAACACAAGCTCAACCGGACAAAAGTGCAGCGCTGCGTTGCGCGGACACCTCGCAGGTATCTCTCTCTCACACACACAAGACGCGTCGCGTGTAGTTCAAGCAGAAATCTAAAACAGTTTATTTAATCACCAAACGGGCAAATGTTTACCTCCAGAAAGATAAAAAAAAAAACAGCAAAAGTTAGTCTAGACTCTAGACAGATTAAACGGAAAGAGAAAATGCGATCTATATCGTTAATTGCAGCCATTTCAGAAACAATTTCTTTTCTGTTTTACATTTATGTTTAAATATTATTTGTTTGTGTTTTGTTTCAGTTTAATATATTAATTACGAAAGAAGTTTGTGTTATTTGTAAATGTCGGACGTGGTATGAATTAGACGAAAATACGCCGTGAGAATTGGAGAGGGTCAGACACAATTTTTGACCACTTCGTACGTTTTTATTTGTGGAAAATCCCTCCTTAAACGAATTTCGTTTTGTATAATTTTTATCTTAATTTTTAATATACATTTTTGTTAATCAGTTATTAAAATCAAATAAGAACAGGAAAATGGCATTGTAAAATAAAGTGCGTAACAAGATTCAAGCCTATGCTTTAAGGGCCTGAAGAAAAGGCTAAAACATAAATTATAGTTCTATATGAAGCATACAGACATTAGCGCTACAGAAATACAAATATTTTGCTGAAATGCACAATACTCAATCTTCCAGCCCAGAGTCAAGTCTTTATGAACATTAACAATGGTTTTGGACAGATATGATGTAATGTAAAACTATGGCGCCCTGAGACTCGGCAGGATTCTGTCGGCTGAATGAACACAGTTTGCTTTCTCATGTCAGGTTTTTAAATCTATAACTTTGCTGACTATAAATAAATACAAATATATGGTAACAATCCTGACATTAAACATTGGTCTGTGGCTTAACCTCTACTCTAAGACAGCGGAGCATGAGCGCTTCAGCAAAGAACACAACTTGGAAAAACTATTGGCAAGGGTTTTTGCCGATAACCGATAGCTCGGCCAATAAACTATCGGTGCCGATTAATCGGCAAAACCGATAGATCGGTCGACCTCTACTCAACACTGATTTCTGTCAGACTCCTTCACCAAAATCTTTTATTACTTGAATTAAGATTATAAAATACTGGAAATACTGGCATTTAACAATGCCTTTGTTAATCGTTAACATTTCCATAAGTAACTGTAATTAAATTACATTATATATTTTTTCCTCAGTAACTGTAACAGATCACAGTTACACTCAATCAAAAGTTTTTGAACAGTAAGATTTTTAATGTTTTTTAACATCTCTTCTGCTCACCATGCCTGCATTTATTTGATCCAAAGTACAGCAAAAACAGTAAAATTTTGAAATATTTTTACTATTTAAAATAACTGTTTTCTTTCGGAATGTATTTAAAAATGTAATTTATTTGTGCGATCAAAGCTGAATTTTCAGCATCATTACTCCAGTCTTCAGTGTCACATGATTCTTCAGAAATCATTCTAATATGCTGATTTGCTGTTTAAGAAACATTTATTATTATTCTTGTTATTATTATCAATATTTAAAACAGTTGTGTACATTTTTTTCCAGGATTCTTTAATGAATAGAAAGATCCAAAGATCAGCATTTATCTGAAATAAAAAGCTTTTGTAACATTATACACTATACCATTAAAAAGCCATTCAGTATAATTTTTTTTTGTGAAAGAAATTATAGAAATTAATACTTTTATTAAGCAAGGATGCTTTGAATTGATCAAAAGTGATGATAAAGACATTTATAATGTTACAAATATTTCTATTTTAGATGTATGATGTTGTTCTTCTGTTCTTCAAAGAAACCTAAAAAAATCCACTCAGCTGTTTGCAACATAATAATAATGAATGTTTTTTCGAACAGCAAATATTATATATATTATATTATTTCTGAAGGATCATGTAACTGAAGTAATGATGCTAAAATTCAGCTTTGAAAACACAGGAATAAATTACATTTTAAAATATATTCAAATAGAAAACAGTTATTTTAAATAGTAAAAATATTTCAGAATTTTACTTTGGAACAAATTAATGCAAGCTTGGTGAGCAGAAGAGACTTCTTTAAAAACATTAAAAATCTTACTGTTCAAAAACTTTTGACTGGTAGTGTAGAGCATACTTAGAAAATATTGTGTGTAATTTGCGATTTGTTTTAATTATCAGGAAATTTAGTACAATGATGCAAAAAGTGCACAAATAATATTTAATTTGTGTATTTAAGATGCCTATTAAATTAGCATCAGGACAAAGAAGTCATTTTATTCCGAAAATGTTTAAAATGTCACTTTTTTCCACCACATCCTAAATTGTGTGGCGGAAATGACAGCATTCGAAAGGTCATTTTAAAACACTGCAGTGAAAATCCTCATGACTTCCATAAAATGACAGAATTCTTCTTTGATGCATGTCCACTGTTTCAATTCTATTCCACTAAAAGTCCACAGTCTCAAAAGCACCCACGGTTGAAGAAACACCCATTGGCTGTGAAGGCATTTGTTCATCTCTTACGATGCAGTGCAGTGATGCTAGACCGAATGGCTTTGCTGCCCCTTGGTTTGACCTGAGCTTGAATTAACATTCCCGACTCATACCTCACATTCATAAAACATGTAATTGGATCGGGGCCATGACTGATTTGGGCGCATCAGTTTGTCCTTTCCTATCGAGAGGTCAGAACAATTTCGCTGTTCACTCATATGGGCATATTTATCTGTTTGCGAGGCTGGGAGCGTCCACAGAATGAGACTCCCCTTTCGAAGCCTCGATGAGGTATATAGAGGTATTTATTGATGGTGACACCAGTATTTGCATCCACGCTCTCTATTTTAATACACATAAACGAAAAGCACAGCTAGAGGAATACCTTTTACATATGCATGGAATGAAAACAATCATGGTAAGCATCATAAACTATTAAAGAGATAATGCTTTTTTACTTTATTTCTTCAAGGCGCAACAAGATTCTAACTTAAAGGAGAAGTTCACTTCCAGAACAAACATTTACAGATAATTTACTCACCTCCTTGTCATCCAAGATAATGTCTTTTTTTCTTCAGTTGTGAGGAAATTATGTTGTTTGAGGAAAACATTTCAGGATTTCTCTCCATAAAGTAAAATCTTATGGTGCCCCCGAATTTGAACTTACAAAATGTAGTTTAAATGTAGCTTCAAAGGGCTCTAAACAATCCCAACCAATAAAGAAGGGTCTTATCTAGTGAAACGATTATTTTCTAAAAAATATTGAAATTTATATACTTTTTAACCTTAAACGCTCGTCTTGTCTAGCTCTGTGTGAACTCTGTGTATTCCGGTTCAGTGTATGTCGAAAAACCAACCGAACCAGTGTTTACAAAGTGAACGTGCAAAGAAGATCAAACGCCCTTTACAAAAAAAGAGGTAAAACAGCAATGTAGGATGATTTTGAAGTTGGTTTTTTTTGACCTACCCTCACTGTCAGGAATACACACAACTCATGCAGAGCTAGACAAGATGAGCGTTTGAAGTAAAAAAAGTATATAAATTGATTTTTTTTTTTTTTTCGCTAGATAAGGCCCTTCTTCCTTTGGCTGGGTTTGTTTAGAGCCCTTTGAAGCTGCATTTAAACTGCATTTCGGAATTTCAAACTCGGGGGCACCATAATATGGAGAGAAATTCGGAAATGTTTTCCGAGAAGAAAGAAAGACATGAACATCTTGGATGACAAGGATTGAGTAAATCATCTGTAAATTTTTATTCTGGAAGTCAACTTCTCCTTTAATATATGCAAACATGCATCGCCTCCGCAATTAAATACTTGTCGTTTTGACCATGATTGACGTGCATATACTAACCAGATTGTCTTGGTCTGGCTGAAGTAGGGCTGTATCGATCTAGTCCATATTTCGCAAGCATTTTCCATGTTCTTTGACTGTTCACCGCTGTCAGCTAAATATTTCAAAACCTCAACTGGCCTGAGTTAAATTACTTTGAAGGTAAGCTCACTGAGAAGAACATTCTGTTTTACAGCCTTTCCATCATATCAGCAATGTTATTATGCTTCATTTACACCAGATATACAAAAACATTTTGTGTCCTCGACATCCATCAAATACTGATGCAGCTGAAGTCAGTAAAAAAACACCCTTAAAACAACAAACATTAAATGTACAGAAAGCACCATCGGGGTTATTCAAAACAGAAAGCCAAAAAGCCTGCCTTTGAACAATCAAAGCTTTTCCTGGGACAAAAGACCAAAGCTATGACAAATTCGCTTGGTTTTTGAGTCTGATTTATAAATACTAAAGACTCTGACATTTCGAACTTCTAATTAAAGGACGCATTGCAGCATTAGTTTTGCCTGACTGCGTTTATTAAAGGATAATTAGCGCGCTTCTTATCTGCACTTCTGCACAATGCCTATGTGTTTGGTACGACAAGTTTATTAAGAGCACGGAAATTACAGGTTGTTTTTTGATATGTGCATACGTTTTTGACAAATACGCCATGACTAATTTTTTTTTTTTGACGTGGCAAAAAAGAAAATTCGAGGGCACATTAAATGTCCTAATCCTTAAAAGGGAAGTATAGTGTCGTGTCAGCTTGATCAAGGGCTTACTTAACAGACACTATTCACAACGGCACAATTTCCAACGCGCCGCGAGAGCGCTGACGTGGGCTGTGATTTACGTGGTGTCGTGAAGGTTCACTTCAAAAGCACCACAAATTCAAGTCCAATTTGAGGTGGTGGAAAAGCAATCTTAGAACAAAAGATTTGTGCTGCTGGAGGTATGGACGCTTTGATATAAAACAGCACAAGCTGCTCAAAATGAGGTTGAAATAATAACACATGTCTGACCCTGCAGCTCTGACTGATTTTCAGAACGCTTGATTTGAGTTTGAAATGTACACTGAGTAGATTTGCTCTACCAATATTCAGATGTTTTTCTTTCACATTTAAGGCCTGCCTGGCTGCCTATTGCCTACAAAGAGAGCTGCCTTAATAGGGAGCATCTTCTTGAGGAAGAACTCTACATAAGTCTGATTGCCACATAAGCAATCCACATGTACTTATTATTACCATTAATTGCAATAAAGAGTGGCATTAGCATGCTGCTAAGCTAACAACAAAATATTATGTACATGATCGACTCAATTCATTTCTAAAGTGTGTTTTCACAACGTGTCATCAATTGGCCATACTGGCAGCACTGAACATAAATAATGCCAATGAACCAAATGAAACTTACATATTTTGCTGTTTTTTTTGCTGCTGAAAATGGTCAATTATTGTCATGTTTTGGGCTGTACTAATCGGTCAGACAGTGAAAAACATTTGAACCACTGAAACCAGGATTTCCAGGGCATGAATCTTGACAACATTCATGTTTGTTCTTATCATTTCTGGTGAGGTTGATGAAATATTAGGCTAATATCTTAATTATTACTGTTCGTATGTATCTTTACCACCTATTAACTTTAGTTTGTCAAAATATTAGGCCTTTTCCTGGTTACTAAGTCCTTATCTATATGATTTAGCAGCTTCCACACGCCTCAGTGCCAAGCTCAATGATTTAGAGGGACGCTCTCGAAGGCTTAACATACGGATTGTTGGAATCAAAGAGGGAGAAGAGTCGTCCTACCGAATTCATCTCCAAGTTGATCCCAGAGTTACTTGGTCAGGATAACTTCAGCAAACCAGTAAAGGTGGACAGAGCTCATCGCAGTTTGAAGCCCAAGGAGAATGTGCGGCCGAGACCTATCATCGCTGCGAGACATCTTGCGGCTAAGCCGTCAGCTTGCTCCGCTTCGCTACAATGGTGAGAGGGTGTCGATTTTCCCCGACTATACGGCAGAGGTGGCAGCCCAGCGACAGTCCTTCAATACCGTGAGGAACAGGCTCACTGAGGCTGGAGCCAAGTGCTCCCTTCGCTTTCCAGCCAAACTTCATGTGTCCTACGACAACACTGTGAATGTCTTTGAGACACCTACAGCTGCAGAACGGTTTGCCAAAACTCTTGCAGTTAAAGATTAAGTTTAATTGTCTTTTATACCGGTTAGCATTCTCAGGTAAATAAGCTGTTTAAATAATGTAAAACTTGGCACCCAAGTTGTTGTTTTATCTATTTATTTATTTTTTTTAACGGACAGCAGGTTGCTAACATAAGTACCGGGACTTTTCATTCAACGTGCGATTTGCTGATCCTAACTGCCCGGTCTATTTTTTTTTTTTTTTTGCACGTTATGCATTATGTTTATGATTAAGGCAAAGTGTATTATCTGTGCAGTAATAAGTGAGTTTGTATTGGTATGAGGTTCTCGTGGGGCTGTTGGCTTAGGCTAGCCTTTAGTGCACAACGGCTCTGTTACCCGGTAGTCTCCTAATAGAAAGTATGACAAGTCGCATTGTTCTCTATGGCGGCTTGGGGTGTGTTCTCAGGGGGGTGTGTTTGTTCTTTGTTAATCTGCCAGATATTGAGCTCTTGTATGTCAGTCTGCTTTGTCTATTATGTTTTAACTTAGATGCAGGATAATTGCTCAAATAGGTCAGATAGAGGTCCTATTACTTTCATATCTTGGAATTGTAGAGGCCTGGGTGGAGCATTAAA
The DNA here is from genome assembly GCF_049309525.1 of Garra rufa. Classification (NCBI taxonomy): domain Eukaryota; kingdom Metazoa; phylum Chordata; class Actinopteri; order Cypriniformes; family Cyprinidae; genus Garra; species Garra rufa. The sequence continues at coordinate 19,228,638 of NC_133379.1, read as the reverse complement.
GCGAGGGAAAGTATTTTCACACCTTAAATCCCTATCAGCAGATATTATTGTTTTGCAAGAGACCCATATTCGGCCAACTGAGCAAGGGTGTTTGCGATCTTTGTGGATATCACTCCTTTACCAGTCCTCTTTTTCTTCTAAAGCAAGGGGTGTTGCTATTCTTATTCGTAGAACTATTCCATTTATTTTCAAGTCATGCTAACTGATCCAGCTGGGAGATTTGTCCTTGTCACAGGTACAATTAACTCTGTCCCTTTAGCCCTCTGACACATATGCCCCTAACTTCGACTGCCCTGATTTCTTCTGCAAAATTTTCAATCTTGTGGCTAACCATAGCACACACAACATTATCATTGGTGGAGACTTCAACTGTTATCTAGACCCTCTGGTTGACAGGTCTTCTTCTAAACCAGCCCCAACCCCTTCAAACTCTGTGCCCATTCTTAATAATCTGATGAAGTTGCTTGATTTAGTAGACATATGGAGACTCCAACACCCCTCTGACAGACAATATTCTTTTTTTCTCCCCAGTACATGGTAGTGTCTCTAGCATAGATTATTTTTTAGTTGATGCCAGACTAATATCAAAAGTAGACAGTTCCACTTATTATAGTATTTTAGTCTCCGACCATGCTCCCCTCTCAATTAATGTAAACTTGAACTTGAATACACGTCACTATAACTGGAAATTCAACCCCATTCTACTCTCAGATAAAAGTTTCTGTGAATGTATATCCATTAAGATCTCAGAATTTCTGCAAAGCAATGACACAGAGGATGTCTCTGATTCAACATTGTGGGAGACTTTTAAAGTTGTTGTCAGGGGACAAGTCATATCATATCAGTCTTCTCGTAAAAGAGCTAGACTAAGGCGTCTTTCTGAGATTGAGTCTGAACTATCTGCTTTAGAGGATTCTTACAGAAACTCAAAATCTGAGGATACCCTAAATGCTATTTTGAAAATCAAATATGAGTACAATCAGATTATTGGTGGGCAGGTGAGACATTATATCTGCAGGCTGAGACAAACACATTTTGAGCTGGGTGAGAAAGCACATAAACTGCTTGCTAGACAGTTAAAAGGAGTGCAAGCAGATAGGGCAATACATAAAATATATTCTAATGGTCAGCTGATAACTGATCCTAAAAACATAAACAACAGATTTTTTGATTTTTACAGCCAATTATATACTTCAAGGTCTACAGCCACTGACACAGAGATAGCAAACTTCCTCAATGCACTGGAAATCCCATCCCTTGATGATGGTGCCAGGCAGGTTTTAGATGCGTGTTTCACATTGGAGGAAATTAAAACTGCCATGCGCTCCTTCCCTAATGGCAAAGCTTGCGGTCCCGATGGATTTGGTATAGAATTTTATAAAGCTCACATTGACACCATTGCACCCCTTTTACTCCGTATGATAAACTGTTCTTTGGAGGATGGAGTATTTCCTCAAACTCTCTATGACGCTCATGTCTGTTTGCTTCGGAAAAAGGACAGAGATGAAGCTGACATGGCATCTTATTGTCCTCTAAGCTTGCTGAATTCTAACCAAAAGATTATAGCCAAAGTTCTAACAAATCGGCTGAACAAATATATTGGCACCTTAATCCACCCTGATCAAACAGGGTTCATTTCTGACAGATTCTCTTTCTCTAACACCCGCCGTCTGTTGAATGTAATGCACTCTACCAAGTTGCCCCATGCTGCTGCTATCTCTCTAGATGCACAGCAGGCTTTTGATCAAGTTGAATGGAGATACATGTTTGCCACCCTGGAAAATTTTGGCTTTGGTGACAAATTTATGACTTTGTTAAGAATGCTATATGCATGTCCCAAGTCCTCAGTTCTGACAAACTTTGATAGATCTCCCCAGTTCATGTTAGGTCGTAGCACGAGACAGGGATGCTGTCTTTCCCCCTTGCTTTTTGCCTTGGCTCTTGAGCCCTTGGCGATAGCTATTAGAGCCAGCTCTCAAAATAGTGGGATAAGATGTGGTAGATCTGACTGTACCATTGGCCTGTATGCAGATGATGTGATTTTGACTCTGTCAGATGCAAAGACATCCCTATCCCCCCTCCTTGATCTGATAAAGCAATTTGGGCAATTTTCTGGGTTCACTATCAACTGGGATAAAAGTCTATTCATGCCTTTGTCGAATGACCTAGACCCGACTTTTCTTAATGGTCTGCCATTCAGGCTTGCAACGAATCATTTCAAATACTTAGGGATCAACATCACTAGAAATACATCTTCCTTTTTTAAGACAGTAGACTCAATCATCATGCCCTTCATATGGGCCTTCAAGACGCCATGCATAACCAAGGCGCATCTCCAGAAACCCATAACTGAAGGCGGCCTTGGACTTCCTGTTTTGCGCCATTACTACTGGGCCTGTAACACCAGAACATGGGTTTACTGGAACCACGCGGCAACTGCTGGTGGTCCAGAATGCAAACTCCAACCCCAGCTGGCCTGCAATAGAATCTCATAAGGCGATATCATCAACTGGAGCATCCTTACCTGCAGTTCTGTTCTCTGATTCAAACCTGCTCACCAAATTACTCAAACAGTTAAAAGCTGATTTTATTTGATCTAATTCACTCAGAATTCTTAAGCAAATTAAAAGTGTGTTGAAACTCTCTGTTTTGTCCTGTTATGCCCCTATATGGCAAAACCCTTCCTTTAAACCTGGTTTGATGGACTTTACATTTACTTCCTGGGCTGTGAAGGGTCTGTCTCTAGTGAGGGATACAGTATCAAACTAAGGCACACCTGGGTATTATACCTTTTTGTATGTTTGTTTGCTTTCCGACTACGCCCTTTGTATGTATTCGAGCATCTGGGACATTGCCTCTTGAACCTCTTTTTTGGATCTCTCTGCTCTTAATTTTATGGACAATTCCTGTCACCTAAAGAACATTTTCACCATCTGATGGACTGACCTGCTGAGATGCAAATTTTGTTTGGACTGGCAGTATTTGTAGTTTGTCTTTGTGATGTCTTGTGTTGGTTTGTGTTCTGTCTGTGAGTTGTCAAAATAAAATGCATAAAAAAAAATAAATAAAAGAGAGACAGCTGCCTTGTGGTTGTTATAGGGCGTCGTCTCGAAGCTAGCATTAGCGATAGCCGCTTTTCCTTTTTTTGTTTGTGCTGTCAATTCGCTTCATAACTAAAAGAAGGAAAAGGCAGAAAGATTTCTGTCACACGCAAGCGTCTACAAAATAGATAGTGTGTGCAAAACTAATATATATGTGATATGTTAAATACTAGACATGCAGTTTGCTTTTCCAACGAGCATTATCAGTAACTTATATAGGCAGAATGCACATAGAGGGGAACATTGAGCAGGTGTGTCGCCGTGCAGTGATGATGGAGACAGGGGGAGAGAGTGAAACCAGCGCGATCGCAGCTGAGGAACGAGCCGCTAGAGAGGGCAGCTGCCTCGTGACGTTTTGTCGTTACCTGGGCGGGCCGCCCAAGTAAACTCTATGTATGGGAAACGCTGGGTAAGAAGTTCACATCCCTATTTGACTGATAAATTGATGATTATGAAAGGTCGCGTTTACTCTTTCACTGTCTAACTTCCGAGCATAGACGTCTATTACAAATACAAAACTTGAGTGATGGGTGGTCTAATTTTACTTTACTTTTAGGCAATGCTTGAAAAGTATATAATATATAGTATATAAGTTCGTATTACAAGAAAAAGTGTCTTGAACACTCACCGTGTCTATCGGTAGGCTTCATATTCAGCAGACTGAATTTTCCCACTTAGGCTGCTGGGGCGATTGGTATGAACTATTATAGGGGTGGTCACAGGTTAATTTTACATTTATATTAATTTAATTAATTTAATTAATTTACCCCCCCCCCTTCTCATCCATTTGGCTATCCTTATCCCCTACTCTCTTCCTTCAGGTTGTATTGTGGGGGTGCTCATAATCGTCTAGTCTAAATACACAAACTCCAGCCATCAATTCCACAAGCCCAGATCAACCTGACCATCATCCTATTACCCTTACCTTTCATCCTTTTCCTACTCATTCCTAACATTCTGAACAATAAACTATTAACAATAAACTTAACATATTTGGTTGTGGCGTGGTCCTTGCTTGTGAAAATGGTTGAAGGTCCAAACTGCAGTTTCAATGCAGCTTCAAAGTACTCTACATGATCCCAGCCAAGAAATAAGTGTCTTATCTAGCTAAACAATTGGTAATTTTCTTTAAAAATTTTACATTTCGCTACTTTTGAACCACAAATGCTCGTCTTGCACTAGCTCATTACATAATCACATTGAAAAAGTAATGTGCGGTTAGTTCTTCGTCTGTGTACTTTGGTTCAAAAAGGTAGGGTAGGGTGTAAAACTTCATCTATTTTTCTCCTCCAAATTAAAAATAGTCAGATTTCGTTGTTTTAACTTTTTTTGTAAAGACTTTCTTTGCATGTTCGCTTTTGTAAACACTTTACTTCCACCTACAACACACGTGAGATCGAGCTAGCGCAAGACCAGCATTTGTGATTAAAAAAGTATAAACATTTGTAGTTTCCTTAGAAAATGAGCAATCGTTTCACTAGATAAGACCCATATTCCTCGGCTGGGATCGTGTGGAGCCTTTTGAAGCTGCATTGAAACAGCAATTTGGACCATTAACCCGCTGATCCCCGTTGAAGTCCACGGAGAAAAATCCTGGGATGTTTTCCTTAAAAATGTTCATTCTGGAAGTGAATTTCTCTTTTAAAAATACACAGAAAACAACACAAATATTGGTTAAAATATTCCATTTAAACCACGTATCTACAGAAATATTCTTTTAAAATGTCTATTTTACATGGTGAATGGTAATATAGTTCATAAATGAATGAATTTGTAGTCTAGACACAGTGTTTGGTGCTCTTCCATATAAATGTCTTACTCATCTTTGGGAGAAGAGGAGAGGAGTGGTGCACTGGGACTTCCACAGCACTAAGCTGTCTCACTCAAATCCCCATTTCCCTGCTATTGCTTTGTATGACTATTTACACCCAGGACAGCGTGGATTAGGAGTGATTCACAAGCGCACACGTGAGAGAGTCCGCGCCCGTCCTCATTTGCGCTAATGCGTGCCGCTATGGATAGTGGCTATGGATCTTGGCAGTTTCACTATGATTGACACTGATTGTTATTGAGCTTGCCCTTTATTCTTATCAACGTGCATCTCCTGATCAATGGAGTTGAACAGCACATGAATAAAGGCTGTCAGTGGGGGAGGCAAGCGCTCCTAACTTGCTACCACTATGTGATGAATGGGGGGCCGAGACAACACACATGTCAGATATGACACTCAATATCCTCCATATTAATAGCCTCGTGCTCCAGCGTTTCACAGATGCTGCTTGAGGTTAATACGTTTTTTTAGGCTGTCAACAAACATGAAAAATTGCTGGGCTAGGAATAACAACGGGCAGTCTAGGCTTTCATGACAAGAGGGAAACAAACATTTTAAGGAAAGTCTTTATTCACAAATAAATCAGGGCTCAGCATTATAGATTTTTTTGAACATTATTTTTCTGAAGAAAGACTGTCTAACAGCGATACCAGCAGGTAAAGTTACAGTGAGAGTCTGCGTTTCTCTCGCCTCCCCTGAGCTCATTGAATTTTAACAGACCTGCTAAAGTGTGCAGTGAGTTTGATGAGGGGTAATTGCGAATAAATGGGAGAAAGTCACGTGAGAGGAGGCAATGCCTCCATTGTGATATGATTGGATATGACCGGTTATGTTCGGCTGTGATTGGTTCATGTGATAAATCCCGCATTTTGTGTTTGTGCAAGTTCCGCATTCTCAAATTAGTCTGAATGAACAATGTAATGGTGTTAATGGAAATGACTATTTAAAAAGTAAGTAAACAACTCACACACTTAAATATAACCACTTTGTTACACCTGAAAACATGATCTGTGGGAGTTTTTAGTGAGTATTCAGCTTGGTAAAATAAATCTCAAGTGTCTGTGATCAGTATTTACCGAGCTTAGATGACTGATGATCTCAAAAATTAAAAACTACTTAAAAGTTAACTATTAAAAAGATTATCTAAACATAAGTTAGCAAATAAAATATATTGTTTAAGGCCCCCGTTTACACAAAGGGAAGACGCAGATATTTCCCTGCGGTATGGCCTCTCATTTACACGAAAACCCCGTTTTTATCACAGAAAACGATTATTTCTAAAAACTCCGGCCAAAGTGGATAAATTTGAAAATGCCGTTTTCACGTTGTAGTGTGGACTGTGAAAACGGAGGCTTTTGAAAACGATGATGCATATTTATAGTCATGTGACGCATATTGTACCAATAGATATCTATGTTTACACCAGTAATTGTGCCTGTGCTATTCACTGTCACACTGACAGAAAATTTACTCACAGTTGCTGTCCTGCAAAACATGAGGACAACTGCTTTTCAGAAAAAATATGAATGAGCGCGATATAGACGTGTCAGTGGATGATGAGATATTTCCGTAAAATTACCCACCAGAAGAATTGCGTGAAAACTTATTACGTCTGTATAATTTTGGAGGCTTTACGCATGCGCAGTAAGGTGAATTTGATCTTTTCATACATTTCAGTGTGGATGAGAAACTTTTGGAAAACGCTTGGAAACGCTAGTGTGGACGGAGAGCGTTTTAAAATGAAAACTCCATTTTCAAATGTATCCGGATTAATGTAAACGTAGCCTAAATGGTGGCTGCCTTGAGTTATTATTTTGTAATAAATGTAAAATGCTTAAAAACACTAACTTGATGAATTTCATACTTGGCTTTAATAAATGCACTATTGATTACATTGTTAATATAAAATAAAAATAAATTAAACAAAGTGAAAGTGCTTTTTAATTTATTGTTTTCATTGAGGTCCTTTTTATTTAGTTTATACATTTCAAACTATTATTGCAAAAAGATACTTTTCTGTAGCATTTTTTAACAATCTATAATTAAAATATATATTTTTCCTAACACATACAGTCAAACCAAATATTATTTAGAGAACCAGATATATATAAAAATTTAGATATATAGATATATATTAAAACATTTCAGGATTTCTCTCCATATAATGGACTTCTATGGTGCCCCCAAGTTTGAACTTCCAAAATGCAGCTTCAAAGGGCTCTAAATGATCACAGCCGAGGAAAAAAGGGTCTTATCTAGCAAAACGATGGGTTATTTTCTAAAAAAAAAAAAAAAAATTACAATTTATAAACTTTTTAACCTCAAATGCTCGTCTTTTCTAGCTTGGCAAGACAAGAGATTGAGATTAAAAAGTATATAAATTGTAAATGTTTTTAGAAAATAACTGATCGTTTTGCTAGATAAGACCCTTCTTCCTCGGCTGGGATCATTTAGAGCCCTTTGAAGCTGCTTTTAAACTGCATTTTGGAAGTTCAAACTCGGGGGCACCATAGAAGTCTATTATATGGAGAGAAATCCTGAAATGTTTTCCTCAGAAAACACAATTTCTTTACGACTGAAGAAAGAAAGACATGAACATCTTGGATGACAAAAAAAAATTGTTCTGAAAGTGAACTACTCCTTTAAGATATTGAAGCAGCTTTTATAAAAATGCTTTGGAATAAAACGTTACAGGTGTGCATCTTGAGACAGAACAATGGCACTGACATATTTTAAGATATGTCAGAGCAAGTTATTTTTAGTTGAGACAGCTCAAACATGCATTTTAGTCTAGGACTAGCCTTAAGCATTGTCTGTGAATCCAAGGGAAAAGTTAATTTATGTAAGTGAGGATAGAAAAATAAAGTAAACGGTGACATATTATCCAGAAAAAATCTTTATACGGTGAACTACCAGTAAAAGTGAAAATAAATAATTTGATTTGATCAAAGTTATTTGTCATTATTAAGATTGTTCTCTTTAGTCATAATTTATTGTGTTAATAAGAGAAATTTTGAAGAAATTTTGGTTTGACTGTAATTCACTGTAATTGTTCTGACACAACACAGTTTAACTCTGAGTTCTCATCATATTTTATGACCATTTTCTAAACTATAATTAATAAACTCTAATAATGTGAGAAAATGTGTCTGAATACATTTTGGTTTGACTGTAGAACTGCAAAATAAACAAAAACATCTTGTCAAAGTCCTTTAATCAGAGAAAAAAAAAAATGACGTCAAACTGGAAATCTGACAAATGCAGAGAAATGTAACTGTTTTGTCTAAAGTGTTTGCTTTCACAAGAAAAGTGCCACAGCTCTAAATATGTTTCTTGAGGCTTAGAAAATAATGACTTGAGAAAATTGCAGGACCGTTCAAAGGAAATGTGACTAGTAAAATACTATGTGTGGGAGGAATGAAAGGAAAAGCATATGTGGGGGAGATATATCCTGACACATGCGATTCCGAGCATTATGATTCTTGTCCTTCAGGGCCTTCTATATGCAGAGTGACGGCTCTTTTTCCAGCAAATAAATGACAGATTTTTTACCCCGGGGTGGTCTGTCCTGTCAGCTTTTTTATTGCTGATACCAACTGGACATCTTGTAAAACAAAGCTCTTTATAAACGCAACAAAATCCCTCATTCAGAAGAAACAAGCCAACAAGAGGCCCAATCCCTCTGGATGAATCCACCACCCAACGTTCCATCCTTACCTGCGTAATACTGTCCTTCAGACTGGGAGAGCGCTGTCTACGTGTTGTGGTAGTGGCCATGGTGGTGGTGGTCTCCATTATGGTGGTGGACATGTCCGCCGCAGCCGGAGGGGTGGCTGAGGTGGTCTCCGTAGACAGAACGGAGGGAGCGTCCCCAACCAAACGCAAGTTTCCTGTCACCTGCACATTCGGATCCCCCTCGGCGGCCAGTTTTAAGACCTGCAGCCCGTTGTAGTACAGGCCTGAGATCTGGCCTTGGAACGGCCGTCCCTTATCCTGACCTCCCACCTTTATGGCCGCCTGGCTGTTGAAGATAGTCAACTGCCGACCTGTGATGGATCACAGAGGAGGTGGAGAGAGAGCGAGGTATAGAGAAATAGAAAGAGAGAGAGCAGTACGACAGCAAGGAAAGACAGAGAAGCAAAAGCGACTATCAGTACAGGCTGTTTTTGGTGTCACCGATAGGATGTGTCTAAATCAGCTGATAACACTTTTAACATTTGAACCTGGCCATAAAAATCTTCAACTCTAATGGCTGCCGTTTCTGAACCGGTTTGTGTTGTATTAAACATGATGCCAAAGATCAATCCCAAAGCCTGAGGTGGCTCTTCAATGTGGGCCAAATCGAGGAGAAATAGAGGAGCCCCTATCATTATAGAATAATGTCTGTATATTATCATTTGGGCCTCATTAAACTAGTAGGGCTTGAGTTGTGGATAATGAACTGAGTAAGGAGGACCAAATTGGAAAACAATATTTATGAGTATGTAAAGAGTTTTGGATATGTTTTATTCAGAGACACAGGCCTCGTTGATGCTAATCTGCATGAATAAGTGTCATCTGCCAGCTCAAATGCTAATGTGTCACTGAGGCAAGAGGAGTTTCTCCTCAAGCCCCATGAAGAGACGTACATAGGGGCACACACACACGGACACACACACTCTGTGCCTCTGCGTTGAGAATTGCGACTTGAGGATTGAGGATTTCGTCCCCTGAATCTCCATCGAGCCATTTCACATGGAATATAACTAATTGGCTATTGAGTTGACGATTGTGAAATTACAAGACATCAAAATCGCTATTGTAAAACTGAGAAAGCTGTAACAGGTAGTCGCAGCTCTACAGGTTTGATTCAAGTGGTTTTGAATTATAACAGTGAATGTTAAGCAATCTGGCTAAACTTAAGATATAATTTAATACCAACAAAACCTTCAGAATTACTGCTTAGAGAGGAAAGGGATGGTTAACTCGAAGTGCCATTTCCTTTGGCCCCTGAGAGCTGGACTGCCGCCATCCATTTAATCCTGATGAACAGGTACTCTGACACAGCTGATTATGAAGTGGGCAGTTGTTATCCCCTCTGTGAGAGCCACTTAATGCTTAATGAAGGGTTGCCATTTAACACAAGTAGGGTCTCGATTTTAACAGTTGAAAATAACCAAGTTTGACATGAGAGCGGAGATAAAAAGACCATCATCTCGGAAAGGCATGTCGTAATAGAGCGCGAAGAAGCCAGATGGCCACTTTCCACTCGCACATGTTCTTTTATCGTACAGTGGAAAGATTATTCTGATTAATGTGCGACATTAAGGACGGTTACATATGCTGACATAATACAGTGTGTAGAGTACCACTGAGAAAATGGTATTAATGACCCAAAAATGAAGATTCTATTAGCATTTGCTCATGTTGTTTATATATGTGTTTATACAATGCCGATCAAAAGTTTGGAATCAGTAAAACTCATAAGAGTCTCTTTAAGGCTGCATTTATTTGATTAAAAATTATATTGTGAAATATTATTAGAATTTAAAATAAGGGTTTTCTATTTTAATATACTTGAAAATATAATTTACTTATGTGTTGCAAAACTGATTTTTTAGCATCATTACACCAGTCTTCAGTGTCACATGATCCTTTAGAAATCATTCTGATATGCTGATTTTTTTTATCAATGTTGAAAATAGTTGTACTGATTAATATTTTGTTTAGTCTTTTTAATATTTAGTCTTTACTCACTTTTTATCAAGTTAACACATCCTTGCAGAATAAAAGTATTAATTCTTTCAAAAAAAGAAAGAATAAAAATGTACTGATTCCAAACTTTTGAACGATAGTGTATATTGTTAGAAAAGATTTCTGTTTTCAGTAAATGCTGTTCTTTTGAACTTTTTATTCATCAAAGAATTCTGAAAAAAGTATCACCAAAAAAAATTTAAAATAATAAAATTAAGCAGCACAACCTTTTCCAAATTGATTAAAAAAATCTGCATATTAAAATGATTTTTAATGATGAGACACTGAATACTGGAGTAATGATACTGAAAATTCACCTTTGATCACAGGAATAAATTTGATTTTAATGTATATTAAAATAGAAATTTTTTATTTTACATCCTAATAATATTTCACAATATTACAGTTTCTGTATTTTTGATCAAATAAACACAGCCTTAATGAGCATAAGAAACTACTTATTTAAATATTACTGATCCCAAAACTTTTTAACGGCAGTATCACTGCCACTCAAACTTTTGGGATCAGTATGATTTTTAATGTCTCTTATGGTCATCAAAGTTCCATTTATTTGATCAAAAATACATAAAAAGTAATATTCTGAAATATTATTGCAATTCAAAATATTTTTCATTTTAATATACTTTAAAATATTTTTTTTCTGTGATGAAAAGCTTGCTTTGCATCACAGAAAAAAAGAATATTTTAAAGTATATTAAAATGAAAAAATATTAGTCCAGTCTTCAGTGTCACATGATCCTTTAGAAATCATTCTATGCTGCTTAATATTTTTTTGGAACCTGTGATAGTTTTTTCAGGATTCTTTGATGAATAAAAAATTAAAAAAAGAACAGCATTTATTCAAAACAGAAATCTTTTCTAACAATATAAGTCTTTACTATCACTTTTGATCAATTTAACACATCCTTGCTAAATAAAAGTATTATTTTCTTTCAAAGAGAAAAAAATGACTGACCCCAAACTTAAAACAAGGCGTTTATTGTTACAAAATTTTTCTGTTTAAAATAAATGCTGTTATTTTTAACATTTTATTTATCAAAGAATCCTGAAAAAAGTATCACAGGTTTCCAAAAACTGATAATAAATCAGCACATTAGAATGATTTCTGAAGGATCATGTGACACTGAATAATGGAGTAATGATGCTAAAAATGCAGCTTTGCATCACAGGAATAAATTAGATTTTAAAGTATATTAAAATAGAAAACCACTATTTCAAATTGCATTAACATTTCACAATATTACAGTTTTTTTAATGTATTTTTAATCAAATAAACACAGCCTTGATGAGCAGAATAGTCTCCTTTAAAAATCCCAG
>NC_133379.1:19165742-19216135 GCF_049309525.1 Garra rufa | reverse complement strand
GACAGCAATTTTCCTCTCATTTGGTTACGAAAATGTCTTTCATTAATATTTAGACTGTTTAACCCTCTGAGTTAGTTCGATTTAGGGGGGTTTAAAACGGAATTAGCTTTAGTTTAATGCCCTATTTATATCATCAAATCAGACTCTGAGGAAATACTCATTGCATATATAAAATTAGACATCAATAAAGGACGTTAGTTAAATGCACAAGGGAGATATAAATGTCTGAAAATGACTTTTAGACAAATGTTGAACTGAACTTTGGATCACGTTATATTCTGCATGTTATCGAGTTCAATCAACGAGATATGCAGACTTAGAAAGGTCACTTTTCACTGAAAAAAAACAGTGCAAGCGCATTTGTTTTACACTTAACATTTAGATGTGATGTTAGCTCAGCACATGAAGAGAAAAGGAAGTTTGCATATAGATGAAAAAGGCGCAACCGACCAAAAAGTCTGATAACTTACACATACTGTAGAGCATTAATGCCCAATTTTCTTTGATAATGTGCTGATGCAGGCGTCCTAGATTGTTTGTGTACTTTAATAACCGAGAAAGTTTCTAGGGGAAAACCGAATACCATGCAGGATTCATCTGTTTACAGATGTCTCACGGGTCCAAAGATTATAGTGCAAATAGTCCGAATAATAGGCTATAATCTTCTTTTTTTATTTTTTATTTGGTTGTTGTTGATTCATTACACTCAAAGGGTTAAAGGGGATTTTGAAACGTTATTCTGATTTTAGGGTTAGAAGAAGAAAAAAGCAATAGTCCCTTTAACTGCTTGGGATTGTAAAATATAAATCTATATTTTAGTTAAAGTGTTTTTAAATACCCTTGCTTCAAAGTTAGCGGGGATCACAGAAGGAAAACATAAGACATCAAAAAAAAAAAAAAGAAACTATTTACAGACAGTTGTTGCAGTTATGGAGCGTTGTTAGAGGGTTAGTCAGGGTTATGTTTAAGATTAAACCTTAAATCTCTGAAGCGGTGCAGTTCGAACTTTGTGAAGGACATGGTATGAAAAGCACAAGCCGCTTGGAGAACCGATTGGATTTTCTTTGTGAGTGGGCAGCCACAAGTCAGTTTGTTTTGGCCCACAATGTGCCAATGCAAAGTCTTTGGTGTTAGGAAGTTGGCTTGTCGCTTTGTGGCTTTAAGGAACTGCACCTCTTACAGAGCCTTAATAAGAAATTAAGTCATTGTTTAATTAATCATTTTTATTACCTTTGTCGAGTAGCCACTCGTCAACTACCCGACCAAGTCTGTATGGAATTCTTTGCCTGGCTATAGCAAGCCGTTCATTATCAATGTTCCCTTCAAAGAATTTAGAGAGACAGATAAGAGGTTAATATCTGGAAGTTCAAGCGTCACATGGTTAAAAACATGGCAACAAGACTATCAAGTTTAGCAAGTTAGGAAGTCTAAACGAGCTTTATGCTGGTAGTTATGTTGTTTTAAGGTGGATTCTTAGTTATTAGACAGTTTAGAAGCTCGAGACTAATTAGAGCATGTTTAAATCTGTTTAGAAAGCTTTGAGGACATATTTAGTGATGGTTTAGCTTCTAATTTTGGCTCTGGTTGATTGATGTCATCTTAGCGAATATACTTGAGGAAAACTTTGTACAATCAATAAGACAACAATGATATCAGTGATAATGTCACATATTATAATGTGCAGTTATACGATGGTAGTGTCAACGCTGCTCCGGAAGACATTTTCTGGTCTCTACGAGAAATCAGAGAGAGAACAATGCAATCAGTGCTGCATCTAGTATCGAAATCTCAAGGCACCTGCATAAATTAGGACATGTGTAATTATAAAAAGACACAAAGGATGTAATTGACTCTGTGTCATGGCTGCCAGATAAGAGACGGCATGTATCTACAGTCTACGGTTCCTGTTTCTGACAGATCCCTTCACCAGAGCTAAAACGAGCTCTCGGGTCCCGTTACTCACTCAAAAGAACATTCTCCTCATATCACTGTTTTCTCTTCTCCACTCTCTACCACCGTCTTGTCAAAATCCACAAGTCATCCTAATACCACTTTATACCACAGTTAGGTCAGTGTTGTTTGCCACACAGTGATGTTTATTCCCTCTCAGACAACTTCACACTGGCTCAAAGATTTCTAGAAACATCGACTTTAGTACATGGGTCAATGACGTGATACAAATCGAATTTAAAACTTTGCATTCATGTTGTTTTGATACAATATATGGCCCTGGACCACAAAACCAGTCTTAAGTAGCAGGGGTATATTTGTAGCAATAGCCAACAGCCATTGTATGGGTCAAAATAATCGATTTTTCTTTTATGCCAAAAATCGTTAGGATATTAGGTAAAGATGATGTTCCATTAAGATATTTTGTAAATTCCCCATTGTAAATATATCAAAACTTAATTTTTGATTAGTAATATGCCTTGCTAGGATCTTCATATGGACAACTTTAAAGGCGTTTTCTCAATATTTAGATTTATTTGAACCTTCAGATTCCATATTTTCTAAACAAACCATGCATCAATGGAAAGCTTATTTATTCAGCAAATCTCAATCGAATAATTGACACTTATGACTGGTTTTGTGGTCCATAGTTACATATGTTTTTAAAAATTGTTTTTATACCATTCAGGGCTCTACAGTGCGACCATTTCAGTTGCATGTGTGGTGAAAACTACTGCGTGCGACCCCATCAGCATATTTATGTTTGCAATCAGTGTTTTTGCAGTGTTGAGTAATGTATCACAGACATATCTGTTGATTCCTTGAACACAATGTTTGAATTGACTCACTTGCTCAAAACACTGGTGTTTTGTTCAGTGCTGAGTTCTGCAAGCTCACGAATACTCTCATTTTAACAAACAAAGTGTGTAGGGAGCTTTGTCTATTGTAATGGAACTTTGTGAGGTCGCGATAAACGAGAGTTAAAGCTTTAAATGATTATTAAGGGAATTTGCAAACGTGATATTGATTTAATACCACAGTTCAATAAACAAGAAGTTAATATTAAGTACTTTCATTATATGACTATAACACTATTGCCTGATTTTGCTCTGTTTTGTCAATGAAAATAGTTTCAAACAAACTCACAGCTGAGCCGGTGCACATCTCCGAACAAACACAGCAGTTTTCTATTTAGTGAGTCAGTGATTCAGTTACTCATTCATAAAGAGAGCCACTTGCTTCATTCCGGAATGAATCTGCAATTTGAACGAATCAATTGAATGAATGATTCAGATAAAATCAGTGACTTTCTGCCACCTATTGGCAGTTTTAGTTTCATTTTATAGTATAATTTCAGTTATTTAAATCATTTAATATTTCTATATTCAGGATTTTATATTTAAAACATCAATCTCAACATGAATTTATAAATTTAATTGCACGTATGCCACCTCTGAGCCTCATTAAACATCTGAAAATAGACCTACAAACCACTTTTGCGCTTTTCTCTGACACGTCTGTAGTATAAATTAATTTTGGTACTGATTTCATATGATTGGTAACTTATTCTTATTCTACTTGTTTTTATTCTATTGTTTTAATTAGATTTTTAAAAAAAGCTTCTAAATATAAATATTTGAATTTGACATAAAAGATGACATACTTTTAATAAAATTAGACTTTTAAGTAGTCAAATATCAGCTCATAATGGGAAGGCTAACTTTTGATCAGAACTTTTGATTATTTATCAGAAGGTGCTCCTGATTTTTTTTTAATTATGAGCACAAGTGCTCCTAAATAGAAAAGTAAGTGTACAGCCCTGCCTTTTTTAAGATTTAAGTTTTTAGTTTTACTAGCTTTAAACATGTACTGTTGTGTAATCGTCACAAAAAAAGCAATGATATATATAATCATTACTATAATCATTACTATATATATGTACAGTCAAACCCATAAAGTAAACTTTACACCATATAAAGACATATTATACCCAGAAAGTCTTTACACAGCGGACTACCGGTAAAACTGATAAAAATTTGGGACCAAAAATATGATTTGACACTTTGACCTGACCATGTTTTGTTACATACTTTTCTATCAAAGTTATCTGACATTATCAAGATGAATTTTTTCTGACACAGTTTAAATCTTGAGTTCTTGTCATATTTTATTAAGATTTTCTAAACTATCGCAAATAAACTGTGATAATGTGAGGAATTTTTAAGGTGTCTAAATAAATTTTGGTTTGACTGTAATTCAATTGTGATTTTCAAGATGAATTTGTTTTGACACAGTTTAACACTGAGTTCTTGTCATATTTTATCACAATTTTCAAAACTATAGCGAATAAACTGTGATAATGTGAGAAATGTTGAAGGTGTCTGAATAAATTTTGGTTGGACTGTATATATTAAAACAATTGTATAAAACTAATAAGCAGTGGAAATTACAAATATTCTAAGAATACTAATAAATAGAAATAATAATATATTAAGAATTTGTCTTTCAGTAGTTACATCTTTCTAAAAGTGTTAACTTTATCCCCAAAAAATAACATTTGAACAGTGTTTTTAAACAACAAATGAAAAGATAACACGGAAAAAAAGATGAGTGGCACGCCATTGACCCACATACTGTGAAATTACAGAAATTCAGATGCAGCCATTAACAAGTTTTTTTTTTTTTTTGCAGTTAAAAGTATTCTTCCTTGAAGGAAGTTGTTGGTCTGCCAAGTGTTATCAGCATTTTTTTTGACATACCACATACTGTGTCATGTTCCTTCTGTGACAGGCGTGTGAGATACAAGCCTTCCGTTCGTCCTACCCACCCTGCAACCTGAATGAGGGCCAAACCTCCCACTCCCATAAGCCTGTTAAAAGAGCTCATGTGTGGCAAATTCTGCACTGAACCTTCAAAGAAAACTTGAAATAGGTCTCGTCCGTGAGTAAGCGGCCAAAAAAGCGAAAACAAACCGATCCATCCAATAAAGTCTGCTCTGATGCATTGCTATTCATAGACCTCCACTAGATTCTTATTTATAGGGCAATGTAATGGCGTGCTGAGCGGTCAGTTGCAACCGCGTCCACAGGGAGCAGCAAATCTGCCATCGGGGAACATATCCGGTCATCTAATCCTCAGTTTTAATTAACCGAATTACCCGAAGCCGTTAATCTAAGCGATACACAGGGCGGTTAGTTTACACACATGAGCTTTGCGAGTGTCGGATGACACGCAAGACCTATATCATCGCTTTTTTTAAATCCCCGGGATGACAGGTGCCACATAAAAGCCATGCCGTTCCATTTAAATGCGCATAACTCAGTTTTAAAGGAAGCATGTCACGACTGTGACGACTCTGAAGCCGCGCTTTATCCCTGCGCTTTGGAAAGGCCGCCCCATCTGACTCTCGCCACCTGAGGGGGCTTAGGGGGAGACCTGGTGGATAGGAAGCCTATGTCGCAGCAGTAGAAAACCAATTTTCCCTTTCAGAAATCAGACGAAATCTCAAGCCTGAGCAGCAGGGACGCAGCGCCATTCAACCTCTGGCAATTTCGAGACAAGACCCCACACGCGGGGGTGGAAGGCGCGTAGCAGGTGAGCCGAGGCGCCGCTTTATTTGGCTAGAGCTGTATTTTTGCTAAGGACTCCTTGACGCTGTGCTAACCTGCCGTGAAGCAGCACATCGGAGAAACCGAATGAAAAATGAAGACGGGATTGCTATTAGAGACAGAGAAAATGTCTTCCTGTGGAACAGCAGCTATGAGAGGAAGGCAGCTCCCTAAGCACACAGTGGGGAGAGAGAGAGTTTGCTCAAGTTTAATTGGAAAGCACACAAGGCCAAGGGACCTCAGAGCGAGATGTTTGTATAGGACGGGGACGGTTCGTGGGACGACTACTGCAGGGTTGAGATCATCAATCAAGGCTTGTTGCGAAAGTTTAAGGCCGGGCGATATCAGTTTACGAGAGCGTCGGGGTTCAAAGAGCAACCAGCGAGAGGCGTTTTGGCTAACGCTAAAAAATGAAAGCGCCCTTTGTGGTTCAAAGTTTGCGTGCAGTTCAGGGATGGAGGATCTTCACAGGCGCAGAGACACCTTCCTCAGCCCGCCTAGAGCAAAGCTGGCTGAAGTTGGGAACTGTAAAGGATCCAAATCCATCTCGGGCTGAATGTATTAGGGAAGGCAGCTTGGGGGGAAATGTGTCAATTTGCAATTGTTATTAGATTGTGCATGCGGTGGTTATCTAGGCGCTGCATGTGGTGACTCATAAACTCTCTGGGAAGAGTTGGAGGGTAGAAACAGCGCACTTCAAACCCAAATAATTCACATTTGAAATTATAAATCAATTTGTACCCTTCAATAAGGCATGCCTTCAACATGGATCCAAATCCAGGCCGAGGGCTTCAAACGACGTTCCTCTGATGTGCGAGTGGAAATATACAGCGTCTCTCTCTGACCCCACATGTTTATTCCCAAGGGAAGCTGCCCCTAGTATTTCTACCAACCACATGTGTAATGGAATTCCACCCCCTCAAAAATGGTTTCCCCATTCTTTGCGGGGTCCTACCTGATGGGAAGCGCTCGATGACGGGCTGGTTGTCCACTTGGAGGGTGGCGTTGCCACCGCTACGCGTAAAGCGAACCACGTGGTACTTGCCGTCGTTCACGGTTACCGCAGGCTCATCTATGGTGATGTCATCTGTGCCCACATTGAAGATCACACCGACCTTTCCTTGTTCCTGTGTGAGAATGGACAGTTTGTTTAGAGGTGGACATTAGGGATTAGTCATGATGGTTGACTAGTCTATTTAGTTTGTTTAATTACAAAGTCCAAAGTGCCAACACATATTATAATTATGTCTTTTTTTTCCATTGACACTGTAGTGGGAATTTAGAAAAATAAACAAAATGGAAGAATAAATAAAATGGCCAAATCCTTTGTATAATGTGTCATAAATGCATCATTATAATGCAATTATATTTTCACACATATTTGCCATCATTTAACAAAATTACAGTGTAGCACAACAAAAAGTGATATCTTTTTTCTACTTTCTTCACACATCATGTCTCATGATATAAACAAATAAAAATATTTGTAAATGTATGTATATAATATATAAATAGTTAAATATTTATGATTGATTTCAATGAAAAATGTGACCCTGGACCACAAAACCAGTCATAAGGTTAAATTTTACAAAATTGAGATGTATGCATCATATGAACGTTCAATAAATAAGCTTTCTATTGATATATGGTTTGTTAGGATAGGACAATATTTGGCCGAGATACATCTATTTGAAGATCTGGAATCTGAGGGTGCAAAAAAAATCAAAATACTGAGAAAATCACCTTTAAACTTGTCCAAATTAAGTTCTTAACAATGCATATTACTAATCAAAAATGACATTTTGATATATTTATAGTAGGAATTTTGCAAAAAATCTTCATGGAACATGATCTTTACTCAATTTCCTAATGATTTTTGGCATAAAAGAAAAATCAATAATTTTGATCCATTCAATGTATTTTTGGCTATTGCTACAAACTTAAGACTGGTTTTGTGGTCCAGGGTCACAAATGGTAATAATAAATAAATGTCAGAGATTAATTACAAAATAGCATAGATATAAAACAAAATAACAAATCTATAAACATTTTGGTAACACTTTACAATAAGGTGTCATTTTTTTAACATTAGTTAATGTATTAACTATTGCGAATATACAGTTGAGGTCAAAAGTTTACACACCCCTTTCAGAATCTGCAAAATGTTAATTATTTTACCAAAATAAGAGGGATTATACAAAATGCATGTTATTGTTTATTTAGTACTGACCTGAATAAGATATTTCATTTAATATATTTACACAAAAGAACTTCACAAATAATCCACAAGAGAAAAGTATAGTTAAATTTATAAAAATGCCCCAGTTCAGAAGTTTACATCCCCTTGATTCTTAATACTGTGTTGTTACCTGAATTATCCACAGCTGTTTTTTTTATTAGTATTAGTTGTAATAAACTGTCTGCTGTTCTTCAGAAAAATCCTTCAGGTCCCACTAATTCTGTAGTTTTCTGTATTTTTTTGTGTATTTGATCCTTTTCCAACAATGACTGTATGATTTTGAGATCCATCTTTTCACACTGAGGACAACTGAGGGACTCATATGCAACTATTGCAGAAGGTTTAAACACTCACTGATGCTTTAGAAGTAAAAACCATGCATTAGGAGATGGGGGTGAAAACTTTTGAACAGAATAGAGATATGTAAATTTTTCTTATTTTGCCTAAATATCATATTTTTATTTCAGAGGCTTCAGAGGTTACAAAAGATACCTACATATT
The DNA here is from genome assembly GCF_049309525.1 of Garra rufa. Lineage (NCBI taxonomy): Eukaryota > Metazoa > Chordata > Actinopteri > Cypriniformes > Cyprinidae > Garra > Garra rufa. The sequence goes on along the minus strand of NC_133379.1, from coordinate 19,207,837 downwards.
TCCCAGATGATAAAATAAGTTAAATTTACCCGGATGGTTTTACCTTCTGGAGCATCAGTGAGCGTTTGAACCTTCTGTAATAGTGCCATATGAGTCCCTCAGTGGTCCTCAGTGTGAAAAGATGGATCCCAAAATTATACAGTCAATGTTGAAGAGTTCAAATACACAAAAATGCTGGAAAACCACATTTTCGGCAGTTCAATTGTTCAGGACAAACAAGGTTCTCATGAACTATTACTAAACAAAAAACACAGCTGTGGATCATTCATGGTAAGAACACAGTATTACGGGGATGTAAAGTTTTGAACCGGGACATTTTGATACATTTCACTATTACTTTCTCTTGTAAAATATAGATGTAAACATCTTTTATGTGAAATATCTTATTCAGGTCAGTACTAAAAAAACAATAACATGCATTTTATATGACCCCTCATATTTTGATGAAATATTGCAGATTCTGAAAGGGGGATGTAAACTTTTGATCTCAACTGCATAATGAGCAATACATTTATTACAGCATTTATTCATCTTTGGTAATGTTAGTTAATGAAAATACAGTTGTTCATTGTTAGTTCAAGATAGTTCACAGTGCATTGACTAATGTTAACAAACACAACTTTTGATTTTACTAATGCATTAGTAAACGCTGAAAGTAGCATTAACTAAGATGAATAAATGCTATAAGTATTGTTCATCCTCAGTTTATGTTAACTAATGTAGCTAATCTATACATCAAAATAACTTTAAATAGTAATAAAACAATGAAAATGAACACAAAAGTAAAAAATATGAAAGATATCAAAAGAAAATATAAATTTGATTGTTGAATAAAGAAAGACTCCTGTGACATAAAAAAGTGATCTAAGTTGAATAAACATCCCTACACATGTATTTTTTGCTATTTTAGAGACATTTGAATTAGCATGCTAACAGCTGCACAGTTTGTAAACGCCCCCTACAAAATGTGTCTGATTGGGTTCAGGTGAACCCGAAACAACAAAGCCCTGTAATTACACAGGGCTGTCTTTAGGACCAATTAGTTGACTAGGCAACCCACCTCCAAGTCAATTTTTGCAGATGGATATCACCAATATAGATACAACACGCAGCATCACAAGATCTAAACATCCAGAATAATCTCTGGATCGTGAAGCAATTTAAAACAGCGATATTTAAAGGTATTGGATGTGACAATAAAACCAAATGAATGATGGCGAAAGCGATGGGGAATATCTTGTGAGCAAAAAGAAACATCTGGTCATGCTACAGTGGCTCACCCTTGGGAGAGGAGCTCAGCAGTGTCCTTTGTAATGCAGGAGGGGAAATGGAGTGTGGCTCCATGTTTTGCATTCATCGCCGCTCCTTCTCACAAAGGCACACACACACACACACACACACACACACACACACTGGCTCGCCAGCTACTGACATCCTGACATGTATAACTACTGACAGTTTCCTGCTGTTTTTATTTTAACAGTGATTCATTCCCTCCCAAGAACACTTCCACCCACCACTAGCCACCTCTGGGGGGAGCACTTGAGCGTGTAACACTTGACACCTCAAAAACGCTACAATTTCTAGCGTGGAATATATTACCATTCTACAGCTTTAACATCGCATCAGTCTCTGGAAAGAGCCAATACAACAATAAAAAAAAGTGCTTCGTGTTCTCTGACACAAAGCCGCAGATTGATAAAACTTCCACACACGTTTAGAGTTTGGATATATTCCTTCCTTCCCCTGACCTCAACTGACAGGTTCTCATTGAGATGCTGATGTCTGACAAATATCAAACAGAGCATGAGGTGAATGCAGAGTGTGTTCTGGAATCTAAAGGGCAGAGATAAAAACTAGCGAGTGTGTGCTAATGCTAGCCTGATATCAATGTCTCCTCACCATACAAATGAGGGCAAATCTACTGAATGAATACACAAGAGGTCTTCATCCAAATGTTAAACGAAAAATAACAACAAAAACAACCCTAGAAGAATAAAGAGAATACAAAAGGTTTTCTTAGAAAGAAAATGATCGTTTTCAAACGAGCCCAGCCTGGTTTTTGACAATGGACCAGTAAACCTGGGCCTTTTTTGACACGCTGATTGAGTCTTACATGTAAAATAGATAGTTCACAAAATAAAAAAACGATCATTCTAAACTCATAAGACTTCATTCATCTTCAGAACACAAATTAAGATATTTATGATCAATCCGAGAGCTTTCTGACCCTGCATTGACAGCAACGCAACTGAAACGTTCAAGGCCCGAAAAGGTAGTAAGGACATCGATAAAATAGTCCATGTGACATCAGTGGTTCAACCGTAATTTTACGAAGCTACAGGAATACATTTGTGCACAAAGAAAACAAAAATAACTAATTTATTCAACAATTTCTTCTCTTCTGTGTCAGTTTTTGCCGCACAGTATAATTTAGTTTTCCCAAATACCATTTTTTTTCCTTCTAAATTCATTTTTTTTTTTTTTCATTTTTCTGGATTTAGCTTTTTTTCCTAGACTCTGTTTTAATGGTTAAATTAAAAAAATATTAATCAAAAATCATGTCTAATTAATCGAAATCATGAAATTTACACAAGAGAGAAATTAAATTTTTAAGGCCCTATGAAATACGTTTTTTTGTTTTTCAAATTCAGTTTTATTTTTACAGAATTCCGTGTGTTCTATTAATTTTCTGGACTCCATTTTAATGGATTTATTAAATTTCAATAATCAAAAGCATCTCTAACCTAGTGAAAATTAAATATACTAAAATGTATTTAAAATACATTTATTTCATGGTATGTATACTACAAATACATTTACATAGTATGTACTTAATAAAACACCCTGCAATTGTACTTTCAGTATGCTAGACTGATAGTCACCAATTTACACTGATTTAAAGTCAACAACTAATTTTGTACTTAATGCACTTTAATTGTGCGGAAGTAGTGCAACTAAATATATACTTAAGTATATTTGGTTGTGCTAAAGTGGAACTACTGCAAGTATACTTTAGGTACACTTTAAATAATTTGCATTTAAAAACAGATATTATTTAAAGATCATACAATCCTCATCAATAGTGACATTAAAACATATTTTAGGCTTAATATTAAGAAATGTGCATTGTGCACAAGTGGTACTCCAAATAAAGTTTAATTACAATTTTTTATCAGTAAGTTTCAAGCGATATGTCAGTAAATATGTTAATAGACTTGAACTATACCTAGTATAAAATAAATGCATTGTAAATGTATTACTTATTTACCAGGGTAATTAATTATGTATTATTATTTTATATTTCAGAAATATAATTTTTTTTCTCCAGAAATAGCGCTTTGTATTCATATTTCATCTGGTAAATAAATCCTAATAAATATCCCTTAAAAAAGTAATGTTTTAATAATAATCATTTTATTAGTAGTACACTGTAAAAAACAATTTGTTGAGTCAACTTAAAATACTTTGTTACCTCGCTGCCTTAAAATTTTAGGTTCAGTCAACTCAAAAAGTTTGCTCAACTTAAAATGTTATGTTGTAAGTGACAACTTAGATATTTGAGATGATTCAACTTAACATTTTTAGGCAGTCAGGTAACTTACTTAGCTTTTAAGTTTAACAAACCAATTTTTTTGTTAAGTCAACTCAAATATCTAAGTTGTCACTTAGTACAATTTAACATTTCAAGTTGACTAAGCATATTTGCGTTGACTGAATTTAAAATTTTTAGGCAGCAGGGTAGCAAATTGTTTTCAGTTGAAAAATTTAGCTTTTTACAGTGTAGTAGTAGTACTATCATTACATTAAGTAATATATTTCTGTCACAGTTTCTTCAAGTTAAATCAAACTTTTATTTTGACGAGCTGCCCTGAAGACATTTCTGTTTGTATTTGATATGACGATACCAAACGTGTCAGTTGCGTCTATACAGGGTCAGAAAGCTCTCAGAAATTTCATTTTGGGGTGAACCATCCCTTTAAGCTAGTTAAAATTCACACCAGTATCCGATTCCTCTGTGGGTACTTCAACAGCCATGATGAATAAAGGAAATTCCACCAAAAAAGAAATAATTCAATTTAAATGTCACTTCAGTTCAAACACACTCTGCTGTTACAGATTCATTGTACCATCACAATCCATTTTGTTTAAGTAAATCCAGGTACAAGAATGACAGGAATGAAGAAGGTTTTTAACACAGAGCTTAATGCTTCAGTTGCTCGGATGGAACCATGTTATGAAACACTTCATCAGTCTCCTCACTCTCCATTTCGCTCTATTTTTCATGTGGTTTGAGATACTCCTATCTATGAATGTTATGGGAACAGAATGATTCACGGGGAAGAAAAACAGCAGAAAGTGGATAACAATATGGCTGACTTGATCACAAGGACAAGGACATGACTTACTCTGACTGAAGTAGTCAATTGATAGGAAATGCATTTTATTGTTGCATGGATAGACTGAACCTCTACAGCATGAAAGTCCAGTTACACAAATCATACTTACAAATTATCCATAGTAGTCAACCTAATCTACATAAAACTTTTTGCGAATTGGGTTCAAAGCTATGCATGAAGACAAACAAAGCTATTCATTCTCAGTGCATTTCCCCTCAATGTTATATTGTTTTGAAATGGCTTTGTCTTATTGAAGTTCACATCCTCAGAAAATTCAATAGACATTCTCATCTTCCACTACAGTCGTCGGGATATTACCACCAGATAATGTTCATACTTTTGCCTCATCTTAATGCTGCTCACTTTTCCATTCTGCTGATCCTGCACATTTCACTCCTTGTGAAGTATTTACTCAAAGAACATCTCTATTCACACGAAAAACTCACAAGGTACACTCCAGCAGGTGTTGAAGTGTCCTCTGAAGAACTTTAGCCCAAAAGCCTCTGTCCTCAGCAGGAATTAGAGGCAGAAGACACAAGTGTTGTTTGTTAAACTCAGCTGCACAATGTAGCTTGAGGACTCTCTTGGAAGATAAAACAGAAATATTGAAGGACAGAGTCAAGAGCTGAATAATAGATCCTCTATTCCAATCTGTGGTCCCAAGTAAGGGGTCCATCGGTCCCCTAAGTGCACAATGACCTCCTGATCTCATGAACAGAACAGACGGCCAGCAACAGGCTAATGTAAGCTATCATTCATGACTAGAAAGAGAAATGACAGTGATTTATGTTTCAGAGCCTCTGTTTGATGCAATACTGATGATGCATATGAGTGAAGGGCATTGTGGGTGACTAATCTCTCTGGAGCATGCTGCTACCGAGGCAGGACAGAATCACCTGTCAACAGGCTGTCCCTGCTGGCTAAAGTGCAAAACACCTGGCTTTAATGCCCAGATGTCAAACATCTGAAAAAACTAAATAAAACAAAACTGACAGAGCAAGGGCAGAAGATAATGTGAATAAAATGGCTAGATAAACAAGGGCAATGAAAGATACATGCTCAAGGGTGAATTTACCCAACAGTTGTGCCACAGAAACCTGGATCTCAATTGCAAAGCATTTGCAATCCAGTTTAAAGGGATAGTTCACCCAAAAATGAAAATTTGATGTTTATCTGCTTACCCCCAGAGCATCCAAGATGTAGGTGACTTTGTTTCCTCAGCAGAACACAAACAGAAATTTTTAACGAAAACTGGTGCAGTCTGTCAGCCAAATAATACGAGTGGATGGGCACCAAACCTTTAAAAGTAAACAAAAACATGCACAGACAAATCCAAATTACACCCTGCGGTTCGTGACGATACATTAATGTCCTAAGACACAAAACGATCGGTTTTTGTGAGAAACTGCCCTGGTGAAAAAAACAGCTAAAACCAGCCTAGGCTGGTTGGCTGGTTTTAGCTGGTCAACCAGCCTGGATTTAGCTAGTCATAGCTGGAAGGCAGGCTGGTTTTAGAGGGGCTGGTCAGGCTGGGAAACCACCAGCTAAAACCAGCTACTTCCAGCTTAAACCAGCTAAGACCAGCCAACCAGCCTATGCTGGTATTAGCTGTTTTTTTCAGCAGGGTGAACAGTATTTATTTCATTTATTACCTTTGATACACAGCCACGTCCATCTGTCCTGAGCACGAGTTTAGTATCCGGCTCGTGACATGTGAACGCGCTCTGGCGTAGAATACGCAAACGCAGGAAGTGATCTGTCGCATGTATACAACACTCATTGTTTACATAGAGTACAGAGATTGTGGGTATAGCGGCTATTCAAAATGGTAATTACTTGCGCTTATCCTGGTTGTTCAAACCGATTTAAAGCTAAAAGAATACGTTTGCTTGCGCAAACTCATCCGGGACTTTTCACTGATTTCCCCTTACGGCGTTTGCGTATACTACACCAGAGCGCGTTCACATGTCACGAGCCGGATGATAAACTCGTGCTCAGGACAGATGGACATGGCTGTGTATCAAAGGTAAAAAATGATATAAATACTGTTCAGTTTCTCGCAAAAAATGATTGTTTCATGTCTTAGGACATTAATGTATTGTCACGAGCCGCAGGGTGTAATTTGGATTTGTCTGTGCATGTTTTTGTTTACTTTTAAAGGTTTGGTGCCCATCCATGTCCATTATAAGGCTGGCAGACTGCACCGGTTTTCGTAAAAAATCTTCGTTTGTGTTTTTCTGAGGAAACAAAGTCACCTACATCTTGGATGCTCTGGGGGTAAGCAGATAAACATCAAATTGTCATTTTTGGGTGAACTATCCCTTTAATCATATGCAGAACATTGTAGATGCATCCTACACAATCTAACACTCAGAACAGACCTGTGTGATAAAATATGCACCATTTTTAGAAAATTATTCTCTTAGAATCAAAATAAGGGGGGAGACATTAATGTTGGGGTTTATATTACTTTTCTCAGAACTTTTCTGCAGACCCCATAGCACTCTCTTTGGTGCCCCTATAGGGGGTGTCTGGAAAAGATTTTTTAAAAATCTGACAAAAATAGTGTCAAAAATTATACACACGCATACTACCGTTCAAAAGTTTGGGTGGGAAAGAGACTGTTTTTGAAAGAAATTGAATACTTTTATCTTATATTTAAAAGGGATGCATTACATTAATCAAAAGTGACATCTATAATGTTTTCAAAGATTTCTGTTTCAGATGAATGCTGTTCTTAATAAAGAAATCCTAAAAAAAAAAGCATATGTGACCCTGGGCCACATAACCAGTCATTAGGGTCATTTTTTTAAAATTGAGATTTATACATCTTCTGAAGCTTTCCATTGATGTATGGTTTTGTTAGGATAGGACAATATTTTGGCCGAGATACAACTATTTGAAAATCCAAAATCTGAGGGTGGAAAAAAGCCAGAACATTGAGAAAATCGCTTTTAAAGTTGTCCAAATGAAGTTCTTAGCAATGCATATTACTATTCAAAAATTAAGTTTTGATATATTTACGAAAAGAAATTTACAAAATATCTTCATGGAACATGATCTTTACTTAATATCCTAATTTTTTTTGGCATAAATGAAAAAATTTTGACCAACACAATGTTTTTGCGACAAATATACTCGTGCCATTAAGACTGGTTTTGTGGTCCAGGGTCACATATCATGGTTTCCCTAAAAATTTTAAGCAGAACAAGTGTTTTCTACAATTTTTAAGAATATTTTTGAGCACCAAGTCAGTATATTTACAGTGCCCTCCATTAGTATTGGCACCCTTGGTAAATATAAGCAAAGGCGGCTGTAAAAATAAATCTGCCTCGTTTATCCTTTTAATCTTTCTTAAAAAAGTAACAAATTTCTAACGGACCATTGACGCAAAACAACAGAAAGTTGGGGGACATTTTCATTATGATTTAAATATTTTTCTATAGTTCACATTGGCCACAATTATTGGCACCCAATTATTGCAACATCCTTTTTCCCAGGATAACAGCTCTGCGTTTTCTCCTATAATGTCTGAAAAGTTTGGAGAACACCTGACAAGATCAGAGACCATTCCTTCATACAGAATCTCCATGTTTTTGCTTCTTCTCTTCAGTTCACTGCACTTATGCACTCACTCAGGAAACTGGAATGGCCACGACAGAAGCTTCATTTTGTGTTCAGTAACACATTTCAGTGTTGATTTTGATCTTCGTTTTGGATCACTGTCCTGATGGGAGATCCAACCACAGCCTATTATAAGATTTTTTATCTGTTGGAATTTGATAGAATCCATGACGCTATGTATCTGAACAAGATGTCCAGGACCTCTGGCAGAAAAGTAGGCCCACAACATTAAAGATCCAGCAGTATGTTTCACTGTGGAAATTAGGTACTTTTTTTTAGCACTGTTTGTACCGAACCCATCTGGTGGGTTTGCTGCCAAAAAGCATTTTTTTTTTTTCGTTTCATCTGACCATAGAAGCCAGTCCTGTTTGAAGTTCCAGTTGTGTCTGACAACTGAATATGTAGAAGTTTGTTTTTGGATGAGCGAGGAGGATTTTTTTGAAACCCTGCTGAACACCATGTGGTGATGTAGGGGCTGTTTCTATATATTGTTTTAGGCTTTCTGACCCCAAGACTCAACTAATCTGCAATTCTCCAGCTGCAATCCTTGGAGAGTACACAATATAGATACACAACATCCTCTTCCAAGCAGATTTGTACTTCATTTGTGAAGCTCATCACACATCAGTTCTGTGCATCAGAACTATATATTGTTTGGTTTTACTCCTTGTGATGGATGGTTAAGGGAATTTGGCATTTGTGTTCCTCATATTTTTAATTATGTGGAACAGGAAGTCATGGCTGGACAATTTCATGCTCCTGGTAAGCGATAAAAATATAAACATGACTGGGATACTTTACTCATATGACTTTCTAGGGGTGCCAATAATTGTGGCCAACATTCATTGGAAGTAAACATTTATTTCTTAATGTGATTACCTCAATGAAAGGTCTTATATATTAATACCCATAAAAATATAATCGCTGGCTTACAAAATGCTAGGAGATTATCATATTTGTTGGTCCAAGCATTTAAAAGTTCAAAACCCCCTGAACTAATGTATACCGAGCAATTGTAATTACAGTTCAGGTAAGCCATAAACAGAGAACATGTAACCCTTATGGTGAATATAATCTCCCACACTCACCACAACAGTCAAACTGTCGAGTCGCAGTCTAATTTGCCCTTGCACTGTAATAAAGCCCCTTTCTCTCCCTCATATGGCCTCTCAAGCACATCATCCCATTGCTCCTACTGACCCCGTCTGACCACACAGGCATTGAGCTGCCACATTCACTGCAGCTTCAGTTTGAGCTGGGGGAGTTTATAGTGTCTAGGAAGGAGCTAGAGCATTATGGGATGGAAGCTGATGAGGGCAGAAGTTGAAGGAGAGGACGCAATCACCTCACTTCACTCTTTCCCTGCCCCCATGCCCTGTGGGTAACCCCAGTGCTGCTTTAAAATGGATGATGTCCTCCATACAAGGTGAGCAAATGGATGCCAGTGGCAATTCAAGGAATTTTTTTAAAAGAGGGGAGACTCAGAGGGGCTCAAATGCACAAAAAAAAAGGGTCAAATATAATAATTTGTGTCAATGTGATTCCATGTTCTTGAAATGTGGATTTAAGGCATCATACTTGCCTTCTTTTCAAGCAGCTTGAGAGGAAAATGAAGGTTTTTGAGGAAAACATTCAAGGATTTTTCTCCATATAGTGCAGGGGGTTCCCAACCTTTTTTACTCCGGGGCCCCCCTCCTTCTCCGGTCAATTTTGCCTGACAAGTCCTCTTATACTGTACTTCCGCAGTAAAGAGAAATGTATTGATTTTAAACCTTTTTTATTAACCAAAACATTTGTTTTGCCTTATTATTCTTCTACTGCATGTTATAAAAAATTCAAACAAACTTTAAATTAAAACTTCAAATATACCTTATAATCTTGAAAGAAACCCTCTGCTCAATTCGAACTTTTTAAAATTATATATATATAGATTTAAAGCTCCTGAATTCTTTACCCCAGACATTCTTTACAACTTCAGAGTACTTTTTCTTAAATAAGTGAACCTGCCGTACAACAGGGAGATACCAAAAGACCACTAAACCTATCCCTTTGAACTTGACTGACGGAATAGCTACTGTTTGTATCCATTAAAAAATTAATACACAAATTCAAAATACAGCAAATACATTCTAAATCTGTTGAAATACATCGATGTGAAGGTTCAACGAAGACGGGATCAGTGAACTCTGTCAGTGCGCGCCTGATGCTCATAAACACCGAACCTCACTCCTCTTCTATGGGTTAACATCCATTATAAAACACTCACAATAATTTGGACAACTAGGCAAATGTTTTGAAATTTCAGAGCCCCGAGAGTGCGCATAGTTTGTGAATCAATAGCGGACTTATGTGTGTCTAATGTACGACTCTGATATAGTGTTATAGTCTACATTAGGCACGCGCAAGTTCGTTATTATTACACTAATCGTCTTTACCTTTACATTAACGCGACGGTTTGCTTCATGCATGCAGCCGAGAGACGTAACATTAGTTTGCGCACAGCGTTTGGAAGTTTTGAGCCGCCATTCAGTCTGTATTTAACAGTGCGATGAGGCTGAAGCAATCAATCACAGAACAGGAGAGAGGCTGTGCTTTTATTATTTTCATTTAGCATATTAATAATGAAATTAAACAATTATAGGATAATATTTAAATTAATTTTAGGATATCTTGCGGCTCCCCTGGAGGATCACTGAGGCCCCCTAGTGGGTCGCGACCCCCCGGTTGGGAACCGCTGATATAGTAGACTCCAATGGGGATCAGCGGCTTCAAAGTCCAAATTGCAGTTTCAGTGCAGCTTCAAAGGGCTCTACACAATACCAGCCAAGGAATAAGGGGTAGGAAGGAATAATATAGTTCACCTAAAAATGAAAATTGTGGGCTCAAAACCTTTATGGATATCTTGCTTCTGTTGAACACAAAAATGATATTTTGAAGAATGTAGGTAATAAACATTTGACGGTAGCCATTGACTTCCATAGTATTTTTGTCCACACTGTGGAAGAAGATGACTACTGTCATCTGCTACAAACATTCTTTAATATATCTTTTTTGTGTTTATTCAAAGAATTGTATATGCTAATTCTTGTTTCATTTTTTGACATATTAAAGTCAAACGTTTTTACAGAGAGAATTTTTTTGTCACTCCATAATTCAGAAAATACTTTATACTGTTTCATGATTTTTGGGGGGAATTAAATGTTGTATATAATCAAACAAATTACATATGAACAAATCCCTCTGTAAAAACATTCAGGATATAGACAGGAATAAAAATGAAAAGTTTGGTGTGTGTAAGTACTACTGAAGTGGAGAATTTATTTATTTTAGGAGAAAAAACTCAATTTGAGAAAACGGCCTTCAAAAATATGTATTGCAATTTAAGTCTACTGACACAAATAGATAAAGTGCTATAAAAGAAACACTTAACAGTGTCTTTTGGATGTTTTCTTTCTTCTAGTCTATAAAAAAACACTTTATGAAAAACCAAAAAGCCCAAAATCTCAAACTTGACAGGTACATGAAAAAACAGCATTTTTGCCTGCAGTGTCTCCTCAAAACTTTAAAAACTAATTTATAGACTACTTGTTTACTGAAAGTTAATTTTGGAAAACGTTTTATCAGCTAAACAATAGGAATGCTGTTAAACAAAAATACAATACTGAACTGACTGTCTCTCTATCCCTCAAAACCTCATTTTCATTCCTGTCAAAAATTAAATACGCCTCCACTCTGACTAAGGTCTTTTTCCACAGTAAATGCTCTTCAAAATCAAAACCTCAAAAGCTTAATTTAGCTAAACAACTAGAAACATGTGGTATCTGCCATCTAAATGGGCTTTTGTAGTAGATAATTCTGACAGGAATTCAAATTGTTCACATAACTTCCCAGTAGTAAATGGGGTCACGGTTAAAATGCAAACAATTATAAGAGGATCCTTCTTCATGAGAAAAACAACTTTTTGTAAAAAGATTTTAATTTCAGGGCTACATATTTAAAAGCTCCAGCCCAAACAGCCCTCTATCAAGGTGCCAAATAACAGAAAACAGGAACTGCCCATAAAGCTGAAGTCAGATAGAACAGTTTTGTTCTGCTTCAGAGTGTTTGGCTTCCAAAAAACCTATAATCTTCCAGAAAAGGGGCCAATTCTCTTGTGACCCCACCCCGAGCTCTGCCTACAGTGGCCGTCCTGTCATTGCATGTTGGCTAAATGAGAGGTTGCAAGTGAAAGCTCCTGGATTTTAAAGGCTTTGCTAGACACCACCAGAATTCATGTTGCTTCCACTATCACCTCACGCTGGCCCAAACCTCTCCAAGACCAGCCACACTCTCCTTCTCATCACTTAATCATTTTTTCTAAACCTTATTATAAAGGATCTTGTAGCACGAGTGCCGTACAACATGGGGATGCTCAACACCTTTTGTACCATTACAGCCCAGCAGGACATGATTTATCGCGGCTGTAGAGCTGCCAGAAGAGACAGTGCGGCCCAGACGCAGACATCTGCTCGCTGCTTAGTTACTGTAGCACAGATACTGCAGATAGTCAGGAGAGACGGGAAAATGGAGAGAGTGCAGAGCAGTGCAGTATCGCTTAGACGTTTTAGAATAGAAGAAACTGGAACCCCTCAATATGGCGACTACAGAAATGAAAGCCCTGCCTTTCAGCTAAAAAGGGCCGATTGCTTTTTCGATAGAAGCTTTTTCTGTTTATTTTGGAATCTAGAAAGCATGTGCATTAGCTTTACTACTCTAAAATGCATTTTGTAGCAGATTTGAGGTAAAAAAACTGAACATATGATATCAACGCTGGCAGATTTTAATGCTGTTATGAAATAAAATGTTGACAGTTTAGGAGATGTCAGATTTTAAAGGGATAGTTCATTCAAAAGCGAAAATTCTGTCATTAATTACTCACCCCATGTTGTTCCAAAACTGTAAGACCTTTGTTAATTTGAAACACAAATTAAAATATTTTGGATGAAATCCAAATATCTATGTCTATGCAGGGTCAGAAAGCTCTTGGATTTAATTAAAAATATTTTAATTTATGTTCTGAAGATGAACAAAGGTCTTACAAGTTCGGAACAACATGAGGGTGAGTAATACATGACAGAATTTTCATTTTTGGGTGAACTATCCCTTTAAAAGTCTATATGTGACCCTGGGTCAATTTTTTTTAAATGAGATTTCTACATCACCTAAAAGCTGAAATAAGCTTTCCGTTAATGTATGATTTGTTAGGATAGGACAATATTTGGTTGAGATACTATTTTAAAATCTGAAATTTGAGGGTGCCTTTAAAAAATTACCTTTAAAGTGGTCCAAATTTAATTGTTAGCAATGCATATTACTAATCAAAAATAAAATTTTGATATATTTTATAGGAAATGTACAAAATATCTTCATGAACATGATCTTTACTTAATAACCTAATGATTTTTGACATAAAAGAATCATTTTGACCTATACAATGTATTTTTGGCTATTGCTACAAATATACCCATGCTACCTAAGACTGGATTTGTGGTCCAGGATCACATATGAGTTATGCTTTAGTTAAAAACAGCCTATCTTTTTTTTTTAATAGAGGTATTTTCTGTTTATTTTTTAAATCTAGTAAGGATGCACATTAACTTGAAAAGCCTACATTATATTTTGTACCATGATTTGAGCTGAAGAATCTAATCATATCACTGCTGCCAGATGTTATTGCTGATTTGAAACATGCGATTGAAACTAAATGTTTTGACAGTTTTAGAGCTTTTAGATTTTTTGCTATTAAGGGACTTAAAACTGCACTTCCAGCCTAAAATAGATGCTAAGATGGCCGCTGAGCCAACTGACCTGCTTTAGAGGGACTTGTAATGAATTTCTGATGGTGTTATGTTTGAGTATCTTGCCAGTATCCTGGTTCAGTCCCTCAGCATTTATGTTTCTTTTCATTAGGTTTAAACTAAAATAAGGAGGCATCAATTCTTGTATTAAAAATGTCGGAATACACTCACAGTTTCTACAGATTGCAAACAAGCAATCAAAATGTAATACCAACCAGCATGTCTCATGAAAACCTACACTTAGCCTGTAAGCTTCAAAAGCACTTCATAAATGGAGATACGATTGTTTTGAAGGTTTAAAATGACTGTTTAAGGAATGCTTGCTGGGCTCAAGACTGCGAGAGGTTAACATTCGTGACACAGAATGATGGCTGCTTCAAAACCACCCAGAGGAAAAATAAACCAGCCGGGGAAAGATTCATTACCTGTCAGCGTTTACCTTCCCAGAGAGCCTATGACCACTATTCAACTCTGCATCTTGAGACTATAGCTGAAAATCATACTAAAAAGACAACCAGAAGCCCGCAGCGATTCAACTTCAGCATCTCTGCTCCGAACCGAGGCAGACAACCTTGTTTTGTGGCGATGTGTTTACGTTCTCTCCCTCTAAATTGGAATAGCCCTCTTTTCATTTGCATGAGCGCTTTGAAAACGCCTGCCCTACTTTCCGGAGGAGCAAAGGCGAGGTAAAGCAGAGGAGACAATGACTATTAAGGAAGCTAATTTTGAATAAGAGAGCCTGTAAACCCTTGAGGCAAATTTAACCACAGGCTTTTGTTCTGCCAGTGCACAGTCTATCTGATAAGAGACAGGCTGCTCTGCATATTACCGATAACACTAATTAAAGGTAAACATGCCTTCCTGATCGCTGTGTGGAGGGTAGGCAGGGAGCGTCGAGCGAGGGCCAGTGATCGTGACCTTTGGCAGTGCTGCTCTAACGCATGGGCTCACCTGTCTGTTTACCTACACACAGTGCGGGCTAATGGGAGTCACCGAACATGACCTTCACAGTCAGTCGGAGGACAGAGATAGGCTTAAAGAGACAAGTGCCATTGTTCTCTCAGGGGATTTTGTAAGCATCGGGTAATTTGACAAAATGAAAAGACCTTAAAATCCCTCTAACGTATCTAATAATCTAAATTTAGAGTCTAATAGTTCAGACGCTGCCATGCGTTTCCTTAAAGCTGCAGTGTGCCATTTTTCTGTCGATATACTTTCTCGTATCCAAGTTATGGATCTTATTGTGAACGATTCATGCATCCATATTTGATTTTTCTTTTTTTAACCTGTTTTTGACCGTTAACTCAATCTTCAGATGAAAATGATCCTCTCTCCCTGCTGAAAAAAACAGCTAATACCAGCCTAGGCTGGTTGGCTGGTCTTAGCTGGTTTAAGCTGGAAGTAGCTGGTTTTAGCTGGTCTCCCAGGCTGGTTTTAGCTGGTGGTCTCCCAGCCTGACCAGCTAAGACCAGCTGGGAAACTGGCCAAAACCCTTCTAAAACCAGCTATGACCAGCTAAAACCAGGCTGTTTTTTTTCAGCAGGGTTCTTTTGGTGTATGACAGATATGTCTAACCATTCTGTCTACTTAAAACACGCTGTCTTCTTAGACTGCAAGCTTGCAATCAAATCTGCCTCCATTCAATATCAACTGAAGGACAGAAGCTTCTGCCCTATTTTTTTCCCTTGTTAAAACAATTAATAAATAATCAATAAATATCTGTTGCTATTTCCGTTTCAACACAACTTTAATACACAGAGACTATAAATTACAAACAGGTTCATTTCAAATGTAAAAACTTAAACGAAACCGCAGTTATTAAGATTTGTATGGCTTAATATAATGTAAATTATGTTTCTTAAATATGTAGCAGAAAACCCATGAAAGACTTATGATATTTAAAAAATCCATTTTTTTTATATTTTACCGCAACAAAACTCAGAATACACAACTTGGACAATAAAATACAATGTAAACATGCAGATGCTTGTCATGATGACGCAGCCACTGAGGGAGTTTCTCAGTGTGGATTTCACTCGATATCTGGGGGTGTTTCGACTTTTTGTTGGGAAAAACAATGGTTTGGCATTTGGTTTAAGTCTATGCTTAAACCACATCACAACTTGTAAGCTCTTTCAGGAGCTGTGGTCATCATATGAGTCCTTCATTTTCTGAGTTGTGTATTCCGAGTTGTCTCCCTGTTGAAAAAAACAGCATATGCTGGTTAGGTAGGTTTTGATGCTGGGATGCTGGTTTTAGCTGGATTATGCTGGTCCAATTGCTTGTTAATGCTGGACCAGCATAAACCAGCTAAGGACCAGCATAAACCAGCAAAGGACCAGCTTAAACCAGCATTCCAGCATCAAAAACCTACCTAACCAGCATATGCTGGTTTTTTCAACAGGGCTTGCAGTAAAAATAGCAACATCTAGCGCCAGTACTGTAGCTCACAGACTGCAACTATCTGACGTTCTTGTCAAAATAGGTTCTATCTGACGTTTTTGTCAAAATGGAGTTATTCTCATATTCTTATTCTGTGACTACTTACATTATGTGATGTTTCTTTTCTATGCTGTGTACATTTTGGGCCTTTTTTTTTTTTTTTAGAAAACAAAAAGGGTTCTAAATAGAAGTCTATAGAACCCAAAAACTTTAAAGCTCAATATCTCAAAACTTCTCAGAATGCAGATAGAACCTTATAATTCCAAGGCGACGATTTCACATGATCTAAATAATGGCACCCCCACAGTCCAAAATATGTATAAAACGATGTGGATGTTTTAAAATACCGTAATCTTTCATTGGTTTTCTACTACATATTTCTTAAAAATAAAGGTTCTTTATTGGCATCAGTGGTTCTATGAAGAACCCTGAACATCCATGGAACCTTTCAAATGCAGAAAAGTTTCTTTAGATTTTTAAAATGTTCTTCAAAATGGTACTTTTAGGAACTGTTCACTGAAAGGTTCTTTGGGGAACCAAAATGGTTTAGGGTTAGGTTTAGTACCTTAAAGGGATAGTTCACCCAAAAATGAAAATTTGATGTTTATCTGCTTACCCCCAATGCATCCAAGATGTAGGTTACTTTGTTTCCTCAGAAAAACACAAACAAAGATTTTTAACGAAAACCGGTGCAGTCTGCCAGCCTTATCATGGACATGGATGGGCACCAACCCTTTAAAAGTAAACAAAAACATGCACAGACAAATCCAAATTACACCCTGCGGCTCGTGATGATACATTGATGTCCTAAGACATGAAATGATCGGTTTTTGTGAGAAACTGAACAGTATTCATATCATTTTTTACCTTTGATACACAGCCACGTCCATCTGTAATGTGCACGAGTTTGGCATCAGTCACGTCACATGTGCACGCGCTCTCTCGTAGAATACGCAAACGCCGGAAGCGATCTGTCGCATGTATACGACACTCATTGTTTACACAGTGCACAGAGATTGTGGGTATAGCGGCTATTCAAAAATGGTAATTACTTGCGCGTATCCTGATCGTTTAAACCGATTTAAAGCTAAAAGATTACATTAGTTAGCGCAAACTCATCCGGGACTTTTCACTGATTTCCCCTTACGGCGTTTGTGTATTCTACGCCAGAGCGCGTGCTCATGTGACGTGACTGGTGCCAAACTCGTGCTCATGACAGATGGACGTGGCTGTGTATCAAAGGTAAAAAATTATATAAATACTGTTCAGTTTCTCACAAAAATCGATCGTTTCGTGTCTTAAGACATCAATGTATCATCACGAGCCACAGGGTGTGATTTGGATTTGTCTGTGCATGTTTTTGTTTACTTTTAAAGGGTTGGTGCCCATCCATATCCATGATAAGGCTGGCAGACTGCACCTGTTTTTGTTAAAAATCTTCGTTTGTGTTTTTCTGAGGAAACAAAGTAACCTACATTTTGGATGCATTGGGGGTAAGCAGATAAACATCACATTTTCATTTTTGGGTGAACTATCCCTTTAATACCCAGGGTTCCCTTTAAAAAAACAAAACAAAATGCAAAACAAAATATATAACATTCTCAAATCGTTTGTTCAAGAATTTTGATTCAACCAATAATGTGAGTTTGGGGGTGGGACAGTTTTTCTGACAAATGAAAGAGGGAGAATGGTCAAGAAACCTGCTTTAAAACATTTTAGCAGTTCTGTTTGGTGACACTAATACTGCAGAAATCACACACTTCAGCTTCAAATAAAAAAAAATATATATATATTGTCTGCCAAAATGCGACAAATGTCATATTGCTAGTCAGTGTTTCTTGGCAAAAAATAGTTGCAACTGAGCATAAAATGAAAATCCATAAATATGTATTATGTATTTTGAACCTTTTTATGACATTAATCATTGACATTGGCTGGTGACACATCTCAGAGTCAGAGATTATTATTTAGTCCAGTCAAATTCTCATTTCTGAGAAATACACCCACTTTTCATTTTTTGAATGTCACACATCTCAAAATCCAATCTACAACAGATGGATAAAACAGAAAGTCCCTGTCCTATTTTTTCCTCTTTCAGTAATGTTATACACTTGGATGTATGTCACAATATCGAAGAAAAGAACTTCTGTTTCGCAACTTTAAATAACCATTTTTATGGTTAATAACCATTGGTAAATACAGAAGAGACACTGATATGTCAACATAGGCTGTAATACACTCTTAAAAATAAAGGTGCTTCACGATGCCATAGAAGAACATTTTTTGTCTAAATGGTTCCATAAAGAACCTTTAACATTTGAAGAACCTTTCTGTTTCACAAAAAGTTCTTTGTGGCGAATCTTCAGATTATAAAAAGGTAAGAAAGAGATGGTTCTTCAAAGAACCTTTGACTGAATAGCTGCGAAGAACCTTTTAAAGCACCTTTATTTTTAAGAGTGTATATGATCTGTTTTTTACATTGTAGTTTTAAAAATGGTCTAGGTTATGAAAGTTAATTGCAGCTTTGGGAAATGGGTGGTGCAAGAGTTTTCATTAAGATGGCGCTCTAAAGGTAGAAGACTGGGACTCATATTGGCCACGTTGCCTGGTAATGAAACACATCCTTTTAAGTCTGGATGCTGAAAAAGCTTTTCACAAGAGTGCATTTTTATTCTTAGCATGTCCCACATAAAATTCACATCTTTTTTTTTCTGCAGCTGAACGCCCTGCCACAATATAGCCTGCTCTTCTGGTACTTTCCTCTTAATGAGCTGCACTGTTTTTGTGTGCGACGCAGATCTGACGCAGGGGCCCACTTGAATGCAAAGTTATTAGCTACTCTCTCATATGGAATAATATAATTTCCTTTTCCTATTAGCAAACCCTGTCCTTGTCATTTGCCTTTTTGGGTTAGTGATCTTGAAGTTTCATGACAACGCTGTCTCGTGAGATTTTCAAATGAAAATGCAACATGGCTACGGGCCGCTTTGTCACGTGAAGCGTCATGACCTGTGGCTTTGTGGCTGCACTGAGTCAGACCTCCTAATGTGAGGAATGAAATGGCCTTAATCCACTAGACTACGTCTAGACATCTCGCTGCATGGTTTGTCTCGCCCCGCAGGCGACCAATGTGACTGACTGCTCGTAATAGGACACATCAACATTTTTGCAAAGAGAAAACAATCTCATGAATGGTAAAGCTTGACAGGAGCGCCCAGGATGTCTTGGTGTAAATGAGCTAGGCTTCCAAGAGACCCATCTCGAAGAGTGATTAAAAAAAAAAGAAATGATTTGTACAAAACAAACGAGGCCCTGGTAAGTTATTGAAATTCAGGAGAGAGGATGGAGAAAACAAAAGGATGGAGGGATGCTATCCTCAGTGCAGCAGAGGAAGAAGAGAAGAGAGTCTAATTAAAGTCTGGGCACAGGCTGAAGGACTGACTTGTGACTAATCTAGCCTGAAGGCACATCTCTATTGCGGCGTGCACATGGGCAAGGCGCTGCGAGCAAAAGCAGTCTTGTGGCCTGTTTATATTGCAGAACATGTTAATATTGCATTGAGGAGAGGCAGCCATTGCAAGTTAAGGTGGGCGGATGGGGAACATGGGGAGCTTTGAGGAGTGGGCTTCAGTGAGCGCAACTGCATAACTCTATATTCACATTCTAAGTTAAGGTACTGCGGCAAGTGTTGACACAATTTTGGTTCAAAGGCCTTTCTCCCCAACCATGCACCTTGGGTAGGTGGAGGTTGATTTTTAGCGGACTCATCCCCTTTTTGCAGTCCTGTTCTGACACCTTTGACCATGGAAACCTTTACACGGCCCTACACTGGGCCCTTGGACGTGCGCCCAAATTCCCATATGGTAATTCTGGCCTTGATAACACTTTATAATAAGGTTCTATATGTTAACATATGCAGAATGCAATCATGAATAATGCATTACTATGAGCTTTTTGTTTTTTTAAACAGCATTTATTAATCTATGGAAGCCTGTTTCCACCATTGAATAAAAAATTAATTGCGAGTTTTATCTCACAATTCTGCCTTTTTTCCCCCACAATTGCAAGTTTGCATCTTGCAATTATGCATAATACAAACTTGGAATTCTGACTTTTTTCTTAGAATTGTAAGATATGACCTTGCAATTAATTTTTTTTCTCAGAATTGCATGATACAAACTTGGAATTCTGACTTTTTTCTCAGAATTGTGAGGTACAAACTCGCAATTTTATTTTATTTTCTCAGAATTGTGTGATATAAACTTGCAATTCTGTCTTCTTTTCTCAGAATTAAAATATTAGCTTGCAAATGCGAGTTATAAAGTCAGAATTGTGTCGCAATTGTGAGATATAAACTTGCAATTATGATTGTTTCCCCTTTGTGTGATATAAAAACTTAGAATTCTGACTTTTTTGTCTCAGAATTGTGAGATACAACTTGCAGTTGCGATTTATATAGTCAGAATTGTGTCATACAAACTCGGAATTCTGCCTTTTTTCTCAGAATTGTGAGATATAACCTCGCAATTCAGACTTTATTTCCTGATTTTTTTTTCCCCAGAATTGCGTGATACAAACTTGGAATTCTCACTTTTTTTTCCATTATTGTGAGATATAACCTCGCAATTCAAGTTTTATTTTCTGATTTCTTTTCCTCAGAATTGTATCATACAAACTTGGAATTCTGACTTTTTTTCTCAGAATTGTGAAGTACAAACTCGCAATTTTATTTTATTTTCTCAGAATTGTGTGATACAAACTTACAATTCTGACTTCTTTTCTCAGAATTAAGATATAAGCTTGCAATTGCGAGTTATAAAGTCAGAATTATGTCACACAAACTCAGAATTGTGAGATATAAACTTGCAATTATGATTGTTTCCCCTTTGCGTGATAAAAAAAACTCGGGATTCTGACTTTTCTTCTCAGAATTTTGAGATAAACTTGCATTTATGAGTTATAACGTCAGAAATGCATCATACAAACTCGGAAATATGACTTTTTTCTAAGAATTGTGAGATATAAACTTGCTTTTGCGAGTTATAAAGTCAGAACTCGGAATTCTCACTTTTTTCTTAAAATTGTGAGATATAGCCTCGCAGTTCAGATGTTATTTTCTCAGAATTGCATGATACAAACTCAGAATTCTGACATTTTTTCTCAAAATGTATGAGATATAAACTCGCAATTCAGATTATTTTTCTTAGAATTGTGTGATAATGCTGACTTTTTTCTCAGAATTGTGAGATACTAACTCACATTTGCGAGTTATAATGTCAGAATTTCATCCTACAAACTCAGAATTTTGGCTTTTTTACTCGGAATTGCATCAAACAAACTCGGAATTCTGAGTTTTCTTCTCAGAATTGTAAGACATACTTGCATTTCGAGTTAACATCAGAAATGTATCATATAAACTTGGAATTCTGACTTTTCTCTTAGAATTGTGAGCTATAACTTTGCAATCCCGATTTTTTTTTCTCAGAATTGCGTGATACAAACTCAGAATTCTGACTTTTTTTCTCAGAATTGTGAGATATAAACTCGCTATTCAGATTTTTTTCTCAGAATAGAGTGATACAAACTTTTTTCTCAGAATTGTGATAAATTCAAAATTGCGAGTTATAAAGTCCAATTCTGAGGGGAAAAACACTCAAATTTTGATTTAACTCGCAGTTGTGTGTTATAAAGTCACAATGGTGAGATATGAACTCTCTTAAACTTTATAACTCTCAACGTATTTCACAATTCTGAGAAAAACATCAGAATTTTGACATGTAAACTTGAAATTGCAAAAAAAAAAGTCAGAATTGTGAGATAAAAAGTTGCAGTTGCCTTTCTTTTACTTTTTTATTCAGTGGTGGAGGCTTTCATATTATTATATCTTAGTTAATGTATTATTTTAAAATAATACACACAAGTTCATTAAGTATACATGTACAAAATAACTTCAAGCTATATTTAATACATTTATCTGAACTGATAAAACCATAAAGTACTACTAAGATCACAGATTCTTAAAGAAAACATTTGCACATTTCATTTCTCCTTGAGAGGTGAATAAACGCTGACAGAATTTTCATTTTTGAGTGAACTAACCCTTTAACTAACTAATGCTGCCTGTCTGTGTCAGTCTCTTTCAGAATGCTCAGGTATTTATGTGGTTGCCATGGCATTTCTCGGCAGTTGCTAAGGTGTTTTGAATGATTTTTAGTCCATTATTATGTAGATGCTAGAGTATTCAGAGTGGAAGCTTACTAGAAAGAGTCAAAAAGGGCATATCCCCAAGTCTCTATGATATTCTGGTCCCTGGATAAGACTCAGCTACTCTAATTTAAGTCACTCATTTTCAGTCTTTTAAGTCTTAAACATAACAGCATACTACAAATGTTTAATAATACTAGTATTCATACATGACTTCAAATTCTCTAAATATATCTACATACATGGAATTCAGGAGGGAAAAAAAAAAAAACATCACATAATCTTATTCACTTCAGGATGAGGAAAGTCACCTTGTGGTTTTTCCCCTTTCTCAGCGTCCTTTATGCACACCAGTGCAACTCTGCAGTACTGCCCCAGGCAAAATTCTCATTCCCCAAAGGCGTGCCGTCTCGCATTCAGAGCGCAGTTAGAGGCTACGGCGGGTCGGGTTCTGACAGTGGCCCTGCATATCGGACGACAATAAATCATCCACCGGCACCGGGCCTGTGGACTGGGAACCAAGAAGGCACATCCTCTTTATTTTAGTCTCGGCTGTTTCTGCTGAATCCCAACAAAGACGGCAGAGCCAACGTGATTCGGAGTGCAAGAAGGAGGGCGAGATGATTGGTCGGGTGTGGGAGGAGATGTAGCACAGGATTGTGGGATACATGGGTGGGACGAGACATCTACAGTGAGGCAGCAAGGGTCACCTGTGTTGCTTTCATTGAGTAATCACTGTGAAATAGCTGCGGTTAAGAGAGTCTGATATGGAGTAACAACTGCAGGGTAGAGAGTAGGGCCACAGGACTCTCCAAAGCACTCTGTCAACGCAAGAGTGACAGCTAGAAGGACCGTTCACACCCACACACACTCGCATGCATACACAAACACTCTCATACACGGAGCACTGCACGAAATATAAAGAAAAACACTAAGCCTAATGTCTTGACAGAATGTCACCAAAAATGATTTGGACATTCTGGCTGCACTTGATAGAATATATGAATATCACTGCATTAGATAACAAAATACATATTATGGATGCAGGATCTGCACTGCTAGTTCAATAGATGGATACTTTCCAGTTCTGTTATTGATAACTGTAACTATTAAAAATCATTTCAGTAATAAAGATGAAATTAAATGTAAATACTAAATATAAAGAGATGAAAAACTCAAACAAACATGAGAAAGATAATTGAGACAATTCAGTATTTTTCTTAGAATTGTGTGATAATTCTGACTTTTTTCTCAGAATTGTGAGACGCTAACTCACATTTGCGAGTTATAAAGTCAGAATTTCATCTTACAAACTCAGAATTCTGGCTTTTTTCCCTCAGACTTGTGTGATACAAACTTGGAATTCTGACTTTTTTTCAGAATTGTAAGATATAAACTTGCATTTCGAGTTAACATCAGAATTGTATCATACAAACTAAGAATTCTGACTTTTCTCTCAGAATTGTGAGCTATAAGTTTGCAATTCAGATTTTTTTTCTCAGAATTACATGATACGAACTCAGAATTCTGACTTTTTTCTCAGAATTGTGATATATAAATTCAAAAATGCGTGTTATATAGTCCAATTCTGAGAGATGAAAAACTCAAACAAACATGAGAAAGACAATTGAGAAAGAGTTTTATCTCACAATTCAGACTTTTTTCTCGCAGTTACCATTTTACATCTTGCAATTCTGACTTTTTTTGCTCAGAACTACGTAATACAAACTTGGAATACTGACTTTTTTCTCAGAACTGTGAGATATAAACTTGCAATTTTATTTTTCTGAGAACTGCGTAATACAAACTTGGAATTCAGTTTTTTTCTCAGAATTGCATGATACAAACTTGAATTCAATTTTTTTTCTCAGATTTGTGAGATATAAACTTGCAATTCAGATTTTTTTTTAATCAGAATTGCATGATACAAACTCAGAATTCAGTCTTTTTTCTCAGAATTGTGATATATAAACTCAGAATTCTGACTGAAAATTTTTGTCTTGGATTCTATCTAACAGACAAATATTCTATTCTACCTGATCTCATGACGAAAATGTACCTGTGAGAACTTTTTTTTCACAAGCATAAGTACATATCACTGCATTTTCCAACACTAGAGGCGGTAAAACAGTGAGCACTTGTAATCGTTTTCGTACAAAGTTATGATTACAGCTCCATATGTTTCGCTTTCTGGATGTAAGAAGCTTGCTTGGTAGCTCAGCCGGCATGGAAATTGGACTCAGGATGCAAAATCCTTTGGCATAATATTGGCATGAATCCTTTTTAATTTGTGACAATTTTGCACTAATAAGGGACAACACAAACATATTTTATTACATAAACAGTTTATACATAGAAAAAAATTTAATTTTCAATTCATCAAAACATCCACCATTAGCAGCTATTATATCTCTGCATAATCTGGGCATCTGAGCTGTCAGTTTATTCAAACATTGACTTGATATATTACTCTAAGCCTCCTGAAGGATTGCCCAAAGATGATTCACACTATGCTGATATTGTCCCAAACCACACTTTGCCGGGGGTTTCCATTTTTTTTCGAGGGCAGTGTACATGGGGGTACCTAATTCGTGTCTTGCGAAAAAGTTGAACACATGAACTATAAACTAATAGTTTGATTGAATGATTTGTAAGTACTTTATTAATGTAGACTCATTACAAAGTGTTACCGAAAGGCTTATCACAGTTGTTATAACTACAATCCAATTGATGCATGAGTTCTTTCATCAAATTTTAATAAACCGACAACAGCTTTTACACCTAGCCTGAAAGCAGAGCATTCGAATCACGTGAGAGCAGCTCTTATCTCCCATTCACATAGTTTTATAACATGTTAATATTAAATTACTTAGATTTCAGACACAATACTGGCAGGTATTTTGTCTGTTTTTGCTCCAAACAAATTCACTGCAAAACCAGCGCAAACAACACAGTGGTGTTCGTTCTTAAACTATGCAGTATTTATGAATGAATCGGTTTAGTAAAATGATTCAAATGACTTAGAGTCTCTTGTCACCACCTACTGGTGTATTGACTTAACCTGCAGAAAGAATCACTGAGAAAACACAACTAATGCACAGACTGATTGTATGAAATGTGAAAATTGTATACATGCATAGGTAACCCAGTCTTAAATAGCACGGGTATATTTGTAGCAATAGCCAAAAATACAAAGTATGGGTCGAAATTATCGATTTTTTTTTTTTTGCCAAAAATCATTACGATATTAAGTAAAGGTCATATTCCATGAAGATATTTTTAAAATTTCCTACCCTGAATATTTTAAAACTTATTTTTTGATTAGTAAAATGCATTGCTAAGAACTTCATTTGGACAACTTTAAATGCGATTTTCTCAGTATTTAGATTTTTTTGCACCCTCAGATTACAGATTTTCAAATAGTTGTATCTCAAACAAATATTGTCCTATCCTAAGAAGCCATACAATCAATGGAAAGCTTATTCATTTAGCTTTTAGATGATGTATAAATCTCAATTTCAAAAAATTTACACTTATGACTGGTTTTGTGGTCCAGGGTCACATATATATATATTAAAATATATTTAATAGGCGTGTACGGTACGTGTATTCATCTAAAACCATCACGTCACGGTTTGGTTAATGCATTCAAATGACGAATACAGTCAGTCATAGGCGATCAATCCAGAAGGGGGTGCACGTGGTAATTCAACACTAACCGTCACAACAGAAAAGAGTAGAAGAAGAGATTTTGCAACACCAATGTCAGATTGCACACAAGAGCTCAAAGATCCACCCATTTGTTTCAAATCAGAAGTGTGGGAAGGTTTCAGATTTTAGAGGTGCACCAGTCAGCCGGCTACAAATCCAAACTTTTTATGAAGTCTGTAAAGACAAAAAAATCTTGTACCAGGCAGATCAAGCTTACTGTTTGCGATGCTCGAAATGTAGGTCGACAAATATGTTGGGGTTTATATGCATTTATATCTCAGAGGAACTGGCTGTCTTCAGAAATGTTCTGATGGCATTTTCTTTTCCTCTTGCCTCTATATAATGCATACTAAACTAGTGTTTATAAGTGCAGCTGCTTTGCTTATAGTAGTAACCAAAGATAGTCTACAGTCGTGGCCAAAAGTTTTGAGAATGACACAAATATTAGTTTTCACAAAGTTTGCTGCTCAACTGCTTTTAGATCTTTGTTTCAGTTGTTTCTGTGATGTACTGAAATATAATTACAAGCACTTCATACGTTTCAAAGGCTTTTATCGACAATTACATGACATTTATGCAAAGAGTCAGTATTTGCAGTGTTGGCCCTTCTTTTTCAGGACCTCTGCAATTCGACTGGGCATGTTCTCAATC
The DNA here is from genome assembly GCF_049309525.1 of Garra rufa. Lineage (NCBI taxonomy): Eukaryota > Metazoa > Chordata > Actinopteri > Cypriniformes > Cyprinidae > Garra > Garra rufa. The sequence goes on along the minus strand of NC_133379.1, from coordinate 19,180,968 downwards.
AACTTCTGGGCCAAATCCTGACTGATAGCAACCCATTCTTTCATAATCACTTCTTGGAGTTTGTCAGAATTAGTGGGTTTTTGTTTGTCCACCCGCCTCTTGAGGATTGACCACAAGTTCTCAATGGGATTAAGATCTGGGGAGTTTCCAGGCCATGGACCCAAAATTTCAACGTTTTGGTCCCCGAGCCACTTAGTTATCACTTATTTTGCCTTATGGCGCGGTGCTCCATCGTGCTGGAAAATGCATTGCTCTTCACCAAACTGTTGTTGGATTGTTGGAAGAAGTTGCTGTTGGAGGGTGTTTTGGTACCATTCTTTATTCATGGCTGTGTTTTGGGGCAAAATTGTGAGTGAGCCCACTCCCTTGGATGAGAAGCAACCCCACACATGAATGGTCTCAGGATGCTTTACTGTTGGCATGACACAGGACTGATGGTAGCGCTCACCTTTTCTTCTCCGGACAAGCCTTTTTCCAGATGCCCCAAACAATCGGAAAGAGGCTTCATCGGAGAATATGACTTTGCCTCAGTCCTCAGCAGTCCATTCGCCATACTTTTTGCAGAAGATCAATCAGTCCCTGATGTTTTTTTGGAGAGAAGTGGCTTCTTTGCTGCCCTTCTTGACACCAGGCCATCTTCCAAAAGTCTTGGCCTCACTGTGCGTGCAGATGCGCTCACACCTGCCTGCTGCCATTCCTGAGCAAGCTCTGCACTGGTGGCACTCCGATCCCGCAGCTGAATTCTCTTTAGGAGACCATCCTGGCGCTTGCTGGACTTTCTTGGACGCCCTGAAGCCTTCTTAACTATGCAGTGGAAAGTTTTTTTTCGGGATTAAGTTAATTTTCATGGCAAGGAAGGACTATGCAATTCATCTGATCACTCTTCATAACATTCTGGGGTATATGCAAATTGCTATTATAAAAACTTAAGCAGCAACTTTTCCAATTTCCAATATTTATGTAATTCTCAAAACTTTTGGCCACGACTGTACATTGCTGCTTTATAAGCGCCACCTGCTGTCAGAGAATAAATTAGCATTTTCATTCAGTCCATCTGTTGTTTTTGTTTTGTGCAAGTGTCTTATGTATCGTAATTTTACAAATCTAAAATCAGACAATTTTGTTTTTGCTTTAAATCTAAAAATTACAGTCTAATTTATAATCAAAAACAACAGCTTGTTACATGTATGCAGCACTAGTGTCTGTTCAAAATAAATGACACAAATATATTTCCTTGTGTACCGAACTCATATTGAAGCGTGACCCCAAAACCGAGGTATGTACCAAACCTTGACTTTCGAGTACCATTACACCCCTATTATTTTAATATATATGAATAAAAAGACACAAAAAAGTGAAAAATGTATATTTTACAATAAATGACATTTAGTTTGATTATTTTGCTGTATACTGCGAAGCCCAGAAATCACTGTATAACATCCTGAAGAGAAGAAATATTGGTAAGGTCCATTTGGGTCTTTACCAAGCAAACCCTTTACTCCAGATAATGTGATAAGACAGAGAGGTGGATGTTCTTATGAATCATTTGTTTAGGTTTTACATTTGCACTGGCACTTAGATAGAGATCCTGATTGCATAACAGCGTTGTGTTATGACATTTTCAAAGATGTGTACTATAAAATTAACATGGTATGCCCCAAGCACGTTGCAAAATGAAAAACACTGCGAACACATTTTCAAAGAAAGATGGAAATAAGCATTCATGCGTCACTGATGTAGGGTGTTTTGGTTAGTCATTATAAAAAAGGTCACATTTTACAATATGGCACAGAGGGCATTTTCTAATCCTAGAAAACATAAATATATATAAATCCCTGTAACATTTTAGTTTTTTCAAAATACATTTTAAATGCATTTAAGTTTTTTTTTTTTTTTTTAATTAACATGTTGAATGGCAGTCAAATAAGAGCTTTCAACCAGAGCACAAAAGCATGCGCATATTTTACCGCAGTATGTTCTGGAGACAGCAAGAAAAGATTTTGATGTATGTCCTAGGCATGTTGAACGAGGGATTTCAAAGGAAAGGCTAATCCATCAATCGCATGCAAAACACTTCTCGTTTCAGTCTTCGTGTCATGGTTAAGTGCACTGAGGCACACAAGCAAACCCTAGATTCTCCACACTCGCAACATATTTTTTTTCGGGTAGCAAAAGCATCTGCTTTAATTCGGAGCAGCTGAAAATATCTCATGTAAAATGTATAAAGCGTGAAGTCTTTCAGGAAGTCGCTAATAAACAGGAAGGCAGCACAGGCCCTGTGTTCCTCCTCCTCACTAGATTTAGCACTAGAAGCACGCAGCCCTGCTGCACAATTTATCAAAGCAAATTTATGAATCAATTGTCATCTCTCCTACTGACAAGCAACTGAGCTCTCCCTCTAAAGGCTTGACAAATGGGACGCAAAGCTATAAGAACACCGTGCCGGGGCTGCTTTCCAGAGTTATTATCTTCTTCATGGCTGATTATGACCAAATGCAGCCTTCATTTGGAGAATCTGACTCAATAGAGGTCAGAAAGACTTGTGTCATGCGGCATCCCACAAACACTTCTGCAAATGCCTCGCAGAATCCATTTCAAAAACTGTATATATGACGCATATGTCTGCTAACTGTCCTTGTGGAGAATCCAAAGTCCTTTAACCATAAATAAGGATTGTCTTTCCACAGTAATCCTACTAAAACTCACAAAAGCACACTTGCTTAGTACATCCAACATGTCAAAGACCTTGTACATACTGCAGATGGGTCATTCTGAAAATAAGGTGACTGCATGAAATAGATTTATTTGAAATAGTCAAGAAACCCCATACTGTAACCTAACAGTGTATTGAATAATATGAATTATATTGTTTTAATTGCTTGAATTTGCCAAGTGCCCTTGTGCCCTCCATCTGGTATACCACGTCGATGACATTTATAGTTATTTTTTATTTATTTTTTTTAAATCATTTTGTTTTCCAGGGTTATGCATTAGTGCACAGTCTACCAAATGTGTAAAACAAACAATTACTTAAGTATTAACAAAACATAAATAATTCAAAATGAAAATATGTCCCTTGCTTTTTTTGTCTAGTGTTACCAGAGTTAAAAACTTGCATTTTAAAAGTGGGGAATGGACTTTCAAGGTCAAAGTTCAGAGCAAGACAATCCTTGTGTCCGAATATGTTTTATATTTTCTAAACTCTGTTTTAATGGTTAAATCTATCATTTATTTATTTATTTATTTATTTTTTTCAGTTGTTTATTAGCATTTTTCTGCTGAATGTATTCTGGTAAGTAATCTTTCTGATACATTTCCTTAAAAAGTAATGTTTTAATAATAACTTTATTATTAGTAGTAGGCCAAATACTGTCATAACATTAAGTAATATACCCTATTTGTCACACTTTCAAGTTAAACCGAGCTTTTATTTTGATGGGTTGCTTTGAAGACCTTGAAGTTTCTGTTTGTATAAGATATGAGGACAGTTTTTCATAAAAGAATATGTAAAATGCTCATGAATTGAGTCTCAGAGACGTTCTACAGATTTTGTTTGTGTTCTTTCATGTACACATATATTGAGGCGGCAGAGGCTGAAACCACCGCGAGTGCCACACGAAATTGCGCATTTGTGCCATTCATTCACAGAAAGATACACAGAACATGCAAGATTCATATTTAAAAGCTTTTTGAGGCTTAATATTCACAGACACTAGTCCATATCGCGTTTTGATCTAACTTTTCTGACCTACTTTATGGATTTATTCATCCAAAATTTGCTAAATCTGTGACATTCCATGTTAAATTTTAAAATCCGTTTTAATGACTGTATTCCGCGATTCTGTCCGTGTTTTCCACATTGCGGAAATTCAGGGTTGTCAGGTTTTCAAAACAAAACCTGCTTAATTGCTGCCCAAAACTAGTCCCATTACGTTTCAAGGGGGTATCGCCAATAAAAATCGCGTTCCGGAGGGTAAAATACAAGTTTTTTGGCAGGGTTCCAAGGGCTAAATATCACGTTATTCAGGTCGCTTTAAACTGCAGACATAAAAAACAACTTCCACAGGAAAACTACAGACTTGGCAACACTGCAGAAATTGTAAACAGTTGAGGTCAAAAGTTTACACCCCCTTTCAGAATCTGCAAAATGTTCATTATTTGACAAAAATCAGAGGGATCATACAAAATGCATGTTATTGTTTGTTTAGTACCGACTTGAATAAGATATTTCACATAAAAGATGTTTACATATAGTCTACAAGAGAAAATAATAGTTGAATTTATAAAAATGACCCCGTTCAAAAGTTTACATCTCCTTGATTCTTAATACTGTGTTCTTACCTGAATGATGCACAGCTTCAGGTCCCACAAATTCTTTGGTTTTCCAGCATTTTTGTGTTTTTGAACCCTTTCCAACAATGACTGAATGACTCATATGCCACTTACAGAAGGTTCAAATGCTCACTAATGCTCCAGAAGAAAAAAAAACCCATGCATTAATAGCCTGAATTTGAACATCAGGGTCAATTTAGCTTATTTTGTCTTTTGGGAAACATGTAACTATCTTCTGTAGGCAGTACAAAATGAAAAAAATATGATATTTAGGCAGAATAAGAAAAATGTACACCTATCCATTCTGTTCTAAAGTTTTCACCCCCAAGTCTTAACGCATTGTGTTTCCTTCTGCACCAGTGAGCATTTGAACCTTCTGTAATAGTTGCATATGAGTCCCTCAGTTGTCCTCAGTGTGAAAAGATGGATCTCAAAATCAAACAGTCATTGTTGGAAAGGGTTCAAATACACAAAAATGCTGCAAAAAACATTTTTTGTGGGACCTGAAGGATTTTTCTGAAGAAAAGCAGGCGGTTTAACTGTTCAGGACAAACAAGGAACTCATGAACAACTATCACTAAAAAAAAAAAAAAAAAAAAGAACAGTATTAAGAACTTTTGAACAGGGTCATTTTTATAAATTCAACTACTATTTTCTCCTGTGGACTATGTAAACATCTTTTACGTGAAAAATCTTATTCAGTCAGTACTAGTCAGTACTAAATTAACAATAACATGTATTTTGTATGATCCCTCTTATTTTGGTAAAATAATTAACATTTTGCAGATGTAAACTTTTGGCCTCAAAATATTGTTGGCGAAAAACAGTACTGTATGTGAGCCGAGTAGTATGTCTAAATTCACAGTATTAATAAAACAGTAGGTGAAAAGTACCTGGACGTCCTAGTACTTCCGATAAATCTGAAGTGTGCACTCACTGGACACTTTATTATCCCATGAGGCCATGTGAGAAAATTTGTGAAGGGCAGTGAAGCGACACAACTGGTGGCGCAGGTCAGATGACAATGACAACATGGCAAATGTACATCAGAATTTCATTCAAACCACTTCATTCACACATTCATACTATATAAAACAACTTTTTTAACATTCATTAAGTAAGTTTCAAACCATATGTAGCACCTACACAGCATGCTATTTCACATGCTATGGTTAGCTATCAAAGTTTCAGGATTGACTCCTACATTCTGTGCCGACAGAACATTAATCACTCCTGCATTTAAATGCGGCTGCCACTCCCAGAACTTTGCAGTGTGTACGTGTCTGTAGTTCACTGGGCAAGAAAACAAAGAAAATGTGCTGAATAACTCAACTCTTTTCACAACAATTGCACCTTTAATTATTACACCACACATTGCCATTTGACAGATTTTTCCTCCTTTTTTTAATCACGGCACATCTGTCTAGGGGATACACACCACTAAAAAGAATGATTTCCCTGAGGTGTGCTGCCGCCCCTGGCATCTGTTCCATAGCCAAAGTGCACCTCGACCAGTCAAATACGAGATGGATGGTGCACTGACGGAGCTCTAGAGCTGCTGCACTGAGCCCAGCCAAAATGGGCCCATGAAAAATACTGTACCACAGGGCAGTGTTTCCCAACAACTTTTTGACTTAGATATACCCACAGCCCCTATAGACTACAAACGTGTTTCTTCTATTGAACCGCATATCTTTTAGCTTTATCATTAATATTGTTAGTGATCAAACAAGTGGCCTTTCTACAAACTTATAAAATAGCTTTGAAAAATGCAATAATTTAACTGATTTCCTATTAGCCGTTTTTGGGAATCACTTGCATATGTTATAGCTGCATAGGTCACCATCAACTATAGCTGGTTGGATTGGTGCAGTACACAGAAATTGATCTTAAAAAATTATACATTTAATTTATAAACCACTTCTATGTTTTAAAATTTGTGGTAAAGGCTGGTGAGATCAAATTCAAAAGTAATCAACTGAATAACTCCCCTACAGCAATGAATATACAATTTGCCAGCAAAATGGGTCTGTGTGAATATTCTAATAAGAGAATTAAACTGTTCCTTTGTGCTCTACTCCTGATTCCTTTCCATAAAGATTGGCCTTTGCCACAGGGTGCTTTCTAAAGTTGCTTAATGAAGGAGGCTTACAGTGGGCTGTGATTGACAAAGGCCAATTTAATCTGCCTATTAGTCAAACACACGGTGGGAGCAGCTAATTATAGTGGGAGGCGCTCCAGCTCCTTCGTTTTACATTGCCAGAGATCTTTTGTAGCTTTAAATGATGCAAATCCAATTGTCTGAAACATCTCTCTAAGCTTTTGTCCTGTTATACAACAGCTAGTTCCGGTTTCAAAAAGTGCTGATATAACAGTTCAACAGCACTGGGACTTATTTCACTTGTATTACTTTGCTTGTTAGTGTTGATTTCAAGACAGACTGTCAATTTGGGCATTACTGGTGGGGATTTTTTTGTCACTTTCTCTGTTAATGGGGGAGTCACTGAAATATTCATTTAACCAATTAATTTGAACCCACTGATTCATTCCATTATCAAAAAAGTAACTGGCTTTGAGAGTGAGTCATTGAAACATTAATTTAACCAATTTGATCTAACACACTGATTTATTCAGGAACAAAATAGTGACTGTCTTTGTGAGTCAGTCATTGAATCATTTATTTAACGGATTTGTTCAAACCTACTGATTCATTCCATTATCAAAAAAGTTGATGAGTGATTGGTTGAATCATTCATTTAACCAATTCGATCTAACACACTCATTCAAAGAAAAAGTAGTGATTGTCTTTATGGAGAGTCATTGAATCATTAATTTAACCAATTTATTCAAACCCACTGATTCCATCATCAAAGTAGTAGCTGTTTTTATGAGCGAGTCACTAAATCATTTATTTATTGTTTTCACAATGTATTGTATCAAATTTTGTTGTTTAAACTGACTGATTTATTCCATGATCAAAAAGTCTTTATGAGTGAGTCTTTGAATTATTCATTTAACCAATTCGATCTAACACTATATCATTCAGGGACAAGATAGTGACTGTCTTTATTTGTGAGTCATTGAATTATTAATTAATTTGATTTGTTCAAATTCATTCCATTATCAAAAAGTAACTGTCTTTATAAGTGAATCATTGAATCATTCATTTGACCATTTTGATCTAACTCACTTACTCATTCAAGGAAAAAATAGTGACTGTCTTTATAGAGATTCATTGAATCATTCATTTAACTAATTCATTCAAAACCACTGATTCATTCCATTATCAAAGAAGTAACTGTCTTTATGAGTAAGCCATTGAATCATACATTTAACTAATTTGATCTAACACACTAATTCATTCATGGACAAAATAGTGACTGTCTTTATGAGTGAGTCATTGAATCATTAATCCAATTGATTTGTTCAAACAAACTGATTCATTCCATCATCAGAGGTAATTGTTTTTACGAGTATGTCATTGAAACGCTCATTTAACCAATGCAATCTAACACACAGATATTCATTCAAGGAAACAATAGTAACTGTCTTTATGAGTGAGTCATTGAATCATTAATTCATCCAATTCATTCAAAGATACTCAGTCATTCCATTATCAAAGACAGGGTTCTTACACCTTTTCCAAAGTAAAATTCAAGCACTTTTCAAGCACTTTCAAGGTGCATTTTCAAGATTTTCCAGCACTGTGGTAAATTACATGTTCACATACATGAGTGCTTTGTTTTAAATCAGATGTTATTGTGCTATTAAAAAAACAACTGTCTGGATTGCATATAACATTGCCTAACATAAATAGCCAACATACAGTATACAAATTATATAATTTAAAATATTTGGTCACACTTTTTAGGTGGCCTTAAATATTATGTACTTACATTAAAAAATAAATATGATGTACTTAATGTGGTCATATTGTATTGCAAAACACGTTTGCTTCTATTAAGGTGGGATATGGGTAGGGACAGGTTTGGTGGTATGGTTTAGGGGTGGGTTAGGGTGTAAGGGATGGGTCAACAGTGGTACTTACAGAAATTAATTACAAATGTAATTACATATTACAATTACATAGTTTTTTTTTTTTTTTAAAGGTAAGTACAATGTAAAAACATGAATGTACACAAAAAGTACATTGGAACAAATAATTAATTTAAATGTAATAGTAGTTAAGGCCACCTAATGTAACGTGGGACCAAATATTTAATTCATATTATTTACAGAGTATCTGCAGTATTTTAAAAATAAAATTTAAAGGCTTTTAAAGACCTGCACAAATAAAAGTAATACTGTATGAGTGGAGTAGGGCAATGTCTATGGTAAAGTATTAGTGACTGATATAAAATGACTGTAAATATATATATATATATATATATATATATATATATATATATATATATATATATATATATATATGTGTGAAAAGTTTCTAAAAGTTTCTAAAACTTGAAAGTTTTTCACAAATACATCTCACATTTCAGCCTAAAAGTACTAAAAGATTGTCAAAAAGAAACTATATAATTAATAATAAAATTTATCTAGCCCAAATAAAAAAGACCATTTCTAAACAGAAAATCAGATAGGAGTCTAAATGTCAATCAAAAATATTTTCAATTCACAAATATCAACAAATATCAAGGAATTATTATTTTTTCACTAGTTACAGTGTATCTGCATAATTTTTTTAATATAAATTTAGGCAATTTATGACCCTTTTTAAGAGCTGCACAAGTAAAATGAACACAGTATGAGTGGGTTGGACAATGGACGGTAACATATTAAGCCATAAAATGACATGATTTATAAATTAATATGTATTCAGATTGTCACAAAAACAAAACATCTTATACAATGGCATTTCAGCCTTTATACCATTAAAAGGGATAAATCAAGTATATAATTGATTATATTTATTTAAAACATAAATAACACTGTCTTAATTGTTTATATTTTTAGAAAGCACATTAAGTTCTTTCACATTTACAACTCTATTTGTTTGCTGCATTAAAACATGGGTCGATTATTAGAAATAATCTGACTACAAACAGCTGAAAATTCGCAAATTCATTCTTCGTCACGAGGTGGCGCTTTAAGAGCTGAAATATTAACGGTTTCCCTAGTAATAGCTGAAAACAAAGCAGCATTTACGCTGTTTTATCAGGCATGAAATGGAAATGCCAAAGACACGTTTCTGAGGACAGTTTCTATTCGGATACATTTATATAAAGACATCCGTATGCATTTTGACTTGTAAACCATTGAAACGTGCAGAGTGCATATTTATTCAGTGACATTGCCTCATGAATATGGCATCATTGCCTTTTGAAGTTTAATCCAGCCCTATCTCGATTGACGTCTTTCCGTCCCTAACTGTAAGACCTCATAAACTTATGATTAAACCTTTTATTTTAATACTATTCAATATATTTAAAACTTTTTATGGCCTTAAATTTGGTACAGCTAATTTGAGGAGTTTTTAAGGACCGGGACGTCGGGCTGGCGATTTTGCGAGCCCCGAGTTCTCGTTTTAAACATAATTTGTATTTCAACAACCTCACGGCGCGCATCAGAGAGCGCGCATCAAAAAAGACCGGCGGATCTCACTACAGCCACACGTGCAGACTCCAGCGGAGCTGTTTGGGTTATTTTTCTTTTACATTTTATAAGTCTAACAAAAAAAAACTATTAAGTATGAAAGCAAATTAATATGAAACCGATGCAACTGCATATTCAAGCACTTTCAAGCACTTAATCCAAAATCCAAGCATTTTTCAAACCTTGAAAACACTACATTAAAATTCAAGCATTTTCAAGGAATTCAAGCACCCGTACGAACCCTGCAAAGACTTTCTTTATGAATCTTTGAATAATGAAGTTAATCGATTCAATCTAACACACTTTTTATTATAAGGAAAAAAATATTGACCGTGTTTATGAGTGAGTCATTGAATCATTAATTAATTTGATTTGTTCAAACCCACTGATTCATTCCATTATCAAAGAAATAACTGTCTTTATTAGTAAGCCATTGAACCGTACATTTAACCAATTCGATCTAACACACTAATTTAGAAACAAAATAGTTACTGTCTTTATTTGTGAGTCATTAAATCATTAATTCATCTGATTTGTTCAAACTCACTGATTCATTGCATTATCAAAGAAGTAACTGTCTTTATGAGTGAGCCATTGCATCATTCATTTAACCAATTTGATCTAACACACTTATTCATTCAGGGAGAAAATAGTGACTTTCTTTATGAGTGAGCCATTGAATCATTCTTTCAACTAATTTGTTAAAACACAGATTTATTCTATTATCAAAGAAGTAATCAGTTATCAGTTCCTGTCTTTACGAATGAGTCACTGAATCATTTCTTTAACCTATTTGATCTAACACAATGATTAATTTAGTAACAAAATAGTGACTAAATCATTAATAAAGGTGATTTGTTTAAATACGCTGACTCATTCATGCATGAAACAATTGACAAGTGAGACAATGAATCATTTGTTCAACAAAGTCATACAAAAAGTGATTAATTCAGGAACAAAACACCACTGCTGTGTGTTTCACAGAGAGAAATGGCTCACTCTGCTGTTTTGGAACAATATCCATTGATGGTGCAAAAATTTACATAATTACATAACTGGACATATTACGTTCATAAAGTAAGTTATTTAATATTTACCATTTCTCAACTGAATTCAATATCACAGTCCAACAGTATCTCACTCCAAAAAAATCATGCTTTTGTACTCAATATCAGCACAGCTGTAATTACCAGTGCCAAATCACAGGAAGTCCAGCAGAATCTCACTGTTTCTGTATTGTAATCATGTTCCAGTGTAAACAAACAGAAACACATTGGTAAGTACAACAGCAAATGGCCACTGAAGCATCTGCCATCCTGTCTGCGTTCTCTTTTTGATGTCTGTGCCAGCTGGCAGAGGGCACCAGGGGCACGAGTTCACCTACCCGGCCGTGCTGATGTCACGACCGACGGGTCACAGTCTGGGGCGGCATCTACACTCCATCTCAAGCCCTCTCTCCAGGGGTCCTGGGTGTTCGGTTAACATGGCCACCAAGACCATAAAGCTCTATTAATCCATCACTCTATGCCCCTGACAGGTGGGCAGGTGAACCCTGGGGCACCCTCAACACACGATGCCAACAAAATGGAGGAGGCCAGAACCTCGGTTCAGATCGATACGCACCCACCCGGAATACAAAATGAGTCTGCTATTCATTACAAGCCTTAACAACCCCTGGCTCTGTCTCATTCATCAGCCTGGGCTGTTTCTACTCAGTTATCATCTAACCTCAGAGTCCGTGGGTGAATAAACGATGCTACAAACCCAAGCAACATCATCACAGAGTGAAAGAGTGATGAGTAGCAGGAGAAAAGAATAGGGACAACCCTGAAGTCAGCTGCCTAAGGGCCGTCGGGCTCCGCTACGCCCACCGTAGTCAGTCACTCCATACATCTGTCATGCTCACGACCAATTGGATTATCTGTCCTTGGTTGTAATTTACAAGCTCAAGTAAATCCTGGTACATGAAGGACAAATTTTGAGGCGTAAGCTGAGTTGTCTTGAGAGCAGCGTGAAACCTCAGATGCTATTTGCCACGCCTCTCCTTCATAACTCGCCGTTTATGTCTTCCATAAAGTTTACAGACTCGTTTTTATATACAACCGAATATTATTTACGACACAAGCCAAATCACAGAGCACTGTAATCAAGGTTGATGCCATCGCCTTCGACCAGCATATACTGAGGACAGAGTTTTTCGGATACGGTGTTTCCCAACACCTTTTTTCTAACGGCCTCATCAGTAAGGCTCAAATATGCAAATAGCTCCATTAATATTAATAATAAGGGAGGGGAATAAAAAAAAAAATGACACTATTAATATTTTATTTTGTAGTCTGGATAAAATCATGAGATTAATTCTGATCAATGCTATCATAATTAATCATATAATGTTTGGAACATTTTATAATTAATTTTGCAAACAATATGTGGTCATTTATTATTTTACATTTTTACTTGTATAACGCTTTAAATAATGTTCCTTTGTCTCATAAGACCTCAATATATCATCAGAAACTACTGGTATTCATTTTGTGTTGCCTGATATGCTTTTTTTTTACTTTTAAAGTGACAGTTACATTTTATGAATCAATTTGAATGATGCAAATTGTATAAAATTGCATACAATTATATATTTTGTTCTTTCTACCGTTCTACTAAAGAAATCTTGGAATGCCTGAGGGTTAGTAAATTAATCACTGAATATCACTGTATTCTATCACAAATTTGACAGATGCAAAATTAATCATATAAAATTGCATATTTATATATTTTGTTCTTATATTTTAAAATATGATAAATATATTATTGACTAATCTTTTATTTTTTATATTTTTATATTCTTTCCTTAAAAAGGAACTGGGTTCAGAGACACATTTGTAGCAATACAAAAATACATTATTAATATTTAATTCTGCAGTCTAAAGTCTGGATAAAATCATTAGATGAATTATGATCAATGCAATCATACTTAATCATGTCATTTTTGGTACACACTGTAATTAATTTTGTACAAAATACCTGTATGTGGTCACTTATTATTTTATATTTTTACATGTATAATGTTGTAAATAACGTTTGTGTCCATTGATCGTCTCATAAGGCCTTAATATATCGTCAGAAACCTTTGGTATTTATTTTGTGTTGCCTGATATACTTTTTTGACTCTCGTAGTGATGACAAGTGTTGACTTACATTTTATGAATCAAAAAGCATCACAGTTTCAGCTGAAAATCATATTTACTGCTCAACTGAAGACAAAAGTCACCTAAATCTTGGATGGACTGAGGGTAAGTAAATTAACAGAAAATGCTCATTTTCAGGTGAACTATCACTTTAAGATTTTAGAAAACACTAAATATCACATACTGTATTCTATCACAAATCTGATTTATGCCAATTTATAATCTTATAAAACTGCATAAAAGTGATATATTTTGTTCCTATGTTTTCAAATAAACTAAATATATTATTTATTAATATGTTATTATTGATATTTATATATTATTTTCTTAAAAGGAACTGTGCTCAGAGCTACATGTGTAGCAATACAAAAAGCCATTATTAATATTTAATTCTGCAGTATAAAGTCTGGTTAAAATCGTTAGATTAATTATGATCAATGCAATCATACTTAATCATTTTGTAATTAATTTTCTACAAAATATGTGGCCATGTATAATGTTGTAAATAATGTCCAATTGTTTCCTTTGATCACCTCAAGACCTCAATATATTGTCAGAAACCATTGCTAATTTTGCATTGTCATTTTATGAATCACAATGCACCACGGTTTCAGCTAAAAATTCTTTTTACCATTGTACTGAAGAAAAACCTCACCTAAATCTTGGATATACTAAATATATTATTTATTTTATTTATTTTTTATATTCTTTCCTTGAAAAAAGGAACTGTGTTCAGAGCTACAAAAAATGCATTATTAATATTTAATTCGGCAGTCTAAAGTCTTAATCATGCAATTTTTAGTACATTTTGTAATTCATTTTATACAAAATATGTGGTCACTTTCACATCTTCCATGTATAATGTTGTAAATAATGTTTGTTTTCTTTCGATTGCGTCATAAGACCTCATTATATCATCAGGAATCATTGGTATTTTTTATTTTTTTTGGTCCCCCTTCGTAGGTTGCGTCCTCCACCGAAGCGTCCTCCATTATGGACTCTAGTTTTCTGTTTTTTCGCCCCTCTTTTCTGTTTTGTTTTTCTTTTTCTACGGCGCGAGGACGCGCCTATTCGGAGGGGGGCGTAATGTCACAGTTCTGTCTGTTTATGTCTTTGGTTTCGCCCTTTGTCTCCCCCCGTTGATCTGTATCATTTGGTTTAGCCCTCGCCATCATTATTTCTAGCATCTGTCCTTGTAATTATTAGTCATCTGTGTCACCTGTGTTTAATCATTAGTTAGCCTTTATAAGTTTGTCTTTGAGTTCAGTGAATGTCGGTCTTTATTCGTTACATGTGGTTCGTGTGTGGAGTGATCTGTGTTCCTGCCTGTTCCTGCCTTGTTCATCTTTGAGAATTATATTAAAATAGTGTTTATTGTGTATATCGTCTCGTTTCGTCTCATCCTACACGTCAACTTATAACAACAATAAGGTTTATTAGTACCTACCTTAGGTAACATGAACCAAGAATGAACAATTCTTCTACAGCATTTATTAATCATATTTAATGTTAATTTCAACATTCACTAATGCATTATTGAAATCAAAAGTTGTGTTTGTTAACATTAGTTAATACTCTGTGAATTAACATGTACTAACAACTAAAATTAACAATGATTAATAAATACTGTTTGTTCATGTTGATACCATAAGTCATCTAAATCTTGGATGGCCTGAGGATAAATTAACAGCAAATTTTAATTTTTGGGTGAACTATCCCTTTAAAATTTTAAAATCAGTAAATACCACATATTGCATTGTTCCGCAGATTTGAGCGATGCAAATGTACACTTTATGCTAAAACTGCATGAAATTGTATATTTTGTTCTTATATTTTAAAATACACAAAATATATTATTTATCAGTATATTATATTTATATATTCTTTCCTTAAAAAGGAACTGTGTTCAGAGCTACATGTGTAGCAGCAGTACAAAATCCCCATGGGGGACATGTGTTCCACACACTGGAAATCACCATTCTGATAGATACCAACACAGAGAAAAAGCCATCAGAAAGGATGTAAAAAATCCTCCACAGATCCATCCTTCAGCCCACAGAATGGGAGGCTCTTGTGCTTTGTGGCTGTGACAAGAGGAA
>NC_133379.1:19029876-19165242 GCF_049309525.1 Garra rufa | reverse complement strand
ATTTATATATATATATATATATATATATATATATTATATATATTATTATATATATATATATATATATATATATATATATATTATATATATATATATATATATATATATATATATATTATATATATAAACACATTGAAAGTCAATAGGGACCATAATGACACTGGACCTCATTGACTTCCATGGATTTTTTAATTGATTTAGCAGTGTTGAAAGAAAAACAAATGGTTTTCTTTATTTTTTATTAAGTCAGTAGAATAAAGCAACCAGGACAGCATCTAAAATGTCTCCTTTTGTGTCCTGCGGATGTTTGGAACAACATGAGACATTTGCATAAATAACGAGAGAATATTCATATTTGGGTGCTTTACTCCTGCTATTTAAAAATGTGCAATGAGATTTAATTTCCTCGCATGTCAGGCATAAAGGCAAAAAAAGGTTTCCTGTGATTAATTCGAGGTTGGACAGATCTTTTCTTCGTGTCTAAATGCGAGACCCAGTGACAGAGGTTAGAACATTTAACGGAGGAGAATGAGGAGACCAAAGAGCCTTTGAGATAGAAAGCACGAGGCACAGACACATTTCTCACACAAAGACCAGTCACTCAGCACCATTCATACAGGACACAGACCTGATGTATGAGGGCTTTGTGTCATTATCATTACTTATAGATTAGAACTGATAAATAATTACACATGTTAAAGGGACATTGTTAATCACATCCGAATGTGCAAAGGCTGACAGCAATTTTCCTCTCATTTGGTTACGAAAATGTCTTTCATTAATATTTAGACTGTTTAACCCTCTGAGTTAGTTCGATTTAGGGGGGTTTAAAACGGAATTAGCTTTAGTTTAATGCCCTATTTATATCATCAAATCAGACTCTGAGGAAATACTCATTGCATATATAAAATTAGACATCAATAAAGGACGTTAGTTAAATGCACAAGGGAGATATAAATGTCTGAAAATGACTTTTAGACAAATGTTGAACTGAACTTTGGATCACGTTATATTCTGCATGTTATCGAGTTCAATCAACGAGATATGCAGACTTAGAAAGGTCACTTTTCACTGAAAAAAAACAGTGTAAGCGCATTTGTTTTACACTTAACATTTAGATGTGATGTTAGCTCAGCACATGAAGAGAAAAGGAAGTTTGCATATAGATGAAAAAGGCGCAACCGACCAAAAAGTCTGATAACTTACACATACTGTAGAGCATTAATGCCCAATTTTCTTTGATAATGTGCTGACGCAGGCGTCCTAGATTGTTTGTGTACTTTAATAACCGAGAAAGTTTCTAGGGGAAAACCGAATACCATGCAGGATTCATCTGTTTACAGATGTCTCACGGGTCCAAAGATTATAGTGCAAATAGTCCGAATAATAGGCTATAATCTTCTTTTTTTTATTTTTTTATTTGGTTGTTGTTGATTCATTACACTCAAAGGGTTAAAGGGGATTTTGAAACGTTATTCTGATTTTAGGGTTAGAAGAAGAAAAAAGCAATAGTCCCTTTAACTGCTTGGGATTGTAAAATATAAATCTATATTTTAGTTAAAGTGTTTTTAAATACCCTTGCTTCAAAGTTAGCGGGGATCACAGAAGGAAAACATAAGACATCAAAAAAAAAAAAAAAAAGAAACTATTTACAGACAGTTGTTGCAGTTATGGAGCGTTGTTAGAGGGTTAGTCAGGGTTATGTTTAAGATTAAACCTTAAATCTCTGAAGCGGTGCAGTTCGAACTTTGTGAAGGACATGGTATGAAAAGCACAAGCCGCTTGGAGAACCGATTGGATTTTCTTTGTGAGTGGGCAGCCACAAGTCAGTTTGTTTTGGCCCACAATGTGCCAATGCAAAGTCTTTGGTGTTAGGAAGTTGGCTTGTCGCTTTGTGGCTTTAAGGAACTGCACCTCTTACAGAGCCTTAATAAGAAATTAAGTCATTGTTTAATTAATCATTTTTATTACCTTTGTCGAGTAGCCACTCGTCAACTACCCGACCAAGTCTGTATGGAATTCTTTGCCTGGCTATAGCAAGCCGTTCATTATCAATGTTCCCTTCAAAGAATTTAGAGAGACAGATAAGAGGTTAATATCTGGAAGTTCAAGCGTCACATGGTTAAAAACATGGCAACAAGACTATCAAGTTTAGCAAGTTAGGAAGTCTAAACGAGCTTTATGCTGGTAGTTATGTTGTTTTAAGGTGGATTCTTAGTTATTAGACAGTTTAGAAGCTCGAGACTAATTAGAGCATGTTTAAATCTGTTTAGAAAGCTTTGAGGACATATTTAGTGATGGTTTAGCTTCTAATTTTGGCTCTGGTTGATTGATGTCATCTTAGCGAATATACTTGAGGAAAACTTTGTACAATCAATAAGACAACAATGATATCAGTGATAATGTCACATATTATAATGTGCAGTTATACGATGGTAGTGTCAACGCTGCTCCGGAAGACATTTTCTGGTCTCTACGAGAAATCAGAGAGAGAACAATGCAATCAGTGCTGCATCTAGTATCGAAATCTCAAGGCACCTGCATAAATTAGGACATGTGTAATTATAAAAAGACACAAAGGATGTAATTGACTCGGTGTCATGGCTGCCAGATAAGAGACGGCATGTATCTACAGTCTACGGTTCCCGTTTCTGACAGATCCCTTCACCAGAGCTAAAACGAGCTCTCGGGTCCCGTTACTCACTCAAAAGAACATTCTCCTCATATCACCGTTTTCTCTTCTCCGCTCTCTACCACCGTCTTGTCAAAATCCACAAGTCATCCTAATACCACTTTATACCACAGTTAGGTCAGTGTTGTTTGCCACACAGTGATGTTTATTCCCTCTCAGACAACTTCACACTGGCTCAAAGATTTCTAGAAACATCCACTTTAGTACATGGGTCAATGACGTGATACAAATCGAATTTAAAACTTTGCATTCATGTTGTTTTGATACAATATATGGCCCTGGACCACAAAACCAGTCTTAAGTAGCAGGGGTATATTTGTAGCAATAGCCAACAGCCATTGTATGGGTCAAAATAATCGATTTTTCTTTTATGCCAAAAATCGTTAGGATATTAGGTAAAGATGATGTTCCATTAAGATATTTTGTAAATTCCCCATCGTAAATATATCAAAACTTAATTTTTGATTAGTAATATGCCTTGCTAGGATCTTCATATGGACAACTTTAAAGGCGTTTTCTCAATATTTAGATTTATTTGAACCTTCAGATTCCATATTTTCTAAACAAACCATGCATCAATGGAAAGCTTATTTATTCAGCAAATCTCAATCGAATAATTGACACTTATGACTGGTTTTCTGGTCCATAGTTACATATGTTTTTAAAAATTGTTTTTATACCATTCAGGGCTCTACAGTGCGACCATTTCATAGTCAGCATATTTATGTTTGCAATGAGTGTTTTTGCAGTATTGAGTAATGTTTCACAGACATATCTGTTGATTTCTTGAACACAATGTTTGAATTTACTCACTTGCTCAAAACACTGGTGTTTTGTTCAGTTCTGAGTTGTGCAAGCTCACGAATACTCTCATTTTAACAAACAAAGTGTGTAAATGCAGTGTAGGGAGCTTTGTCTATTGTAATGGAACTTTGTGAGGTCGCGATAAACGAGAGTTACAGCTTTAAATGATTATTAAGGGAATTTGCAAACGTGATATTGATTTAATACCACAGTTCAATAAACAAGAAGTTAATATTAAGTACTTTCATTATATGACTATAACACTATTGCCTGATTTTGCTCTGTTTTGTCAATGAAAATAGTTTCAAACAAACTCACAGCTGAGCCGGTGCACATCTCCGAACAAACACAGCAGTTTTCTATTTATGAAAGAATGTGCATTTTTAAACAAATCTAGTGAGTCAGTGATTCAGTTACTCATTCATAAAGAGAGCCACTTGCTTCATTCCGGAATGAATCTGCAATTTGAACGAATCAATTGAATGAATGATTCAGATAAAATCAGTGACTTTCTGCCACCTATTGGCAGTTTTAGTTTCATTTTATAGTATAATTTCAGTTATTTAAATCATTTAATATTTCTATACTCAGGATTTTATATTTAAAACATCAATCTCAACATGAATTTATAAATTTAATTGCACGTATGCCACCTCTGAGCCTCATTAAACATCTGAAAATAGACCTACAAACCACTTTTGCGCTTTTCTCTGACACGTCTGTAGTACAAATTAATTTTGGTACTGATTTCATATGATTGGTAACATTCTTATTCTACTTTTTTTATTCTATTGTTTTAATTAGATTTTTTTAAATATTTGAATTTGACATAAAAGATGACATACTTTTAATAAAATTAGACTTTTAAGTAGTCAAATATCAGCTCATAATGGGAAGGCTAACTTTTGATCAGAATTTCTGATTATTCATCAGAAGGTGCTCCTGATTTTTTTTAAATTATGAGCACAAGTGCTCCTAAATAGAAGAGTAAGTGTACAGCCCTGCCTTTTTTAAGATTTAATAAAATTTTCAAGTTTTTAGTTTTACTAGCTTTAAACATGTACTATTGTGTAATCGTCACAAAAAAAGCAATGATATATATAATCATTACTATAATCATTACTATATATATGTACAGTCAAACCCATAAAGTAAACTTTACACCATATAAAGACATATTATACCCAGAAATTCTTTACACAGTGGACTACCGGTAAAACTGATAAAAATTTGGGACCAAAATTGGATTTGACACTTTGACCTGACCATGTTTTGTTACATACTTTTCTATCAAAGTTATCTGACATTATCAAGATGAATTTGTTCTGACACAGTTTAAATCTTGAGTCCTTGTCATATTTTATTACGATTTTCTAAACTATAGCAAATAAACTGTGATAATGTGAGGAATTTTTAAGGTGTCTAAATAAATTTTGGTTTGACTGTAATTCAATTGTGATTTTCAAGATGAATTTGTTTTGACACAGTTTAACACTGAGATCTTGTCATATTTTATCACAATTTTCAAAACTATAGCGAATAAACTGTGATAATGTGAGAAATGTTGAAGGTGTCTGAATAAATTTTGGTTGGACTGTATATATTAAAACAATTGTATAAAACTAATAAGCAGTGGAAATTACAAATATTCTAAGAATACTAATAAATAGAAATAATAATATATTAAGAATTTGTCTTTCAGTAGTTACATCTTTCTAAAAGTGTTAACTTTATCCCCAAAAAATAACATTTGAACAGTGTTTTTAAACAACAAATGAAAAGATAACACGGAAAAAAAGATGAGTGGCACGCCATTGACCCACATACTGTGAAATTACAGAAATTCAGATGCAGCCATTAACAAGTTTTTTTTTTTTTTTTGCAGTTAAAAGTATTCTTCCTTGAAGGAAGTTGTTGGTCTGCCAAGTGTTATCAGCATTTTTTTGACATACCACATACTGTGTCATGTTCCTTCTGTGACAGGCGTGTGAGATACAAGCCTTCCGTTCGTCCTACCCACCCTGCAACCTGAATGAGGGCCAAACCTCCCACTCCCATAAGCCTGTTAAAAGAGCTCATGTGTGGCAAATTCTGCACTGAACCTTCAAAGAAAACTTGAAATAGGTCTCGTCCGTGAGTAAGCGGCCAAAAAAGCGAAAACAAACCGATCCATCCAATAAAGTCTGCTCTGATGCATTGCTATTCATAGACCTCCACTAGATTCTTATTTATAGGGCAATGTAATGGCGTGCTGAGCGGTCAGTTGCAACCGCGTCCACAGGGAGCAGCAAATCTGCCATCGGGGAACATATCCGGTCATCTAATCCTCAGTTTTAATTAACCGAATTACCCGAAGCCGTTAATCTAAGCGATACACAGGGCGGTTAGTTTACACACATGAGCTTTGCGAGTGTCGGATGACACGCAAGACCTATATCATCGCTTTTTTTAAATCCCCGGGATGACAGGTGCCACATAAAAGCCATGCCGTTCCATTTAAATGCGCATAACTCAGTTTTAAAGGAAGCATGTCACGACTGTGACGACTCTGAAGCCGCGCTTTATCCCTGCGCTTTGGAAAGGCCGCCCCATCTGACTCTCGCCACCTGAGGGGGCTTAGGGGGAGACCTGGTGGATAGGAAGCCTATGTCGCAGCAGTAGAAAACCAATTTTCCCTTTCAGAAATCAGACGAAATCTCAAGCCCGAGCAGCAGGGACGCAGCGCCATTCAACCTCTGGCAATTTCGAGACAAGACCCCACACGCGGGGGTGGAAGGCGCGTAGCAGGTGAGCCGAGGCGCCGCTTTATTTGGCTAGAGCTGTGTTTTTGCTAAGGACTCCTTGACGCTGTGCTAACCTGCCGTGAAGCAGCACATCGGAGAAACCGAATGAAAAATGAAGACGGGATTGCTATTAGAGACAGAGAAAATGTCTTCCTGTGGAACAGCAGCTATGAGAGGAAGGCAGCTCCCTAAGCACACAGTGGGGAGAGAGAGAGTTTGCTCAAGTTTAATTGGAAAGCACACAAGGCCAAGGGACCTCAGAGCGAGATGTTTGTATAGGACGGGGACGGTTCGTGGGACGACTACTGCAGGGTTGAGATCATCAATCAAGGCTTGTTGCGAAAGTTTAAGGCCGGGCGATATCAGTTTACGAGAGCGTCGGGGTTCAAAGAGCAACCAGCGAGAGGCGTTTTGGCTAACGCTAAAAAATGAAAGCGCCCTTTGTGGTTCAAAGTTTGCGTGCAGTTCAGGGATGGAGGATCTTCACAGGCGCAGAGACACCTTCCTCAGCCCGCCTAGAGCAAAGCTGGCTGAAGTTGGGAACTGTAAAGGATCCAAATCCATCTCGGGCTGAATGTATTAGGGAAGGCAGCTTGGGGGGAAATGTGTCAATTTGCAATTGTTATTAGATTGTGCATGCGGTGGTTATCTAGGCGCTGCATGTGGTGACTCATAAACTCTCTGGGAAGAGTTGGAGGGTAGAAACAGCGCACTTCAAACCCAAATAATTCACATTTGAAATTATAAATCAATTTGTACCCTTCAATAAGGCATGCCTTCAACATGGATCCAAATCCAGGCCGAGGGCTTCAAACGACGTTCCTCTGATGTGCGAGTGGAAATATACAGCGTCTCTCTCTGACCCCACATGTTTATTCCCAAGGGAAGCTGCCCCTAGTATTTCTACCAACCACATGTGTAATGGAATTCCACCCCCTCAAAAATGGTTTCCCCATTCTTT
The DNA here is from genome assembly GCF_049309525.1 of Garra rufa. Classification (NCBI taxonomy): domain Eukaryota; kingdom Metazoa; phylum Chordata; class Actinopteri; order Cypriniformes; family Cyprinidae; genus Garra; species Garra rufa. Next base: position 19,158,002 of record NC_133379.1, on the reverse strand, counting down.
GCGGGGTCCTACCTGATGGGAAGCGCTCGATGACGGGCTGGTTGTCCACTTGGAGGGTGGCGTTGCCACCGCTACGCGTAAAGCGAACCACGTGGTACTTGCCGTCGTTCACGGTTACCGCAGGCTCATCTATGGTGATGTCATCTGTGCCCACATTGAAGATCACACCGACCTTTCCTTGTTCCTGTGTGAGAATGGACAGTTTGTTTAGAGGTGGACATTAGGGATTAGTCATGATGGTTGACTAGTCTATTTAGTTTGTTTAATTACAAAGTCCAAAGTGCCAACACATATTATAATTATGTCTTTTTTTTCCATTGACACTGTAGTGGGAATTTAGAAAAATAAATAAAATGGAAGAATAAATAAAATGGCCAAATCCTTTGTATAATGTGTCATAAATGCATCATTATAATGCAATTATATTTTCACACATATTTGCCATCATTTAACAAAATTACAGTGTAGCACAACAAAAAGTGATATCTTTTTTCTACTTTCTTCACACATCATGTCTCATGATATAAACAAATAAAAATATTTGTAAATGTATGTATATAATATATAAATAGTTAAATATTTATGATTGATTTCAATGAAAAATGGTAATAATAAATAAATGTCAGATTAATTACAAAATAGCATAGATATAAAACAAAATAACAAATCTATAAACATTTTGGTAACACTTTACAATAAGGTGTCATTTTTTTAACATTAGTTAATGTATTAACTATTGCGAATATACAGTTGAGGTCAAAAGTTTACACACCCCTTTCAGAATCTGCAAAATGTTAATTATTTTACCAAAATAAGAGGGATTATACAAAATGCATGTTATTGTTTATTTAGTACTGACCTGAATAAGATATTTCATTTAATATATTTACACAAAAGAACTTCACAAATAATCCACAAGAGAAAAGTATAGTTAAATTTATAAAAATGCCCCAGTTCAGAAGTTTACATCCCCTTGATTCTTAATACTGTGTTGTTACCTGAATTATCCACAGCTGTTTTTTTTATTAGTATTAGTTGTAATAAACTGTCTGCTGTTCTTCAGAAAAATCCTTCAGGTCCCACTAATTCTGTAGTTTTCTGTATTTTTTTGTGTATTTGATCCTTTTCCAACAATGACTGTATGATTTTGAGATCCATCTTTTCACACTGAGGACAACTGAGGGACTCATATGCAACTATTGCAGAAGGTTTAAACACTCACTGATGCTTTAGAAGTAAAAACCATGCATTAGGAGATGGGGGTGAAAACTTTTGAACAGAATAGAGATATGTAAATTTTTCTTATTTTGCCTAAATATCATATTTTTATTTCAGAGGCTTCAGAGGTTACAAAAGATACCTACATATTTCCCAGATGATAAAATAAGTTAAATTTACCCGGATGGTTTTACCTTCTGGAGCATCAGTGAGCGTTTGAACCTTCTGTAATAGTGCCATATGAGTCCCTCAGTGGTCCTCAGTGTGAAAAGATGGATCCCAAAATTATACAGTCAATGTTGAAGAGTTCAAATACACAAAAATGCTGGAAAACCACATTTTCGGCAGTTCAATTGTTCAGGACAAACAAGGTTCTCATGAACTATTACTAAACAAAAAACACAGCTGTGGATCATTCATGGTAAGAACACAGTATTACGGGGATGTAAAGTTTTGAACCGGGACATTTTGATACATTTCACTATTACTTTCTCTTGTAAAATATAGATGTAAACATCTTTTATGTGAAATATCTTATTCAGGTCAGTACTAAAAAAACAATAACATGCATTTTATATGACCCCTCATATTTTGATGAAATATTGCAGATTCTGAAAGGGGGATGTAAACTTTTGATCTCAACTGCATAATGAGCAATACATTTATTACAGCATTTATTCATCTTTGGTAATGTTAGTTAATGAAAATACAGTTGTTCATTGTTAGTTCAAGATAGTTCACAGTGCATTGACTAATGTTAACAAACACAACTTTTGATTTTACTAATGCATTAGTAAACGCTGAAAGTAGCATTAACTAAGATGAATAAATGCTATAAGTATTGTTCATCCTCAGTTTATGTTAACTAATGTAGCTAATCTATACATCAAAATAACTTTAAATAGTAATAAAACAATGAAAATGAACACAAAAGTAAAAAATATGAAAGATATCAAAAGAAAATATAAATTTGATTGTTGAATAAAGAAAGACTCCTGTGACATAAAAAAGTGATCTAAGTTGAATAAACATCCCTACACATGTATTTTTTGCTATTTTAGAGACATTTTAATTAGCATGCTAACAGCTGCACAGTTTGTAAACGCCCCCTACAAAATGTGTCTGATTGGGTTCAGGTGAACCCGAAACAACAAAGCCCTGTAATTACACAGGGCTGTCTTTAGGACCAATTAGTTGACTAGGCAACCCACCTCCAAGTCAATTTTTGCAGATGGATATCACCAATATAGATACAACACGCAGCATCACAAGATCTAAACATCCAGAATAATCTCTGGATCGTGAAGCAATTTAAAACAGCGATATTTAAAGGTATTGGATGTGACAATAAAACCAAATGAATGATGGCGAAAGCGATGGGGAATATCTTGTGAGCAAAAAGAAACATCTGGTCATGCTACAGTGGCTCACCCTTGGGAGAGGAGCTCAGCAGTGTCCTTTGTAATGCAGGAGGGGAAATGGAGTGTGGCTCCATGTTTTGCATTCATCGCCGCTCCTTCTCACAAAGGCACACACACACACACACACACACACACACACACACACACTGGCTCGCCAGCTACTGACATCCTGACATGTATAACTACTGACAGTTTCCTGCTGTTTTTATTTTAACAGTGATTCATTCCCTCCCAAGAACACTTCCACCCACCACTAGCCACCTCTGGGGGGAGCACTTGAGCGTGTAACACTTGACACCTCAAAAACGCTACAATTTCTAGCGTGGAATATATTACCATTCTACAGCTTTAACATCGCATCAGTCTCTGGAAAGAGCCAATACAACAATAAAAAAAAGTGCTTCGTGTTCTCTGACACAAAGCCGCAGATTGATAAAACTTCCACACACGTTTAGAGTTTGGATATATTCCTTCCTTCCCCTGACCTCAACTGACAGGTTCTCATTGAGATGCTGATGTCTGACAAATATCAAACAGAGCATGAGGTGAATGCAGAGTGTGTTCTGGAATCTAAAGGGCAGAGATAAAAACTAGCGAGTGTGTGCTAATGCTAGCCTGATATCAATGTCTCCTCACCATACAAATGAGGGCAAATCTACTGAATGAATACACAAGAGGTCTTCATCCAAATGTTAAACGAAAAATAACAACAAAAACAACCCTAGAAGAATAAAGAGAATACAAAAGGTTTTCTTAGAAAGAAAATGATCGTTTTCAAACGAGCCCAGCCTGGTTTTTGACAATGGACCAGTAAACCTGGGCCTTTTTTGACACGCTGATTGAGTCTTACATGTAAAATAGATAGTTCACAAAATAAAAAAACGATCATTCTAAACTCATAAGACTTCATTCATCTTCAGAACACAAATTAAGATATTTATGATCAATCCGAGAGCTTTCTGACCCTGCATTGACAGCAACGCAACTGAAACGTTCAAGGCCCGAAAAGGTAGTAAGGACATCGATAAAATAGTCCATGTGACATCAGTGGTTCAACCGTAATTTTACGAAGCTACAGGAATACATTTGTGCACAAAGAAAACAAAAATAACTAATTTATTCAACAATTTCTTCTCTTCTGTGTCAGTTTTTGCCGCACAGTATAATTTAGTTTTCCCAAATACCATTTTTTTTCCTTCTAAATTCATTTTTTTTTTTTTTCATTTTTCTGGATTTAGCTTTTTTTCCTAGACTCTGTTTTAATGGTTAAATTAAAAAAATATTAATCAAAAATCATGTCTAATTAATCGAAATCATGAAATTTACACAAGAGAGAAATTAAATTTTTAAGGCCCTATGAAATACGTTTTTTTGTTTTTCAAATTCAGTTTTATTTTTACAGAATTCCGTGTGTTCTATTAATTTTCTGGACTCCATTTTAATGGATTTATTAAATTTCAATAATCAAAAGCATCTCTAACCTAGTGAAAATTAAATATACTAAAATGTATTTAAAATACATTTATTTCATGGTATGTATACTACAAATACATTTACATAGTATGTACTTAATAAAACACCCTGCAATTGTACTTTCAGTATGCTAGACTGATAGTCACCAATTTACACTGATTTAAAGTCAACAACTAATTTTGTACTTAATGCACTTTAATTGTGCGGAAGTAGTGCAACTAAATATATACTTAAGTATATTTGGTTGTGCTAAAGTGGAACTACTGCAAGTATACTTTAGGTACACTTTAAATAATTTGCATTTAAAAACAGATATTATTTAAAGATCATACAATCCTCATCAATAGTGACATTAAAACATATTTTAGGCTTAATATTAAGAAATGTGCATTGTGCACAAGTGGTACTCCAAATAAAGTTTAATTACAATTTTTTATCAGTAAGTTTCAAGCGATATGTCAGTAAATATGTTAATAGACTTGAACTATACCTAGTATAAAATAAATGCATTGTAAATGTATTACTTATTTACCAGGGTAATTAATTATGTATTATTATTTTATATTTCAGAAATATAATTTTTTTTCTCCAGAAATAGCGCTTTGTATTCATATTTCATCTGGTAAATAAATCCTAATAAATATCCCTTAAAAAAGTAATGTTTTAATAATAATCATTTTATTAGTAGTACACTGTAAAAAACAATTTGTTGAGTCAACTTAAAATACTTTGTTACCTCGCTGCCTTAAAATTTTAGGTTCAGTCAACTCAAAAAGTTTGCTCAACTTAAAATGTTATGTTGTAAGTGACAACTTAGATATTTGAGATGATTCAACTTAACATTTTTAGGCAGTCAGGTAACTTACTTAGCTTTTAAGTTTAACAAACCAATTTTTTTGTTAAGTCAACTCAAATATCTAAGTTGTCACTTAGTACAATTTAACATTTCAAGTTGACTAAGCATATTTGCGTTGACTGAATTTAAAATTTTTAGGCAGCAGGGTAGCAAATTGTTTTCAGTTGAAAAATTTAGCTTTTTACAGTGTAGTAGTAGTACTATCATTACATTAAGTAATATATTTCTGTCACAGTTTCTTCAAGTTAAATCAAACTTTTATTTTGACGAGCTGCCCTGAAGACATTTCTGTTTGTATTTGATATGACGATACCAAACGTGTCAGTTGCGTCTATACAGGGTCAGAAAGCTCTCAGAAATTTCATTTTGGGGTGAACCATCCCTTTAAGCTAGTTAAAATTCACACCAGTATCCGATTCCTCTGTGGGTACTTCAACAGCCATGATGAATAAAGGAAATTCCACCAAAAAAGAAATAATTCAATTTAAATGTCACTTCAGTTCAAACACACTCTGCTGTTACAGATTCATTGTACCATCACAATCCATTTTGTTTAAGTAAATCCAGGTACAAGAATGACAGGAATGAAGAAGGTTTTTAACACAGAGCTTAATGCTTCAGTTGCTCGGATGGAACCATGTTATGAAACACTTCATCAGTCTCCTCACTCTCCATTTCGCTCTATTTTTCATGTGGTTTGAGATACTCCTATCTATGAATGTTATGGGAACAGAATGATTCACGGGGAAGAAAAACAGCAGAAAGTGGATAACAATATGGCTGACTTGATCACAAGGACAAGGACATGACTTACTCTGACTGAAGTAGTCAATTGATAGGAAATGCATTTTATTGTTGCATGGATAGACTGAACCTCTACAGCATGAAAGTCCAGTTACACAAATCATACTTACAAATTATCCATAGTAGTCAACCTAATCTACATAAAACTTTTTGCGAATTGGGTTCAAAGCTATGCATGAAGACAAACAAAGCTATTCATTCTCAGTGCATTTCCCCTCAATGTTATATTGTTTTGAAATGGCTTTGTCTTATTGAAGTTCACATCCTCAGAAAATTCAATAGACATTCTCATCTTCCACTACAGTCGTCGGGATATTACCACCAGATAATGTTCATACTTTTGCCTCATCTTAATGCTGCTCACTTTTCCATTCTGCTGATCCTGCACATTTCACTCCTTGTGAAGTATTTACTCAAAGAACATCTCTATTCACACGAAAAACTCACAAGGTACACTCCAGCAGGTGTTGAAGTGTCCTCTAAAGAACTTTAGCCCAAAAGCCTCTGTCCTCAGCAGGAATTAGAGGCAGAAGACACAAGTGTTGTTTGTTAAACTCAGCTGCACAATGTAGCTTGAGGACTCTCTTGGAAGATAAAACAGAAATATTGAAGGACAGAGTCAAGAGCTGAATAATAGATCCTCTATTCCAATCTGTGGTCCCAAGTAAGGGGTCCATCGGTCCCCTAAGTGCACAATGACCTCCTGATCTCATGAACAGAACAGACGGCCAGCAACAGGCTAATGTAAGCTATCATTCATGACTAGAAAGAGAAATGACAGTGATTTATGTTTCAGAGCCTCTGTTTGATGCAATACTGATGATGCATATGAGTGAAGGGCATTGTGGGTGACTAATCTCTCTGGAGCATGCTGCTACCAAGGCAGGACAGAATCACCTGTCAACAGGCTGTCCCTGCTGGCTAAAGTGCAAAACACCTGGCTTTAATGCCCAGATGTCAAACATCTGGAAAAACTAAATAAAACAAAACTGACGGAGCAAGGGCAGAAGATAATGTGAATAAAATGGCTAGATAAACAAGGGCAATGAAAGATACATGCTCAAGGGTGAATTTACCGAACAGTTGTGCCACAGAAACCTGGATCTCAATTGCAAAGCATTTGCAATCCAGTTTAAAGGGATAGTTCACCCAAAAATGAAAATTTGATGTTTATCTGCTTACCCCCAATGCATCCAAGATGTAGGTGACTTTGTTTCCTCAGCAGAACACAAACAGAAATTTTTAACGAAAACCGGTGCAGTCTGTCAGCCAAATAATACGAGTGGATGGGCACCAAACCTTTAAAAGTAAACAAAAACATGCACAGACAAATCCAAATTACACCCTGCGGCTCGTGACGATACATTAATGTCCTAAGACACAAAACGATCGGTTTTTGTGAGAAACTGCCCTGGTGAAAAAAACAGCTAAAACCAGCCTAGGCTGGTTGGCTGGTTTTAGCTGGTCAACCAGCCTGGTTTTAGCTAGTCATAGCTGGAAGGCAGGCTGGTTTTAGAGGGGCTGGTCAGGCTGGGAAACCACCAGCTAAAACCAGCTACTTCCAGCTTAAACCAGCTAAGACCAGCCAACCAGCCTATGCTGGTATTAGCTGTTTTTTTCAGCAGGGTGAACAGTATTTATTTCATTTATTACCTTTGATACACAGCCACGTCCATCTGTCCTGAGCACGAGTTTAGTATCCGGCTCGTGACATGTGAACGCGCTCTGGCGTAGAATACGCAAACGCAGGAAGTGATCTGTCGCATGTATACAACACTCATTGTTTACATAGAGTACAGAGATTGTGGGTATAGCGGCTATTCAAAATGGTAATTACTTGCGCTTATCCTGGTTGTTCAAACCGATTTAAAGCTAAAAGAATACGTTTGCTTGCGCAAACTCATCCGGGACTTTTCACTGATTTCCCCTTACGGCGTTTGCGTATACTACACCAGAGCGCGTTCACATGTCACGAGCCGGATGATAAACTCGTGCTCAGGACAGATGGACATGGCTGTGTATCAAAGGTAAAAAATGATATAAATACTGTTCAGTTTCTCGCAAAAAATGATTGTTTCATGTCTTAGGACATTAATGTATTGTCACGAGCCGCAGGGTGTAATTTGGATTTGTCTGTGCATGTTTTTGTTTACTTTTAAAGGTTTGGTGCCCATCCATGTCCATTATAAGGCTGGCAGACTGCACCGGTTTTCGTAAAAAATCTTCGTTTGTGTTTTTCTGAGGAAACAAAGTCACCTACATCTTGGATGCTCTGGGGGTAAGCAGATAAACATCAAATTGTCATTTTTGGGTGAACTATCCCTTTAATCATATGCAGAACATTGTAGATGCATCCTACACAATCTAACACTCAGAACAGACCTGTGTGATAAAATATGCACCATTTTTAGAAAATTATTCTCTTAGAATCAAAATAAGGGGGGAGACATTAATGTTGGGGTTTATATTACTTTTCTCAGAACTTTTCTGCAGACCCCATAGCACTCTCTTTGGTGCCCCTAGGGGGTGTCTGGAAAAGATTTTTTAAAAATCTGACAAAAATAGTGTCAAAAATTATACACACGCATACTACCGTTCAAAAGTTTGGGTCGGAAAGAGACTGTTTTTGAAAGAAATTGAATACTTTTATCTTATATTTAAAAGGGATGCATTACATTAATCAAAAGTGACATCTATAATGTTTTCAAAGATTTCTGTTTCAGATGAATGCTGTTCTTAATAAAGAAATCCTAAAAAAAAAAAAAAGCATATGTGACCCTGGGCCACATAACCAGTCATTAGGGTCAATTTTTTAAAATTGAGATTTATACATCTTCTGAAGCTTTCCATTGATGTATGGTTTTGTTAGGATAGGACAATATTTTGGCCGAGATACAACTATTTGAAAATCCAAAATCTGAGGGTGGAAAAAAGCCAGAACATTGAGAAAATCGCTTTTAAAGTTGTCCAAATGAAGTTCTTAGCAATGCATATTACTATTCAAAAATTAAGTTTTGATATATTTACGAAAATAAATTTACAAAATATCTTCATGGAACATGATCTTTACTTAATATCCTAATTATTTTTGGCATAAATGAAAAAATTTTGACCAATACAATGTTTTTGCGACAAATATACTCGTGCCATTAAGACTGGTTTTGTGGTCCAGGGTCACATATCATGGTTTCCCTAAAAATTTTAAGCAGAACAAGTGTTTTCTACAATTTTTAAGAATATTTTTGAGCACCAAGTCAGTATATTTACAGTGCCCTCCATTAGTATTGGCACCCTTGGTAAATATAAGCAAAGGCGGCTGTAAAAATAAATCTGCCTCGTTTATCCTTTTAATCTTTCTTAAAAAAGTAACAAATTTCTAACGGACCATTGACGCAAAACAACAGAAAGTTGGGGGACATTTTCATTATGATTTAAATATTTTTCTCTAGTTCACATTGGCCACAATTATTGGCACCCAATTATTGCAACATCCTTTTTCCCAGGATAACAGCTCTGCGTTTTCTCCTATAATGTCTGAAAAGTTTGGAGAACACCTGACAAGATCAGAGACCATTCCTTCATACAGAATCTCCATGTTGTTGCTTCTTCTCTTCAGTTCACTGCACTTATGCACTCACTCAGGAAACTGGAATGGCCACGGCAGAAGCTTCATTTTGTGTTCAGTAACACATTTCAGTGTTGATTTTGATCTTCGTTTTGGATCACTGTCCTGATGGGAGATCCAACCACAGCCTATTATAAGATTTTTTATCTGTTGGAATTTGATAGAATCCATGACGCTATGTATCTGAACAAGATGTCCAGGATCTCTGGCAGAAAAGTAGGCCCACAACATTAAAGATCCAGCAGTATGTTTCACTGTGGAAATTAGGTACTTTTTTTTAGCACTGTTTGTACCGAACCCATCTGGTGGGTTTGCTGCCAAAAAGCATTTTTTTTTTTTCGTTTCATCTGACCATAGAAGCCAGTCCTGTTTGAAGTTCCAGTTGTGTCTGACAACTGAATATGTAGAAGTTTGTTTTTGGATGAGCGAGGAGGATTTTTTTGAAACCCTGCTGAACACCATGTGGTGATGTAGGGGCTGTTTCTATATATTGTTTTAGGCTTTCTGACCCCAAGACTCAACTAATCTGCAATTCTCCAGCTGCAATCCTTGGAGAGTACACAATATAGATACACAACATCCTCTTCCAAGCAGATTTGTACTTCATTTGTGAAGCTCATCACACATCAGTTCTGTGCATCAGAACTATATATTGTTTGGTTTTACTCCTTGTGATGGATGGTTAAGGGAATTTGGCATTTGTGTTCCTCATATTTTTAATTATGTGGAACAGGAAGTCATGGCTGGACAATTTCATGCTCCTGGTAAGCGATAAAAATATAAACATGACTGGGATACTTTACTCATATGACTTTCTAGGGGTGCCAATAATTGTGGCCAACATTCATTGGAAGTAAACATTTATTTCTTAATGTGATTACCTCAATGAAAGGTCTTATATATTAATACCCATAAAAATATAATCGCTGGCTTACAAAATGCTAGGAGATTATCATATTTGTTGGTCCAAGCATTTAAAAGTTCAAAACCCCCTGAACTAATGTATACCGAGCAATTGTAATTACAGTTCAGGTAAGCCATAAACAGAGAACATGTAACCCTTATGGTGAATATAATCTCCCACACTCACCACAACAGTCAAACTGTCGAGTCGCAGTCTAATTTGCCCTTGCACTGTAATAAAGCCCCTTTCTCTCCCTCATATGGCCTCTCAAGCACATCATCCCATTGCTCCTACTGACCCCGTCTGACCACACAGGCATTGAGCTGCCACATTCACTGCAGCTTCAGTTTGAGCTGGGGGAGTTTATAGTGTCTAGGAAGGAGCTAGAGCATTATGGGATGGAAGCTGATGAGGGCAGAAGTTGAAGGAGAGGACGCAATCACCTCACTTCACTCTTTCCCTGCCCCCATGCCCTGTGGGTAACCCCAGTGCTGCTTTAAAATGGATGATGTCCTCCATACAAGGTGAGCAAATGGATGCCAGTGGCGATTCAAGGAATTTTTTTAAAAGAGGGGAGACTCAGAGGGGCTCAAATGCGCAAAAAAAAAAGGGTCAAATATAATAATTTGTGTCAATGTGATTCCATGTTCTTGAAATGTGGATTTAAGGCATCATACTTGCCTTCTTTTCAAGCAGCTTGAGAGGAAAATGAAGGTGTTTGAGGATTTTTCTCCATATAGTGCAGGGGGTTCCCAACCTTTTTTACTCCGGGGCCCCCCTCCTTCTCCGGTCAATTTTGCCTGACAAGTCCTCTTATACTGTACTTCCGCAGTAAAGAGAAATGTATTGATTTTAAACCTTTTTTATTAACCAAAACATTTGTTTTGCCTTATTATTCTTCTACTGCATGTTATAAAAAATTCAAACAAACTTTAAATTAAAACTTCAAATATACCTTATAATCTTGAAAGAAACCCTCTGCTCAATTCGAACTTTTTTAAATTATATATATATAGATTTAAAGCTCCTGAATTCTTTACCCCAGACATTCTTTACAACTTCAGAGTACTTTTTCTTAAATAAGTGAACCTGCCGTACAACAGGGAGATACCAAAAGACCACTAAACCTATCCCTTTGAACTTGACTGACGGAATAGCTACTGTTTGTATCCATTAAAAAATTAATACACAAATTCAAAATACAGCAAATACATTCTAAATCTGTTGAAACACATCGATGTGAAGGTTCAACGAAGACGGGATCAGTGAACTCTGTCAGTGCGCGCCTGATGCTCATAAACACCTAACCTCACTCCTCTTCTATGGGTGAGCATCCATTATAAAACACTCACAATAATTTGGACAACTAGGCAAATGTTTTGAAATTTCAGAGCCCCGAGAGTGCGCATAGTTTGTGAATCAATAGCAGACTTATGTGTGTCTAATGTACGACTCTGATATAGTGTTATAGTCTACATTAGGCACGCGCAAGTTCGTTATTATTACACTAATCGTCTTTACCTTTACATTAACGCGACGGTTTGCTTCATGCATGCAGCCGAGAGACGTAACATTAGTTTGCGCACAGCGTTTGGAAGTTTTGAGCCGCCATTCAGTCTGTATTTAACAGTGCGATGAGGCTTGCTGCGCCGAGTCTGAAGCAATCAATCACAGAACAGGAGAGAAGCTGTGCTTTTATTATTTTCATTTAGCATATTAATAATGAAATTAAACAATTATAGGATAATATTTAAATTAATTTTAGGATATCTCGCGGCTCCCCTGGAGGATCACTGAGGCCCCCTAGTGGGTCGCGACCCCCCGGTTGGGAACCGCTGATATAGTGGACTTCAATGGGGATCAGCGGCTTGAAAGTCCAAATTGCAGTTTCAGTGCAGCTTCAAAGGGCTCTACACGATACCAGCCAAGGAATAAGGGGTAGGAAGGAATAATATAGTTCACCTAAAAATGAAAATTGCGGGCTCAAAACCTTTATGGATAACTTGCTTCTGTTGAACACAAAAGATGATATTTTGAAGAATGTAGGTAATAAACATTTGACGGTAGCCATTGACTTCCATAGTATTTTTGTCCACACTGTGGAAGAAGATGACTACTGTCATCTGCTACAAACATTCTTTAATATATCTTTTTTGTGTTTATTCAAAGAATTGTATATGCTAATTCTTGTTTCATTTTTTGACATATTAAAGTCAAACGTTTTTACAGAGAGAATTTTTTTGTCACTCCATAATTCAGAAAATACTTTATACTGTTTCATGATTTTTTGGGGGAATTAAATGTTGTATATAATCAAACAAATTACATATGAACAAATCCCTCTGTAAAAACATTCAGGATATAGACAGGAATAAAAATGAAAAGTTTGGTGTGTGTAAGTACTACTGAAGTGGAGAATTTATTTATTTTAGGAGAAAAAACTCAATTTGAGAAAACGGCCTTCAAAAATATGTATTGCAATTTAAGTCTACTGACACAAATAGATAAAGTGCTATAAAAGAAACACTTAACAGTGTCTTTTGGATGTTTTCTTTCTTCTAGTCTATAAAAAAACACTTTATGAAAAACCAAAAAGCCCAAAATCTCAAACTTGACAGGTACATGAAAAAACAGTATTTTTGCCTGCAGTGTCTCCTCAAAACTTTAAAAACTAATTTATAGACTATTTGTTTACTGAAAGTTAATTTTGGGAAACGTTTTATCAGCTAAACAATAGGAATGCTGTTAAACAAAAATACAATACTGAACTGACTGTCTCTCTATCCCTCAAAACCTCATTTTCATTCCTGTCAAAAATTAAATACGCCTCCACTCTGACTAAGGTCTTTTTCCACAGTAAATGCTCTTCAAAATCAAAACCTCAAAAGCTTAATTTAGCTAAACAACTAGAAACATGTGGTATCTGCCATCTAAATGGGCTTTTGTAGTAGATAATTCTGACAGGAATTCAAATTGTTCACATAACTTCCCAGTAGTAAATGGGGTCACGGTTAAAATGCAAACAATTATAAGAGGATCCTTCTTCATGAGAAAAACAACTTTTTGTAAAAAGACTTTCATTTCAGGGCTACATATTTAAAAGCTCCAGCCCAAACAGCCCTCTATCAAGGTGCCAAATAACAGAAAACAGGAACTGCCCATAAAGCTGAAGTCAGATAGAACAGTTTTGTTCTGCTTCAGAGTGTTTGGCTTCCAAAAAACCTATAATCTTCCAGAAAAGGGGCCAATTCTCTTGTGACCCCACCCCGAGCTCTGCCTACAGTGGCCGTCCTGTCATTGCATGTTGGCTAAATGAGAGGTTGCAAGTGAAAGCTCCTGGATTTTAAAGGCTTTGCTAGACACCACCAGAATTCATGTTGCTTCCACTATCACCTCACGCTGGCCCAAACCTCTCCAAGACCAGCCACACTCTCCTTCTCATCACTTAATCATTTTTTCTAAACCTTATTATAAAGGATCTTGTAGCACGAGTGCCGTACAACATGGGGATGCTCAACACCTTTTGTACCATTACAGCCCAGCAGGACATGATTTATCGCGGCTGTAGAGCTGCCAGAAGAGACAGTGCGGCCCAGACGCAGACATCTGCTCGCTGCTTAGTTACTGTAGCACAGATACTGCAGATAGTCAGGAGAGACGGGAAAATGGAGAGAGTGCAGAGCAGTGCAGTATCGCTTAGACGTTTTAGAATAGAAGAAACTGGAACCCCTCAAATATGGCGACTACAGAAATGAAAGCCCTGCCTTTCAGCTAAAAAGGGCCGATTGCTTTTTCGATAGAAGCCTTTTCTGTTTATTTTGGAATCTAGAAAGCATGTGCATTAGCTTTACTACTCTAAAATGCATTTTGTAGCAGATTTGAGGTAAAAAAAACTGAACATATGATATCAACGCTGGCAGATTTTAATGCTGTTATGAAATAAAATGTTGACAGTTTAGGAGATGTCAGATTTTAAAGGGATAGTTCATTCAAAAGCGAAAATTCTGTCATTAATTACTCGCCCCATGTTGTTCCAAAACTGTAAGACCTTTGTTAATTTGAAACACAAATTAAAATATTTTGGATGAAATCCAAATATCTATGTCTATGCAGGGTCAGAAAGCTCTTGGATTTAATTAAAAATATTTTAATTTATGTTCTGAAGATGAACAAAGGTCTTACAAGTTCGGAACAACACGAGGGTGAGTAATACATGACAGAAGTTTCATTTTTGGGTGAACTATCCCTTTAAAAGTCTATATGTGACCCTGGGTCAATTTTTTAAAATGAGATTTCTACATCACCTAAAAGCTGAAATAAGCTTTCCGTTAATGTATGATTTGTTAGGATAGGACAATATTTGGTTGAGATACTATTTTAAAATCTGAAATTTGAGGGTGCCTTTAAAAAATTACCTTTAAAGTTGTCCAAATTTAATTCTTAGCAATGCATATTACTAATCAAAAATACAATTTTGATATATTTTATAGGAAATGTACAAAATATCTTCATGAACATGATCTTTACTTAATAACCTAATGATTTTTGACATAAAAGAATCATTTTGACCTATACAATGTATTTTTGGCTATTGCTACAAATATACCCATGCTACCTAAGACTGGATTTGTGGTCCAGGATCACATATGAGTTATGCTTTAGTGAAAAACAGCCAATCTTTTTTTTAATAGAGGTATTTTCTGTTTATTTTTTAAATCTAGTAAGGATGCACATTAACTTGAAAAGCCTACATTATATTTTGTACCATGATTTGAGCTGAAGAATCTAATCATATCACTGCTGCCAGATGTTATTGCTGATTTGAAACATGCGATTGAAACTAAATGTTTTGACAGTTTTAGAGCTTTTAGATTTTTTGCTATTAAGGGACTTAAAACTGCACTTCCAGCCTAAAATAGATGCTAAGATGGCCGCTGAGCCAACTGACCTGCTTTAGAGGGACTTGTAATGAATTTCTGATGGTGTTATGTTTGAGTATCTTGCCAGTATCCTGGTTCAGTCCCTCAGCATTTATGTTTCTTTTCATTAGGTTTAAACTAAAATAAGGAGGCATCAATTCTTGTATTAAAAATGTCTGAATACACTCACAGTTTCTACAGATT
Organism: Garra rufa; assembly: GCF_049309525.1. Classification (NCBI taxonomy): domain Eukaryota; kingdom Metazoa; phylum Chordata; class Actinopteri; order Cypriniformes; family Cyprinidae; genus Garra; species Garra rufa. The sequence continues at coordinate 19,142,578 of NC_133379.1, read as the reverse complement.
GCAAACAAGCAATCAAAATGTAATACCAACCAGCATGTCTCATGAAAACCTACACTTAGCCTGTAAGCTTCAAAAGCACTTCATAAATGGAGATACGATTGTTTTGAAGGTTTAAAATGACTGTTTAAGGAATGCTTGCTGGGCTCGAGACTGCGAGAGGTTAACATTCGTGACACAGAATGATGGCTGCTTCAAAACCACCCAGAGGAAAAATAAACCAGCCGGGGAAAGATTCATTACCTGTCAGCGTTTACCTTCCCAGAGAGCCTATGACCACTATTCAACTCTGCATCTTGAGACTATAGCTGAAAATCATACTAAAAAGACAACCAGAAGCCCGCAGCGATTCAACTTCAGCATCTCTGCTCCGAACCGAGGCAGACAACCTTGTTTTGTGGCGATGTGTTTACGTTCTCTCCCTCTAAATTGGAATAGCCCTCTTTTCATTTGCATGAGCGCTTTGAAAACGCCTGCCCTACTTTCCGGAGGAGCAAAGGCGAGGTAAAGCAGAGGAGACAATGACTATTAAGGAAGCTAATTTTGAATAAGAGAGCCTGTAAACCCTTGAGGCAAATTTAACCACAGGCTTTTGTTCTGCCAGTGCACAGTCTATCTGATAAGAGACAGGCTGCTCTGCATATTACCGATAACACTAATTAAAGGTAAACATGCCTTCCTGATCGCTGTGCGGAGGGTAGGCAGGGAGCGTCGAGCGAGGGCCAGTGATCGTGACCTTTGGCAGTGCTGCTCTAACGCATGGGCTCACCTGTCTGTTTACCCACACACAGTGCGGGCTAATGGGAGTCACCGAACATGACCTTCACAGTCAGTCGGAGGACAGAGATAGGCTTAAAAAGACAAGTGCCATTGTTCTCTCAGGGGATTTTGTAAGCATCGGGTAATTTGACAAAATGAAAAGACCTTAAAATCCCTCTAACGTATCAAATAATCTAAATTTAGAGTCTAATAGTTCAGACGCTGCCATGCGTTTCCTTAAAGCTGCAGTGTGCCATTTTTCTGTCGATATACTTTCTCGTATCCAAGTTATGGATCTTATTGTGAACGATTCATGCATCCATATTTGATTTTTCTTTTTTTAACCTGTTTTTGACCGTTAACTCAATCTTCAGATGAAAATGATCCTCTCTCCCTGCTGAAAAAAAACAGCTAATACCAGCCTAGGCTGGTTGGCTGATCTTAGCTGGTTTAAGCTGGAAGTAGCTCCCAGGCTGGTTTTAGCTGGTGGTCTCCCAGCCTGACCAGCTAAGACCAGCTGGGAAACTGGCCAAAACCCTTCTAAAACCAGCTATGACCAGCTAAAACCAGGCTGGTTTTTTTCAGCAGGGTTCTTTTGGTGTATGACAGATATGTCTAACCATTTTGTCTACTTAAAACACGCTGTCTTCTTAGACTGCAAGCTTGCAATCAAATCTGCCTCCATTCAATATCAACTGAAGGACAGAAGCTTCTGCCCTATTTTTTTCCCTTGTTAAAATAATTAATAAATAATCAATAAATATCTGTTGCTATTTCCGTTTCAACACAACTTTAATACACAGAGACTATAAATTACAAACAGGTTAATTTCAAATGTAAAAACTTAAACGAAACCGCAGTTATTAAGATTTTTTTATATTTTACCGCAACAAAACTCAGAATACACAACTTGGACAATAAAATACAATGTAAACATGCAGATGCTTGTCACGATGACGCAGCCACTGGGAGGGAGTTTCTCAGTGTGGATTTCACTCGATATCTGGGGGTGTTTCGACTTTTTGTTGGGAAAATCAATGGTTTGGCATTTGGTTTAAGTCTATGCTTAAACCACATCACAACTTGTAAGCTCTTTCAGGAGCTGTGGTCATCATATGAGTACTTCATTTTCTGAGTTGTGTATTCCGAGTTGTCTCCCTGTTGAAAAAAACAGCATATGCTGGTTAGGTAGGTTTTGATGCTGGGATGCTGGTTTTAGCTGGATTATGCTGGTCCAATTGCTGGTTAATGCTGGACCAGCATACACCAGCTAAGGACCAGCATAAACCAGCAAAGGACCAGCTTAAACCAGCATTCCAGCATCGAAAACCTACCTAACCAGCATATGCTGGTTTTTTCAACAGGGCTTGCAGTAAAAATAGCAACATCTAGCGCCAGTACTGTAGCTCACAGACTGCAACTATCTGACGTTCTTGTCAAAATAGGTTCTATCTGACGTTTTTGTCAAAATGGAGTTATTCTCATATTCTTATTCTGTGACTACTTACATTATGTGATGTTTCTTTTCTATGCTGTGTACATTTTGGGCCTTTTTTTTTTTAGAAAACAAAAAGGGTTCTAAATAGAAGTCTGTAGAACCCAAAAACTTTGAAGCTCAATATCTCAAAACTTCTCAGAATGCAGATAGAACCTTATAATTCCAAAGCGACGATTTCACATCATCTAAATAATGGCACCCCCACAGTCCAAAATATGTATAAAACGATGTGGATGTTTTAAAATACCGTAATCTTTCATTGGTTTTCTACTACATATTTCTTAAAAATAAAGGTTCTTTATTGGCATCAGTGGTTCTATGAAGAACCCTGAACATCCATGGAACCTTTCAAATGCAGAAAAGTTTCTTTAGATTTTTAAAATGTTCTTCAAAATGGTACTTTTAGGAACTGTTCACTGAAAGGTTCTTTGGGGAACCAAAATGGTTTAGGGTTAGGTTTAGTACCTTAAAGGGATAGTTCATCCAAAAATGAAAATTTGATGTTTATCTGCTTACCCCCAATGCATCCAAGATGTAGGTTACTTTGTTTCCTCAGAAAAACACAAACGAAGATTTTTAACGAAAACCGGTGCAGTCTGCCAGCCTTATCATGGACATGGATGGGCACCAACCCTTTAAAAGTAAACAAAAACATGCACAGACAAATCCAAATTACACCCTGCGGCTCGTGATGATACATTGATGTCCTAAGACATGAAACGATCGGTTTTAGTGAGAAACTGAACAGTATTCATATCATTTTTTACCTTTGATACACAGCCACGTCCATCTGTAATGTGCACGAGTTTGGCATCAGTCACGTCACATGAGCACGCGCTCTGTCGTAGAATACGCAAACGCCGGAAGCGATCTGTCGCGTGTATACGACACTCATTGTTTACACAGTGCACAGAGATTGTGGGTATAGCGGCTATTCAAAATGGTAATTACTTGCGCGTATCCTGATCGTTTAAACCGATTTAAAGCTAAAAGATTACATTAGTTTGCGCAAACTCATCCGGGACTTTTCACTGATTTCCCCTTACGGCGTTTGCGTATTCTACGCCAGAGCGCGTGCTCATGTGACGTGACTGATGCCAAACTCGTGCTCATGACAGATGGACGTGGCTGTGTATCAAAGGTAAAAAATGATATAAATACTGTTCAGTTTCTCACAAAAATCGATCGTTTCGTGTCTTAAGACATCAATGTATCATCACAAGCCACAGGGTGTGATTTGGATTTGTCTGTGCATGTTTTTGTTTACTTTTAAAGGGTTGGTGCCCATCCATGTCCATGATAAGGCTGGCAGACTGCACCGGTTTTCGTTAAAAATCTTCGTTTGTGTTTTTCTGAGGAAACAAAGTAACCTACATCTTGGATGCATTGGGGGTAAGCAGATAAACATCAAATTTTCATTTTTGGGTGAACTATCCCTTTAATACCCAGGGTTCCCTTTAAAAAACAAAACAAAATGCAAAACAAAATATATAACATTCTCAAATCGTTTGTTCAAGAATTTTGATTCAACCAATAATGTGAGTTTGGGGGTGGGACAGTTTTTCTGACAAATGAAAGAGGGAGAATGGTCAAGAAACCTGCTTTAAAACATTTTAGCAGTTCTGTTTGGTGACACTAATACTGCAGAAATCACACACTTCAGCTTCAAATAAAAAAATATATATATATATTGTCTGCCAAAATGCGACAAATGTCATATTGCTAGTCAGTGTTTCTTGCCAAAAAATAGTTGCAACTGAGCATAAAATGAAAATCCATAAATATGTATTATGTATTTTGAACCTTTTTATGTTATTAATCATTGACATTGGCTGGTGACACATCTCAGAGTCAGAGATTATTATTTAGTCCAGTCAAATTCTCATTTCTGAGAAATACACCCACTTTTCATTTTTTGAATGTCACACATCTCAAAATCCAATCTACAACAGATGGATAAAACAGAAAGTCCCTGTCCTATTTTTTCCTCTTTCAGTAATGTTATACACTTGGATGTATGTCACAATATCGAAGAAAAGAACTTCTGTTTCGCAACTTTAAATAACCATTTTTATGGTTAATAACCATTGGTAAATACAGAAGAGACACTGATATGTCAACATAGGCTGTAATACACTCTTAAAAATAAAGGTGCTTCACGATGCCATAGAAGAACATTTTTTGTCTAAATGGTTCCATAAAGAACCTTTAACATTTGAAGAACCTTTCTGTTTCACAAAAAGTTCTTTGTGGCGAATCTTCAGATTATAAAAAGGTAAGAAAGAGATGGTTCTTCAAAGAACCTTTGACTGAATAGCTGCGAAGAACCTTTTAAAGCACCTTTATTTTTAAGAGTGTATATGATCTGTTTTTTACATTGTAGTTTTAAAAATGGTCTAGGTTATGAAAGTTAATTGCAGCTTTGGGAAATGGGTGGTGCAAGAGTTTTCATTAAGATGGCGCTCTAAAGGTAGAAGACTGGGACTCATATTGGCCACGTTGCCTGGTAATGAAACACATCCTTTTAAGTCTGGATGCTGAAAAAGCTTTTCACAAGAGTGCATTTTTATTCTTGGCATGTCCCACATAAATTCACATCTTTTTTTTTTCTGCAGCTGAACGCCCTGCCACAATATAGCCTGCTCTTCTGGTACTTTCCTCTTAATGAGCTGCACTGTTTTTGTGTGCGACGCAGATCTGACGCAGGGGCCCACTTGAATGCAAAGTTATTAGCTACTCTCTCATATGGAATAATAGAATTTCCTTTTCCTATTAGCAAACCCTGTCCTTGTCATTTGCCTTTTTGGGTTAGTGATCTTGAAGTTTCATGACAACGCTGTCTCGTGAGATTTTCAAATGAAAATGCAACATGGCTACGGGCCGCTTTGTCACGTGAAGCGTCATGACCTGTGGCTTTGTGGCTGCACTGAGTCAGACCTCCTAATGTGAGGAATGAAATGGCCTTAATCCACTAGACTACGTCTAGACATCTCGCTGCATGGTTTGTCTCGCCCCGCAGGCGACCAATGTGACTGACTGCTCGTAATAGGACACATCAACATTTTTGCAAAGAGAAAACAATCTCATGAATGGTAAAGCTTGACAGGAGCGCCCAGGATGTCTTGGTGTAAATGAGCTAGGCTTCCAAGAGACCCATCTCGAAGAGTGATTCAAAAAAAAAGAAATGATTTGTACAAAACAAACGAGGCCCTGGTAAGTTATTGAAATTCAGGAGAGAGGATGGAGAAAACAAAAGGATGGAGGGATGCTATCCTCAGTGCAGCAGAGGAAGAAGAGAAGAGAGTCTAATTAAAGTCTGGGCACAGGCTGAAGGACTGACTTGTGACTAATCTAGCCTGAAGGCACATCTCTATTGCGGCGTGCACATGGGCAAGGCGCTGCGAGCAAAAGCAGTCTTGTGGCCTGTTTATATTGCAGAACATGTTAATATTGCATTGAGGAGAGGCAGCCATTGCAAGTTAAGGTGGGCGCAACTGCATAACTCTATATTCACATTCTAAGTTAAGGTACTGCGGCAAGTGTTGACACAATTTTGGTTCAAAGGCCTTTCTCCCCAACCATGCACCTTGGGTAGGTGGAGGTTGATTTTTAGCGGACTCATCCCCTTTTTGCAGTCCTGTTCTGACACCTTTGACCATGGAAACCTTTACACGGCCCTACACTGGGCCCTTGGACGTGCGCCCAAATTCCCATATGGTAATTCTGGCCTTGATAACACTTTATAATAAGGTTCTATATGTTAACATATGCAGAATGCAATCATGAATAATGCATTACTATGAGCTTTTTGTTTTTTTAAACAGCATTTATTAATCTATGGAAGCCTGTTTCCACCATTGAATAAAAAATTAATTGCGAGTTTTATCTCACAATTCTGCCTTTTTTTCCTCCACAATTGCAAGTTTGCATCTTGCAATTATGCATAATACAAACTTGGAATTCTGACTTTTTTCTTAGAATTGTAAGATATGACCTTGCAATTAATTTTTTTTCTCAGAATTGCATGATACAAACTTGGAATTCTGACTTTTTTCTTAGAATTGTAAGATATGACCTTGCAATTAATTTTTTTTCTCAGAATTGCATGATACAAACTTGGAATTCTGACTTTTTTCTCAGAATTGTGAGGTACAAACTCGCAATTTTATTTTATTTTCTCAGAATTGTGTGATACAAACTTGCAATTCTGACTTCTTTTCTCAGAATTAAAATATTAGCTTGCAAATGCGAGTTATAAAGTCAGAATTGTGTCGCAATTGTGAGATATAAACTTGCAATTATGATTGTTTCCCCTTTGTGTGATATAAAAACTTAGAATTCTGACTTTTTTGTCTCAGAATTGTGAGATACAACTTGCAGTTGCGAGTTATATAGTCAGAATTGTGTCATACAAACTCGGAATTCTGCCTTTTTTCTCAGAATTTTGAGATAAACTTGCATTTGTGAGTTATAACGTCAGAAATGCATCTTACCAACTTGGAAATATGACTTTTTTTTCAAAGAATTGTGAGATATAAACTCGCATTTGCGAGTTATAAAGTCAGAATTGCATCATACAAACTCGGAATTCTGACATTTTTCACAGAATTGTGAGATATAAACTTGCTTTTGCGAGTTATAAAGTCAGAACTCAGAATTCTCACTTTTTTCTTTAAATTGTGAGATATAGCCTCGCAGTTCAGATTTTATTTTCTCAGAATTGCATGATACAAACTCAGAATTCTGACATTTTTTCTCAAAATGTATGAGATATAAACTCGCAATTCAGATTATTTTTCTTAGAATTGTGTGATAATGCTGACTTTTTTCTCAGAATTGTGAGATACTAACTCACATTTGCGAGTTATAATGTCAGAATTTCATCCAACAAACTCAGAATTTTGGCTTTTTTACTCGGAATTGCATCAAACAAACTCGGAATTCTGACTTTTCTTCTCAGAATTGTAAGACATACTTGCATTTCGAGTTAACATCAGAATTGTATCATATAAATTTGGAATTCTGACTTTTCTCTTAGAATTGTGAGCTATAACTTTGCAATCCCGATTTTTTTTTTTCAGAATTGCGTGATACAAACTCAGAATTCTGACTTTTTTTCTCAGAATTGTGAGATATAAACTCGCTATTCAGATTTTTTTCTCAGAATAGAGTGATACAAACTTTTTTCTCAGAATTGTGATAAATTCAAAATTGCGAGTTATAAAGTCCAATTCTGAGGGGAAAAACACTCAAGTTTTGATTTAACTCGAGGTTGTGTGTTATAAAGTCATAATGGTGAGATATGAACTCTTAAACTCTCAACGTATTTCACAATTCTGAGAAAAACATCAGAATTTTGACATGTAAACTTGAAATTGCAAAAAAAAAAAGTCAGAATTGTGAGATAAAAAGTTGCAGTTGCCTTTCTTTTACTTTTTTTATTCAGTGGTGGAGGCTTTCATATTATTATATCTTAGTTAATGTATTGTTTTAAAATAATACACACCAGTTCATTAAGTATACAATACATGTACAAAATAACTTGAAGCTATATTTAATACATTTATCTGAACTGATAAAACCATAAAGTGCTACTAAGATCACAGATTCTTAAAGAAAACATTTGCACATTTCATGTCTCCTTGAGAGGTGAATAAACGCTGACAGAATTTTCATTTTTGAGTGAATTAACCCTTTAACTAACTAATGCTGCCTGTCTGTGTCAGTCTCTTTCAGAATGCTCAGGTATTTATGTGGTTGCCATGGCATTTCTCTGCAGTTGCTAAGGTGTTTTGAATGATTTTTAGTCCATTATTATGTAGATGCTAGAGTATTCAGAGTGGAAGCTTACTAGAAAGAGTCAAAAAGGGCATATCCCCAAGTCTCTATGATATTCTGGTCCCTGGATAAGACTCAGCTACTCTAATTTAAGGCTCCATCCACACGAAGCCGGTGCGTGCCCTATCCGATCTTTTTTTTTCCCTCGTTCTAAAAAAAAGTTCCGTACACACGACACCACTGAAAACGGTGTAGTATATATGCCAGACCAGTATGGGGTGCTGTAATTCTGCCATAGATATACACTATACACGGAGAAGAAGACTTTGAGCATGCGCATAACCTTGCGCGCTGTATTCGTACTAAGAAGAAGAAGACGAAGATGTGAACAGTATCGCTTGTTGCTCATAACAGTTGCATAGAAGCAATAGATTTTGCTGTAATAAAGCTAGCAGGCTTAGTAGCAACACGAACACAGTCATGTAGTCCCCCAATATTGTTGTTGCTGTTACGTGTGACGAAGCCGACACGTGATGTGATGACATCATCGTTTCAGAAAATATACGGATTGGCTGTACACACGAAACCGCGAGGGTGTCGTTTTCAGATTTATCCACTTTGGGACCCGGTTTCAAAAAATAGCGGATTCAGTCTCCTAAAACGCCGGATCCGTGTGGATGACACGCCAATACGATAAAAAATGTATGCGTATACAGCGAAACGCGACTCCGTGTGGACAGGCCCTAAGTCACTCATTTTCAGTCTTTTAAGTCTTAAACATAACAGCATACTACAAATGTTTAATAATACTAGTATTCATACATGACTTCAAATTCTCTAAATATATCTACATACATGGAATTCAGGAGGGAAAAAAAAAACATCACATAATCTTATTCACTTCAGGATGAGGAAAGTCACCTTGTGGTTTTTCCCCTTTCTCAGCGTCCTTTATGCACACCAGTGCAACTCTGCAGTACTGCCCCAGGCAAAATTCTCATTCCCCAAAGGCGTGCCGTCTCGCATTCAGAGCGCAGTTAGAGGCTACGGCGGGTCGGGTTCTGACAGTGGCCCTGCATATCGGACGACAATAAATCATCCACCGGCACCGGGCCTGTGGACTGGGAACCAAGAAGGCACATCCTCTTTATTTTAGTCTCGGCTGTTTCTGCTGAATCCCAACAAAGACGGCAGAGCCAACGTGATTCGGAGTGCAAGAAGGAGGGCGAGATGATTGGTCGGGTGTGGGAGGAGATGTAGCACAGGATTGTGGGATACATGGGTGGGACGAGACATCTACAGTGAGGCAGCAAGGGTCACCTGTGTTGCTTTCATTGAGTAATCACTGTGAAATAGCTGCGGTTAAGAGAGTCTGATATGGAGTAACAACTGCAGGGTAGAGAGTAGGGCCACAGGACTCTCCAAAGCACTCTGTCAACGCAAGAGTGACAGCTAGAAGGACCGTTCACACCCACACACACTCGCATGCATACACAAACACTCTCATACACGGAGCACTGCACGAAATATAAAGAAAAACACTAAGCCTAATGTCTTGACAGAATGTCACCAAAAATGATTTGGACATTCTGGCTGCACTTGATAGAATATATGAATATCACTGCATTAGATAACAAAATACATATTATGGATGCAGGATCTGCACTGCTAGTTCAATAGATGGATACTTTCCAGTTCTGTTATTGATAACTGTAACTATTAAAAATCATTTCAGTAATAAAGATGAAATTAAATGTAAATACTAAATATAAAGAGATGAAAAACTCAAACAAACATGAGAAAGATAATTGAGACAATTCAGTATTTTTCTTAGAATTGTGTGATAATTCTGACTTTTTTCTCAGAATTGTGAGACGCTAACTCACATTTGCGAGTTATAAAGTCAGAATTTCATCTTACAAACTCAGAATTCTGGCTTTTTTCCCTCAGACTTGTGTGATACAAACTTGAAATTCTGACTTTTTTTCAGAATTGTAAGATATAAACTTGCATTTCGAGTTAACATCAGAATTGTATCATACAAACTAAGAATTCTGACTTTTCTCTCAGAATTGTGAGCTATAAGTTTGCAATTCAGATTTTTTTTCTCAGAATTACATGATACAAACTCAGAATTCTGACTTTTTTCTCAGTATTGTGATATAGAAATTCAAAAATGCGTGTTATATAGTCCAATTCTGAGAGATGAAAAACTCAAACAAACATGAGAAAGACAATTGAGAAAGAGTTTTATCTCACAATTCAGACTTTTTTCTCGCAGTTACCATATTACATCTTGCAATTCTGACTTTTTTTGCTCAGAACTACGTAATACAAACTTGGAATACTGACTTTTTTCTCAGAACTGTGAGATATAAACTTGCAATTTTATTTTTCTGAGAACTGCGTAATACAAACTTGGAATTCAGTTTTTTTCTCAGAATTGCATGATACAAACTTGAATTCAATTTTTTTTCTCAGATTTGTGAGATATAAACTTGCAATTCAGATTTTTTTGTTTTATCAGAATTGCATGATACAAACTCAGAATTCAGTCTTTTTTCTCAGAATTGTGATATATAAACTCAGAATTCTGACTGAAATTTTTTGTCTTGGATTCTATCTAACAGGCAAATATTCTATTCTACCTGATCTCATGACGAAAATGTACCTGTGAGAACTTTTTTTTCGCAAGCATAAGTACATATCACTGCAGTTTCCAACACTAGAGGCGGTAAAACAGTGAGCACTTGTAATCGTTTTCGTACAAAGTTATGATTACAGCTCCATATGTTTCGCTTTCTGGATGTAAGAAGCTTGCTTGGTAGCTCAGCCGGCATGGAAATTGGACTTAGGATGCAAAATCCTTTGGTACGAATCCCATCAAAAACATGACTCATGATAAAATAGCTGAAAGATGAGAGATCGAAAAACAAGCTAAAACGGCATGCTTGCAATTGCGCTTTTATATTACATTCGCTTTTGTTCATACTATCAGGTAGGTTTAGGTGTAAAGCAGATGGTACGTTATTTTAAAACATCACGGAGCATTAGAGTTATAGCGCCACTCAACGGACATTTCAAGTCAGAATTGCTGTGACACGTACAAAACCATAAAACGTACCTTATGTACGATCATCTGTTCCAGGGAAAAAAATTAACACTCTTTTAGCTCCACTCAGTGGACATTTTATATTAAATGTGTCACGAAATGTACACTGCCCTCCAAATGTTTGGAAACTCCCTGGAAAAGTGGGGTTTTGGACAATATTGGCATGAATCCTTTTTAATTTGTGACAATTTTGCACTAATAAGGGACAACACAAACATATTTTATTACATAAACAGTTTATACATAGAAAAAAATTAAATTTTCAATTCATCAAAACATCCACCATTAGCAGCTATTATATCTCTGCATAATCTGGGCATCCGAGCTGTCAGTTTATTCAAACAATGACTTGATATATTACTCTAAGCCTCCTGAAGGATTGCCCAAAGATGATTCACACTATGCTGATATTGTCCCAAACCACACTTTGCTGGGGGTTTCCAAACTTTTGGAGGGCAGTGTACATGGGGGTACCTAATTTGTGTCTTGCGAAAAAGTTGAACACATGAACTATAAACTAATAGTTTGATTGAATGATTTGTAAGTACTTTATTAATGTAGACTCATTACAAAGTGTTACCGAAAGGCTTATCACAGTTGTCACAACTACAATCCAATTGTTGCATGAGTTCTTTCATCAAATTGTAATAAACTGACAACAGCTTTTACACCTAGCCTGAAAGCAGAGCATTCGAATCACGTGAGAGCAGCTCTTATCCCCCATTCACATAGTTTTATAACAAGTTAATATTAAATTACTTAGATTTCAGACACAATACTGGTAGGTATTTTGTCTGTTTTTGCTCCAAACAAATTCACTGCAAAACCAGCGCAAACAACACAGTGGTGTTCGTTCTTAAACTATGCAGTATTTATGAATGAATCGGTTTAGTAAAATGATTCAAATGACTTAGAGTCTCCTGTCGCCACCTACTGGTGTATTGACTTAACCTGCAGAAAGAATAACTGAGAAAACACAACTAATGCGCAGACTGATTGTATGAAATGTGAAAATTGTATACATGCATAGGTAACCCAGTCTTAAGTAGCACGGGTATATTTGTAGCAATAGCCAAAAATACAAAGTATGGGTTGAAATTATCGATTTTTTTTTTTTTTTTTTGCCAAAAATCATTACGATATTAAGTAAAGATCATATTCCATGAAGATATTTTTTAAATTTCCTACCCTGAATATTTTAAAACTTATTTTTTGATTAGTAAAATGCATTGCTAAGAATTTCATTTGGACAACTTTAAATGCAATTTTCTCAGTATTTAGATTTTTTTGCACCCTCAGATTACAGATTTTCAAATAGTTGTATCTCAAACAAATATTGTCCTATCCTAAGAAGCCATACAATCAATGGAAAGCTTATTCATTTAGCTTTTAGATAAAAAATTTACACTTATGACTGGTTTTGTGGTCCAGGGTCACATATATATATATATTGAAATATATTTAATAGGCGTGTACGGTACGTGTATTCATCTAAAACCATCACATCACGGTTTGGTTAATGCATTCAAATGACGAATACAGTCAGTCATAGGCGATCAATCCAGAAGGGGGTGCACGCGGTAATTCAACACTAACCGTCACAACAGAAAAGAGTAGAAGAAGAGATTTTGCAACACCAATGTCAGATGGCACACAAGAGCTCAAAGATCCACCCATTTGTTTCAAATCAGAAGTGTGGGAAGGTTTCAGGTTTTAGAGGTGCACCAGTCAGCCGGCTACAAATCCAAACTTTTTATGAAGTCTGTAAAGACAAAAAAATCTTGTACCAGGCAGATCAAGCTTACTGTTTGCGATGCTCGAAATGTAGGACGACAAATATGTTGGGGTTTATATGCATTTATATCTCCGAGGAACTGGCTGTCTTCAGAAATGTTCTGATGGCATTTTCTTTTCCTCTTGCCTCTATATAATGCATACTAAAGTAGTGTTTATAAGTGCAGCTGCTTTGCTTATAGTAGTAACCAAAGAAAGTCTACAGTCGTGGCCAAAAGTTTTGAGAATGACACAATTATTAGTTTTCACAAAGTTTGCTGCTCAACTGCTTTTAGATCTTTGTTTCAGTTGTTTCTGTGATGTACTGAAATATAATTACAAGCACTTCATACATTTCAAAGGCTTTTATCGACAATTACATGACATTTATGCAAAGAGTCAGTATTTGCAGTGTTGGCCCTTCTTTTTCAGGACCTCTGCAATTCGACTGGGCATGTTCTCAATCAACTTCTGGGCCAAATCCTGACTGATAGCAACCCATTCTTTCATAATCACTTCTTGGAGTTTGTCAGAATTAGTGGGTTTTTGTTTGTCCACCCGCCTCTTGAGGATTGACCACAAGTTCTCAATGGGATTAAGATCTGGGGAGTTTCCAGGCCATGGACCCAAAATTTCAACGTTTTGGTCCCCGAGCCACTTAGTTATCACTTATTTTGCCTTATGGCGCGGTGCTCCATCGTGCTGGAAAATGCATTGCTCTTCACCAAACTGTTGTTGGATTGTTGGAAGAAGTTGCTGTTGGAGGGTGTTTTGGTACCATTCTTTATTCATGGCTGTGTTTTGGGGCAAAATTGTGAGTGAGCCCACTCCCTTGGATGAGAAGCAACCCCACACATGAATGGTCTCAGGATGCTTTACTGTTGGCATGACACAGGACTGATGGTAGCGCTCACCTTTTCTTCTCCGGACAAGCCTTTTTCTAGATGCCCCAAACAATCGGAAAGAGGCTTCATCGGAGAATATGACTTTGCCCCAGTCCTCTGCAGTCCATTCGCCATACTTTTTGCAGAAGATCAATCTGTCCCTGATGTTTTTTTTGGAGAGAAGTGGCTTCTTTGCTGCCCTTCTTGACACCAGGCCATCTTCCAAAAGTCTTGGCCTCACTGTGCGTGCAGATGCGCTCACACCTGCCTGCTGCCATTCCTGAGCAAGCTCTGCACTGGTGGCACTCCGATCCCGCAGCTGAATTCTCTTTAGGAGACCATCCTGGCGCTTGCTGGACTTTCTTGGACGCCCTGAAGCCTTCTTAACAATGCAGTGGAAAGTTTTTTTCGGGATTAAGTTAATTTTCATGGCAAGGAAGGACTATGCAATTCATCTGATCACTGTTCATAACATTCTGGAGTATATGCAAATTGCTATTATAAAAACTTAAGCAGCAACTTTCCCAATTTCCAATATTTATGTAATTCTCAAAACTTTTGGCCACGACTGTACATTGCTGCTTTATAAGCGCCACCTGCTGTCAGAGAATAAATTAGCATTTTCATTCAGTCCATCTGTTGTTTTTGTTTTGTGCAAGTGTCTTATGTATCGTAATTTTACAAATCTAAAATCAGACAATTTTGTTTTTGCTTTAAATCTAAAAATTACAGTCTAATTTATAATCAAAAACAACAGCTTGTTACATGTATGCAGCACTAGTGTCTGTTCAAAATAAATGACACAAATATATTTCCTTGTGTACCGAACTCATATTGAAGCGTGACCCCAAAACCGAGGTATGTACCAAACCTTGACTTTCGAGTACCATTACACCCCTATTATTTAAATATATATGAATAAAAAGACACAAAAAAGTGAAAAATGTATATTTTACAATAAATGACATTTAGTTTGATTATTTTGCTGTATACTGCGAAGCCCAGAAATCACTGTATAACATCCTGAAGAGAAGAAATATTGGTAAGGTCCATTTGGGTCTTTACCAAGCAAACCCTTTACTCCAGATAATGTGATAAGACAGAGAGGTGGATGTTCTCATGAATCATTTGTTTAGGTTGTACATTTGCACTGGCACTTAGATAGAGATCCTGATTGCATAACAGCGTTGTGTTATGACATTTTCAAAGATGTGTACTATAAAATTAACATGGTATGCCCCAAGCACGTTGCAAAATGAAAAACACTGCGAACACATTTTCAAAGAAAGATGGAAATAAGCATTCATGCGTCACTGATGTAGGGTGTTTTGGTTAGTCATTATAAAAAAGGTCACATTTTACAATATGGCACAGAGGGCATTTTCTAATCCTAGAAAACATAAATATATATAAATCCCTGTAACATTTTAGTTTTTTCAAAATACATTTTAAATGCATTTAAGTTTTTTTTTTTTTTTTTAATTAACATGTTGAATGGCAGTCAAATAAGAGCTTTCAACCAGAGCACAAAAGCATGCGCATATTTTACCGCAGTATGTTCTGGAGACAGCAAGTAAAGATTTTGATGTATGTCCTAGGCATGTTGAACGAGGGATTTCAAAGGAAAGGCTAATCCATCAATCGCATGCAAAACACTTCTCGTTTCAGTCTTCGTGTCATGGTTAAGTGCACTGAGGCACACAAGCAAACCCTAGATTCTCCACACTCGCAACATATTTTTTTTCGGGTAGCAAAAGCATCTGCTTTAATTCGGAGCAGCTGAAAATATCTCATGTAAAATGTATAAAGCGTGAAGTCTTTCAGGAAGTCGCTAATAAACAGGAAGGCAGCACAGGCCCTGTGTTCCTCCTCCTCACTAGATTTAGCACTAGAAGCACGCAGCCCTGCTGCACAATTTATCAAAGCAAATTTATGAATCAATTGTCATCTCTCCTACTGACAAGCAACTGAGCTCTCCCTCTAAAGGCTTGACAAATGGGACGCAAAGCTATAAGAACACCGTGCCGGGGCTGCTTTCCAGAGTTATTATCTTCTTCATGGCTGATTATGACCAAATGCAGCCTTCATTTGGAGAATCTGACTCAATAGAGGTCAGAAAGACTTGTGTCATGCGGCATCCCACAAACACTTCTGCAAATGCCTCGCAGAATCCATTTCAAAAACTGTATATATGACTCATATGTCTGCTAACTGTCCTTGTGGAGAATCCAAAGTCCTTTAACCATAAATAAGGATTGTCTTTCCACAGTAATCCTACTAAAACTCACAAAAGCACACTTGCTTAGTACATCCAACATGTCAAAGACCTTGTACATACTGCAGATGGGTCATTCTGAAAATAAGGTGACTGCATGAAATAGATTTATTTGAAATAGTCAAGAAACCCCATACTGTAACCTAACAGTGTATTGAATAATATGAATTATATTGTTTTAATTGCTTGAATTTGCCAAGTGCCCTTGTGCCCTCCATCTGGTATACCACGTCGATGACATTTATAGTTATTTGTTTATTTTTTTTAAATCATTTTATTTTCCAGGGTTATGCATTAGTGCACAGTCTACCAAATGTGCAAAACAAACAATTACTTAAGTATTAACAAAACATAAATAATTCAAAATGAAAATATGTCCCTTGCTTTTTTTGTCTAGTGTTACCAGAGTTAAAAACTTGCATTTTAAAAGTGGGGAATGGACTTTCAAGGTCAAAGTTCAGAGCAAGACAATCCTTGTGTCCGAATATGTTTTATATTTTCTAAACTCTGTTTTAATGGTTAAATCTATCATTTATTTATTTATTTATTTTTTTTCAGTTGTTTATTTGCATTTTTCTGCTGAATGTATTCTAGTAAGTAATCTTTCTGATACATTTCCTTAAAAAGTAATGTTTTAATAATAACTTTATTATTAGTAGTAGGCCAAATACTGTCATAACATTAAGTAATATACCCTATTTGTCACACTTTCAAGTTAAACCAAGCTTTTATTTTGACGGGTTGCTTTGAAGACCTTGAAGTTTCTGTTTGCATAAGATATGAGGACAGTTTTTAATAAAAGAATATGTAAAATGCTCATGAGTCTCAGAGACGTTCTACAGATTTTGTTTGTGTTCATTCATGTACACATATATTGAGGCGGCAGAGGCTGAGACCACCGCGAGTGCCACACGAAATTGCGCATTTGTGCCATTCATTCAGAGAAAGATACACAGAACATGCAAGATTCATATTTAAAAGCTTTTTGAGGCTTAATATTCACAGACACTAGTCCATATCGCGTTTTGGTCTAACTTTTCTGACCTACTTTATGGATTTATTCATCCAAAATTTGCTAAATCTGTGACATTCCATGTTAAATTTTAAAATACGTTTTAATGACTGTATTCCGCGATTCTGTCCGTGTTTTCCACATTGCGGAAATTCAGGGTTGCCAGGTTTTCAAAACAAAACTTGCTTAATTGCTGCCCAAAACTAGTCCCATTACGTTTCAAGGGGGTATCGCCAATAAAAATCGTGTTCCGGAGGGTAAAATACAAGTTTTTTGGCAGGGTTCCAAGGGCTAAATATCACGTTATTCAGGTCGCTTTAAACTGCAGACATAAAAAACAACTTCCACAGGAAAACTACAGACTTGGCAACACTGCCGAAATTGTAAACAGTTGAGGTCAAAAGTTTACACCCCCTTTCAGAATCTGCAAAATGTTCATTATTTGACAAAAATCAGAGGGATCATACAAAATGCATGTTATTGTTTGTTTAGTACCGACTTGAATAAGATATTTCACATAAAAGATGTTTACATATAGTCTACAAGAGAAAATAATAGTTGAATTTATAAAAATGACCCCGTTCAAAAGTTTACATCTCCTTGATTCTTAATACTGTGTTCTTACCTGAATGATGCACAGCTTCAGGTCCCACAAATTCTTTGGTTTTCCAGCATTTTTGTGTTTTTGAACCCTTTCCAACAATGACTGAATGACTCATATGCCACTTACAGAAGGTTCAAATGCTCACTAATGCTCCAGAAGAAAAAAAACCCATGCATTAATAGCCTGAATTTGAACATCAGGGTCAATTTAGCTTATTTTGTCTTCTGGGAAACATGTAACTATCTTCTGTAGGCAGTACAAAATGAAAAAATATGATATTTAGGCAGAATAAGAAAAATGTACACCTATCCATTCAGTTCTAAAGTTTTCACCCCCAAGTCTTAACGCATTGTGTTTCCTTCTGCACCAGTGAGCATTTGAACCTTCTGTAATAGTTGCATATGAGTCCCTCAGTTGTCCTCAGTGTGAAAAGATGGATCTCAAAATCAAACAGTCATTGTTGGAAAGGGTTCAAATACACAAAAATGCTGCAAAAAACATTTGTTGTGCGACCTGAAGGATTTTTCTGAAGAAAAGCAGGCAGTTTAACTGTTCAGGACAAACAAGGAACTCAGGAACAACTATCACAAAAAAAAAAAAAAAGAACACAGTATTAAGAACTTTTGAACAGGGTCATTTTTATAAATTCAACTACTATTTTCTCCTGTGGACTATGTAAACATCTTTTACGTGAAAAATCTTATTCAGTCAGTACTAGTCAGTACTAAATTAACAATAACATGCATTTTGTATGATCCCTCTTATTTTGGTAAAATAATTAACATTTTGCAGATGTAAACTTTTGGCCTCAAAATATTGTTGGCGAAAAACAGTACTGTATGTGAGCCGAGTAGTATGTCTAAATTCACAGTATTAATAAAACAGTAGGTGAAAAGTACCTGGACGTCCTAGTACTTCCGATAAATCTGAAGTGTGCACTCACTGGACACTTTATTATCCCATGAGGCCATGTGAGAAAATTTGTGAAGGGCAGTGAAGCGACACAACTGGTGGCGCAGGTCAGATGACAATGACAACATGGCAAATGTACATCAGAATTTCATTCAAACCACTTCATTCACACATTCATACTATATAAAACAACTTTTTTAACATTCATTAAGTAAGTTTCAAACCATATGTAGCACCTACACAGCATGCTATTTCACATGCTATGGTTAGCTATCAAAGTTTCAGGATTGACTCCTACATTCTGTGCCGACAGAACATTAATCACTCCTGCATTTAAATGCGGCTGCCACTCCCAGAACTTTGCAGTGTGTACGTGTCTGTAGTTCACTGGGCAAGAAAACAAAGAAAATGTGCTGAATAACTCAACTCTTTTCACAACAATTGCACCTTTAATTATTACACCACACATTGCCATTTGACAGATTTTTCCTCCTTTTTTTAATCACGGCACATCTGTCTAGGGGATACACACCACTAAAAAGAATGATTTCCCTGAGGTGTGCTGCCGCCCCTGGCATCTGTTCCATAGCCAAAGTGCACCTCGACCAGTCAAATACGAGATGGATGGTGCACTGACGGAGCTCTAGAGCTGCTGCACTGAGCCCAGCCAAAATGGGCCCATGAAAAATACTGTACCACAGGGCAGTGTTTCCCAACAACTTTTTGACTTAGATATACCCACAGCCCCTATAGACTACAAACGTGTTTCTTCTATTGAACCGCATATCTTTTAGCTTTATCATTAATGTTGTTAGTGATAAAACAAGTGGCCTTTCTACAAACTTATAAAATAGCTTTGAAAAATTCAATAATTTAACTGATTTCCTATTAGCCGTTTTTGGGAATCACTTGCATATGTCATAGCTGCATAGGTCACCATCAACTATAGCTGGTTGGATTGGTGCAGTACACAGAAATTGATCTTAAAAAATTATACATTTAATTTATAAACCACTTCTATGTTTTAAAAATTGTGGTAAAGGCTGGTGAGATCAAATTCAAAAGTAATCAACTGAATAACTCCCCTACAGCAATGAATATACAATTTGCCAGCAAAATGGGTCTGTGTGAATATTCTAATAAGAGAATTAAACTGTTCCTTTGTGCTCTACTCCTGATTCCTTTCCATAAAGATTGGCCTTTGCCACAGGGTGCTTTCTAAAGTTGCTTAATGAAGGAGGCTTACAGTGGGCTGTGATTGACAAAGGCCAATTTAATCTGCCTATTAGTCAAACACACGGTGGGAGCAGCTAATTATAGTGGGAGGCGCTCCAGCTCCTTCATTTTACATTGCCAGAGATCTTTTGTAGCTTTAAATGATGCAAATCCAATTGTCTGAAACATCTCTCTAAGCTTTTGTCCTGTTATACAACAGCTAGTTCCGGTTTCAAAAAGTGCTGATATAACAGTTCAACAGCACTGGGACTTATTTCACTTGTATTACTTTGCTTGTTAGTGTTGATTTCAAGACAGACTGTCAATTTGGGCATTACTGGTGGGGATTTTTTTGTCACTTTCTCTGTTAATGGGGGAGTCACTGAAATATTCATTTAACCAATTAATTTGAACCCACTGATTCATTCCATTATCAAAAAAGTAACTGGCTTTGAGAGTGAGTCATTGAAACATTAATTTAACCAATTTGATCTAACACACTGATTTATTCAGGAACAAAATAGTGACTGTCTTTGTGAGTCAGTCATTGAATCATTTATTTAACGGATTTGTTCAAACCTACTGATTCATTCCATTATCAAAAAAGTTGATGAGTGATTGGTTGAATCACTCATTTAACCAATTCGATCTAACACACTCATTCAAAGAAAAAGTAGTGATTGTCTTTATGGAGAGTCATTGAATCATTAATTTAACCAATTTATTCAAACCCACTGATTCCATCATCAAAGTAGTAGCTGTTTTTATGAGCGAGTCACTAAATCATTTATTTATTGTTTTCACAATGTATTGTATCAAATTTTGTTGTTTAAACTGACTGATTTATTCCATGATCAAAAAGTCTTTATGAGTGAGTCTTTGAATTATTCATTTAACCAATTCGATCTAACACTATATCATTCAGGGACAAGATAGTGACTGTCTTTATTTGTGAGTCATTGAATTATTAATTAATTTGATTTGTTCAAATTCATTCCATTATCAAAAAGTAACTGTCTTTATAAGTGAATCATTGAATCATTCATTTGACCATTTTGATCTAACTCACTTACTCATTCAAGGAAAAAATAGTGACTGTCTTTATAGAGAGTCATTGAATCATTCATTTAACTAATTCATTCAAAACCACTGATTCATTCCATTATCAAAGAAGTAACTGTCTTTATGAGTAAGCCATTGAATCATACATTTAACTAATTTGATCTAACACACTAATTCATTCATGGACAAAATAGTGACTGTCTTTATGAGTGAGTCATTGAATCCAATTGATTTGTTCAATTGATTTGTTCAAACAAACTGATTCATTCCATCATCAGAGGTAATTGTTTTTACGAGTATGTCATTGAAACGCTCATTTAACCAATGCAATCTAACACACAGATATTCATTCAAGGAAACAATAGTAACTGTCTTTATGAGTGAGTCATTGAATCATTAATTCATCCAATTCATTCAAAGATACTCAGTCATTCCATTATCAAAGACTTTCTTTATGAATCTTTGAATAATGAAGTTAATCGATTCAATCTAACACACTTTTTCTTATAAGGAAAAAAATATTGACCGTGTTTATGAGTGAGTCATTGAATCATTAATTAATTTGATTTGTTCAAACCCACTGATTCATTCCATTATCAAAGAAATAACTGTCTTTATTAGTAAGCCATTGAACCGTACATTTAACCAATTCGATCTAACACACTAATTTAGAAACAAAATAGTTACTGTCTTTATTTGTGAGTCATTAAATCATTAATTCATCTGATTTGTTCAAACTCACTGATTCATTGCATTATCAAAGAAGTAACTGTCTTTATGAGTGAGCCATTGAATCATTCATTTAACCAATTTGATCTAACACACTTATTCATTCAGGGAGAAAATAGTGACTTTCTTTATGAGTGAGCCATTGAATCATTCTTTCAACTAATTTGTTAAAACACAGATTTATTCTATTAAAGAAGTAATCAGTTATCAGTTCCTGTCTTTACGAATGAGTCACTGAATCATTTCTTTAACCTATTTGATCTAACACAATGATTAATTTAGTAACAAAATAGTGACTAAATCATTAATAAAGGTGATTTGTTTAAATACGCTGACTCATTCATGCATGAAACAATTGACAAGTGAGACAATGAATCATTTGTTCAACAAAGTCATACAAAAAGTGATTAATTCAGGAACAAAACACCACTGCTGTGTGTTTCAGAGAAATGGCTCACTCTGCTGTTTTGGAACAATATCCATTGATGGTGCAAAAATTTACATAATTACATAACTGGACATATTACGTTCATAAAGTAAGTTATTTAATATTTACCATTTCTCAACTGAATTCAATATCACAGTCCAACAGTATCTCACTCCAAAAAATCATGCTTTTGTACTCAATATCAGCACAGCTGTAATTACCAGTGCCAAATCACAGGAAGTCCAGCAGAATCTCACTGTTTCTGTATTGTAATCATGTTCCAGTGTAAACAAACAGAAACACATTGGTAAGTACAACAGCAAATGGCCACTGAAGCATCTGCCATCCTGTCTGCGTTCTCTTTTTGATGTCTGTGCCAGCTGGCAGAGGGCACCAGGGGCACGAGTTCACCTACCCGGCCGTGCTGATGTCACGACCGACGGGTCACAGTCTGGGGCGGCATCTACACTCCATCTCAAGCCCTCTCTCCAGGGGTCCTGGGTGTTCGGTTAACATGGCCACCAAGACCATAAAGCTCTATTAATCCATCACTCTATGCCCCTGACAGGTGGGCAGGTGAACCCTGGGGCACCCTCAACACACGATGCCAACAAAATGGAGGAGGCCAGAACCTTGGTTCAGATCGATACGCACCCACCCGGAATACAAAATGAGTCTGCTATTCATTACAAGCCTTAACAACCCCTGGCTCTGTCTCATTCATCAGCCTGGGCTGTTTCTACTCAGTTATCATCTAACCTCAGAGTCCGTGGGTGAATAAACGATGCTACAAACCCAAGCAACATCATCACAGAGTGAAAGAGTGATGAGTAGCAGGAGAAAAGAATAGGGACAACCCTGAAGTCAGCTGCCTAAGGGCCGTCGGGCTCCGCTACGCCCACCGTAGTCAGTCACTCCATACATCTGTCATGCTCACGACCAATTGGATTATCTGTCCTTGGTTGTAATTTACAAGCTCAAGTAAATCCTGGTACATGAAGGACAAATTTTGAGGCGTAAGCTGAGTTGTCTTGAGAGCAGCGTGAAACCTCAGATGCTATTTGCCACGCCTCTCCTTCATAACTCGCCGTTTATGTCTTCCATAAAGTTTACAGACTCGTTTTTATATACAACCGAATATTATTTACGACACAAGCCAAATCACAGAGCACTGTAATCAAGGTTGATGCCATTGCCTTCGACCAGCATATACTGAGGACAGAGTTTTTCGGATACAGTGTTTCCCAACACCTTTTTTCTAACGGCCTCATCAGTAAGGCTCAAATATGCAAATAGCTCCATTAATATTAATGATAAGGGAGGGGAATAAAAAAAAAAATGACACTATTAATATTTTATTTTGTAGTCTGGATAAAATCATGAGATTAATTCTGATCAATGCTATCATAATTAATCATATAATGTTTGGAACATTTTATAATTAATTTTGCAAACAATATGTGGTCATTTATTATTTTACATTTTTACTTGTATAACGCTTTAAATAATGTTCCTTTGTCTCATAAGACCTCAATATATCATCAGAAACCACTGGTATTCATTTTGTGTTGCCTGATATGCTTTTTTTTTACTTTTAAAGTGACAGTTACATTTTATGAATCAATTTGAATGATGCAAATTGTATAAAATTGCATACAATTATATATTTTGTTCTTTCTACCGTTCTACTAAAGAAATCTTGGAATGCCTGAGGGTTAGTAAATTAATCACTGAATATCACATACTGTATTCTATCACAAATTTGACAGATGCAAAATTAATCATATAAAATTTTTGATTTATATATTTTGTTGTTATATTTTAAAATATGCTAAATGTATTATTTACTAATCTTTTATTTTTTTTTATATTTTTTTATATTCTTTCCTTAAAAGGGAAGTGTTTAGAGGTACATGTGTAGCAATACAAAAATACATTATTTATATTTAATTCTGCAGTCTAAAGTCTGGACAAAATCATTAGATGAATTACGATCAACGCAATCATACTTAATCATGTCATTTTTGTGATTTTGCGGTCACTTATTATTTTATATTTTTACTTGTATAATGCTGTAAATAATGTTCCTTTGATCGTCTCAGATGATCTCAATATATCATAAAAAACCATTGGTATCAATTTTGATTTGCCTGATATGCTTTTTTGACTCTCAAAGTGACAGTAACTGTTAACTTACATTTTATGAATCACCAAGTACTATGGTTTCAACTAAAAATCTTCTTTACTGTTTAGCTAAAAAAAAAAGTCACCTAAATATTTGGACGGCCTGAGGGTGAGTAAATCAACAGCAAATTTTCATTTCTGGGTGACCTATCCCTTTAAGAGTTTACAACACTAAATATTACATAGTGTATTCTAACACAAATTTGACAGATGCTAAAGTAATCTTATAAAATTGCATATTTATATATTTTGTTCTTATATTTTAAAATATGATAAATATATTATTTACTAATCTTTTATTTTTTTATATTTTTATATTCTTTCCTTAAAATGGAACTGGGTTCAGAGACACATGTGTAGCAATACAAAAATACATTATTAATATTTAATTCTGCAGTCTAAAGTCTGGATAAAATCATTAGATGAATTATGATCAATGCAATCATATTTAATCATGTCATTTTTGGTACACACTGTAATTAATTTTGTACAAAATACCTGTATGTGGTCACTTATTATTTTATATTTTTACATGTATAATGTTGTAAATAACGTTTGTGTCCATTGATCGTCTCATAAGGCCTTAATATATCGTCAGAAACCTTTGGTATTTATTTTGTGTTGCCTGATATACTTTTTTGACTCTCGTAGTGATGACAAGTGTTGACTTACATTTTATGAATCAAAAAGCATCACAGTTTCAGCTGAAAATCATATTTACTGCTCAACTGAAGACAAAAGTCACCTAAATCTTGGATGGACTGAGGGTAAGTAAATTAACAGAAAATGCTCATTTTCAGGTGAACTATCACTTTAAGATTTTAGAAAACACTAAATATCACATACTGTATTCTATCACAAATCTGATTTATGCCAATTTATAATCTTATAAAACTGCATAAAAGTGATATATTTTGTTCCTATGTTTTCAAATAAACTAAATATATTATTTATTAATATGTTATTATTGATATTTATATATTATTTTCTTAAAAGGAACTGTGCTCAGAGCTACATGTGTAGCATTACAAAAAGCCATTATTAATATTTAATTCTGCAGTATAAAGTCTGGTTAAAATCATTAGATTAATTATGATCAATGCAATCATACTTAATCATTTTGTAATTAATTTTCTACAAAATATGTGGCCATGTATAATGTTGTAAATAATGTCCAATTGTTTCCTTTGATCACCTCAAGACCTCAATATATTGTCAGAAACCATTGCTAATTTTGCATTGTCATTTTATGAATCACAATGCACCACGGTTTCAGCTAAAAATTCTTTTTACCATTGTACTGAAGAAAAACCTCACCTAAATCTTGGATATACTAAATATATTATTTATTTTATTTATTTTTTATATTCTTTCCTTGAAAAAAGGAACTGTGTTCAGAGCTACAAAAAATGCATTATTAATATTTAATTCGGCAGTCTAAAGTCTTAATCATGCAATTTTTAGTACATTTTGTAATTCATTTTATACAAAATATGTGGTCACTTTCACATCTTCCATGTATAATGTTGTAAATAATGTTTGTTTTCTTTCGATTGCGTCATAAGACCTCATTATATCATCAGGAATCATTGGTATTTTTTATTTTTTTTTGGTCCCCCTTCGTAGGTTGCGTCCTCCACCGAAGCCTCCTCCATTATGGACTCTAGTTTTCTGTTTTTTCGCCCCTCTTTTCTGTTTTGTTTTTCTTTTTCTACGGCGCGAGGACGCGCCTATTCGGAGGGGGGCGTAATGTCACAGTTCTGTCTGTTTATGTCTTTGGTTTCGCCCTTTGTCTCCCCCCGTTGATCTGTATCATTTGGTTTAGCCCTCGTCATCATTATTTCTAGCATCTGTCCTTGTAATTATTAGTCATCTGTGTCACCTGTGTTTAATCATTAGTTAGCCTTTATAAGTTTGTCTTTGAGTTCAGTGAATGTCGGTCTTTATTCGTTACATGTGGTTCGTGTGTGGAGTGATCTGTGTTCCTGCCTGTTCCTGCCTTGTTCATCTTTGAGAATTATATTAAAATAGTGTTTATTGTGTATATCGTCTCGTTTCGTCTCATCCTACACGTCAACTTATAACAACAATAAGGTTTATTAGTACCTACCTTAGGTAACATGAACCAAGAATGAACAATTCTTCTACAGCATTTATTAATCATATTTAATGTTAATTTCAACATTCACTAATGCATTATTGAAATCAAAAGTTGTGTTTGTTAACATTAGTTAATACTCTGTGAATTAACATGTACTAACAACTAAAATTAACAATGATTAATAAATACTGTTTGTTCATGTTGATACCATAAGTCATCTAAATCTTGGATGGCCTGAGGATAAATTAACAGCAAATTTTAATTTTTGGGTGAACTATCCCTTTAAAATTTTAAAATCAGTAAATACCAAATATTGCATTGTTCCGCAGATTTGAGCGATGCAAATGTACACTTTATGCTAAAACTGCATGAAATTGTATATTTTGTTCTTATATTTTAAAATACACAAAATATATTATTTATCAGTATATTATATTTATATATTCTTTCCTTAAAAAGCAACTGTGTTCAGAGCTACATGTGTAGCAGCAGTACAAAATCCCCATGGGGGACATGTATTCCACACACTGGAAATCACCATTCTGATAGATACCAACACAGAGAAAAAGCCATCAGAAAGGATGTAAAAAATCCTCCACAGATCCATCCTTCAGCCCACAGAATGGGAGGCTCTTGTGCTTTGTGGCTGTGACAAGAGGAAGAAGTTTCTGAAAACAAGCCTCAGTCTGTGTCTGGCAGAGCAGCTGCTCTCAGACTGTTTATGGCTGTGCTGCCATAGAGGCTCACAGTGTGAAAGTCGACAGTTCACGCTGAATTAATTATTCATTCGGAGGAACCTTATTAAAATGCATCTTTTTTTTTTTGCTCCCTCGAAATATAATTGCAAGTAATAAGCCAAGAGGTCAACGAGGCATTTACAAGCTTGATCTACCGTCATACTATCTCAGCCCTATGTTGTTTTAATAGGCTAAATTAATATGAAGGGGTATGGTGTTTTCTTCATAAACTGTTCAGCGATTAATGATTCCATCATTTTGGGGCTAATTTTCTCATATCTGCCTCGGTGGGGGAGGAGGTGTATTTGGATGTTATCAAGGAGAACTGAATGTAAGGATGTAGCTTCTATTCATCAACTGATCCATGAATACAGCGCTCATATGTCTGGAGCCCCTGAAGCGTTCTCCGAAAATGATTCAACTTAAGATTTTTATCCAAGTCAATTTGCATCAGTTTCCCTGTCAGCAGTTCCCCAACTGAGTGAATGGAAATGGCAAAGACTCCATCAGTAGCATTGCTCACACAAAAGCCTCCAGATATAATAAATACTACGGTTTTGTCACAGCAGAATGAAGGTGTGTTCACGTCATGTCGGAATTACTGTAATTACGAGATTCTGGTTTATAAAAAGCATATGTACCATACAGTTAAATGTACCTAGCATATAGCTGAACATCCCACTAAAAATAACCTATAACTTTATTAATAAGCCACTTGCGTAATGACTATTATTTGTAGTACTGTGGCTTTGTCTACTGATTACTCAAATCACATGGTTTCATTTTTGCACTAGTGTTGCCATAAAAATACATAATTCTAAGTCAGAGGACATGAACCGCCCCAAATAGAACGTCCTGAGTTGTCATCTAGTAATTATGGTTATTATTGCATGGCGTGAACACAGTATGTCTCCACTTTACTTTAAAATTTTAGGATGGCAGTGGTAAGTTTCAGCTCTGTATCACGTCTACAGTATGGTATATGATATAGACAGATATATGACTTTCAATCCAATATATATGTATATATATATATATATATATATATATATATATATATATATATATATATATATATATATATATAAACTTCTTTTTTATCACATTATTTTAATAAATTATTGCATTAGACTATTTCCTGTAGTAGTAGTTTCAGCAAACAACAAAGATAATAATAACATTATAACAACAACAATAATAATTAATAATAATTAGTTTTTACTATTATTATTTCTTTTAGAAACTATACATTATTATTATTATTATTATTATTATTATTATCATTATTATTTAAGATACTATTATTATTCTATGCAAAAAAATTGCAGCAGTTCTGACAACAACAGCAATATTAATAAAATCATAATAATTAGTTTTTTCTACAATTATTTCTATTAGAAATATACAAATTATACATTATCATAACTATTATTATTTCTATTATCATATTATTAGTTCTATAGTAAATTATACAAATTATACTACTATTACTACTATTAAACAATATATATTTTATTTATCACATTTTTATTATTCATTACAGTATTTTCTGCATTAAAAAATAGTAGTACAACAATAAACAAAAATAGAACAACAATAATAATAATAATAATAATAATAATTTCTTTTTACTAATTATTTATATATATAACTATACAAAAATACACAATAAGTATACGTTATTATTGTTTTTAAAATTAATGATACTATTATTATTTTTATTGTAAACTATACAAATTATACTTTAATAATAATAGTTCACAATATTAAAAATACTTTTGGCAAACAACAACAACAACACCAATAATAAAATTAATATATATTTTTTTACTACAATTATAATTATTATTAATAATAATATAAATAATGACACTCCTATTATTTCTATTATTGTGTTATTGGTTCTATTGTAAACTATACATATGATACATTAATAATAATAATAATTTACAGAATTTCCTGCATTAAAAATAGTAGCAATTTTGACAAACAACAACAATAATACAATTATTAATAATTTGTTTTGATAATTATTTATATTATAAACTATACAAATTATTCATTGTTATTTTATTATTATTATTATTATTAATATAAATAATGATAATATTATTATTTCTATTATTGTGTTATTAGTTATAATGTAAACTATGCATATTATACATTAATGATAATAGTAATAAACTATATATATATATATATATATATATATATATATATATATATATATATATACATACACACACACACACACACACACACACACACAATACAATAATAATAATAGTCAAACAATATATATATATATATATATATATATATATATATATATATATATATATATATATACACACACACACCAACAACAACAATAAAATAAGGTTTTTAATATTATTTCTAATATAAACTATACTGATGATACATTATTATTAATAATATTTTTATTATTTCTATTATTATATGATTATTTCTAGTGTAAACTATGCAAATTATACATTAATAATAATAATACTTATAATAAACTCTAAAATCTATTTTATTTCTATGTTTTGAAACACACTAATTGTGTCAGATTGACATTATTATAATTACATAAAATATATTACATTGTGTAACATGAAAAACTTGAAAGTAAAATTGTAAAAGATTTCATAACCCTTTTAGATTTATAGTGATGCGGCCAAACTGAGCTGAAATTATGAACACTGGAATAAAAAAAGACATTAGAGCCTCTGTGTGTGTAATACAGAGCCTATAGAGGATTGTAGGACAATAAATAACCAAATTAAGAGGCCTATTAGAGATTCAAACTGAGCTGTGATACTCACAATGTGCAACTGCAGGTAGTCTCCGAGGCCCTGGCTGCTCTCCACCTGCACCAGGATGGCATCACTCTGCTGGGTGCTGAAGCCCACGGCCAAACGGTCCGCCCTGGTGCTTGGCCGGTCATTGGGGGCCCAGGTATATGTGATGAGTGCTCCTCCTCTCCCAAAAATATATGTGGTCCCAGCTGCCAAATGAAGGAAGACATGTAAAATGAGCTAAGGATTCAAAAATGTTTCATGAGACTAAGGAAAACAAGAATGAAAGTGAGATGTGGAGCAGCACAGCAGGAGGGATGCAGCAATGTGAATGTGTGAGGCAAGATGGATGCTAAAGAACCATCTCACATCGCATATTTGCCCTGTGCTCTGCCTCATATGAGATAAAAGCGTCTCTGTCTTTAATAAGTTGCCATCTGTTCTGATGTGCCTTGAATGTTCATTTGCAACGTGTTTCCTTAGTGACAAACGTCACATTCTGCGTCCGTTTGGAGCTGAAATGCCTTATTGGCTTTGAAAAGCAGGGCCCATTTCAGTGCAAACTCCACCAACTTCTTGTCCTCTTGTTGCTCTTGTTCTCCACCGCGTACTTGGGCGCTGATATTTCACTGCGATTGGACATGGCATCGAATCACAACGGCTGTATAGAAATGAGGATCTGAAATGGAGCCAGTGCCGTGCTGCGTCAGCTTGGTAAGAAACCACCGCAGGGCGGGACGGATGCCCGACATGCTTTAAACTGCCAAGCTATCCGAGCTGAAACAGCCCTAGAGAATGAACCTGGGCAACTGTGTTGACCGATTTGCCAGGGTAAAATGAGAGGTTGTAATGCGAGCCGCCTCACTGTTGAAGCACAATAGCACAGTAATGGGCAAAGGTGAATCAAATCCAGCTATACTTAATGAACAATGTAGAAAAACACATCAAGAAGGTACCAGAAGCTAAAGACACAAAAAACAACTTAAAACAATGTTTTAGATCTTTTCTTAGATTTAGCTTCAATGTTCAGGCATTTTTGCAATTACAGTTGATATGCTGGTTGAAAGTCTTTTCACATCCCAATAGGAATCACTAAGTTAAAGAGATAGTTCACCCTAAAATGAAAGATTTTCATTTTTCAGACGAATACAAGGGTATATTAAAAAATGTCCTCGCTCTTCTAAGCTTTATAAGGGCAGTGAATGGGTGTTAAAATTTTGAAGTCCAATAAAGTGCATCCATCCATCATAAAAAGTACTCCACACAGCTTCCGGGGATTAATAAACGCCTTCAGAAGTGAATCCATGCATTTGTATAAGAAAAATATCCCTATTTAAGACTATAAACCCTACATTTCTAGCTTTCGCTAACCTTTGTACGCATACTCCCGAGAGATTGGCGTTCCAGCGGATGACATAGGACGTATGTGTAGCATAAGCTCCAGTGAGAATATGCTAGTCTCACAAGAACCAAGTTTTGTTTACAGCAAAGGAAAACCTCTTCTCTTGGCTTATATTGAAATCCTCCAACATTTTTCTTTACAAACACTCATTTTGTACTAATTTGTGACAGGTGTTTTGTTCACTCCTCTAAGCTTTCGCGTTTGTCAATTCTTACAGAAGCTAGAGATTGCGGTTCAAGTATTGAATATGGATTTTTTTTTTTTTTTTTTACACAAATGTATCAATTCACTCAAATCCTTTAATAACCCACCGGAGCTGTGTGGAGAACTTTTATGATGGATGGATGCACTTATTAGACTTCAAAATCTCAACACCCATTCACTGCCATTGTAAAGCTTGGAAGAGCCAGGACATTTTTAAATATAACTCCGATTGTATTTGTCTGAAAGAAAAAGTCATGTACACCTAGGATGGCTTAAGGGTGAGTAAATCATGTGGTAATTTTCATTTTAGAGTGAACTATCCCTTTAGGTGGTTTAAATGTATTTATGTTTTCTATTGCCAGCCTCTCTGAAATCGCCTACCCTACATTTAAATAAACTTCTATATAATGCAATATTATATATCCATAAACACAGGTGTCCTACACTTTTAGAAAACAAGTATCCTAAATACTTAATGGTGTACTTTGTTTTGCACATTACTAGTCATCCCAATGGTTATGGTTTTATACTGACATATGTATGCCAGCTACATATATCAAATGAAATGGATGCTCTTGGTTTCAAAGGCAACTAAGTTTTGCGAGTTATTAGTGGTTTGTAATAGCATTGCTGTGGTCTGCCATAATATTTTTGTTTGTGTTGTTACTTTTAATATGTGTTGCTTTCTTCCTGGACTGCGTTCTATATATATATTCAGTGTTACTTGTCTTTAATATGCATTTTATGTTATGTTATGTTGTTATGCTTGCATAATTTTTTCTATAAAATTAATGTATTTCATATCTAATGTTAGACAACAGTTGTTATTGAGTAAAATTTAAAATACAGCTGAGATCAAAAGTTTACATACCCATTATTTAGAATCTGCAAAATGTTATTTACTTACCCAAAATAAGAGGATCATACATGCATGTTATTGTTTATTTAGTACTGACCTGAACAAGACAATTCACACAAAGTATGTTTACATATAGTCCACAAGAGAAAATAATAGTTGAATGTATAAAAAGACCCTGTTACGTTCCATTGATTCTTAATACTGTGTTGTTACCTGAATGATCCACAGCTGTTTTTTCGTTTAGTGATAGTTGTTCATGAGTCCCTTGTTTGCCCTGAACAGTTAAACTGCCTGCAGGTCCCACAATTCTTTGGTTTTCCAGCATTTTTGTGTATTTGAACCCTTTGCAACAATGACTGAATGATTTTGAGATTAATCCTTTCACACTGAGGATAACTGAGGGACTCATATGCAACTATTACAGAAGGTTCAAACATTCACTGATGCTCCAGAAAGAAAAACAATGCATTATAGGAACCGGGGGTGAAAACTTTTGAACAGAATTGGGATGTGTACATTTTTGAAAAGATGGATCTCAAAATCATACAGTCATTGTTTGAAAGGGTTCAAATACGTACAAATACGACCAACTCGTTCTTTTTCCTTTTCACATCATATATTAGATCGGAAAGAGATTTATTTTCAATAAGATGATCGAAAAGTGTCGAATAAGGTTCCTCATGGGTGTTCATCGGTTAGGGTTATGGTTAGTTGTAGGGAGGGCTTTATTGTCCCAATAAGGCAGCATCCAATTAATAATTATAACATAAATGATAATTTACACTCAATACGATATTGTTGTATACGGTTTTATAATGTACTACAATACTGAGGTGCAAATATCTGACACTTGCACTAGTATTAGTAGTAGTATACAGTAAATACAATCTGATCTCATGACAAAAACATACCTGTGGGAACTTTTTTGCAAGGCGCGAAATACGTACCACCATGTACGTTTCGTGACATATTCGATGTGAAATGTCCACTGAGTGGCACTTAAAGAGTGTTCATATCTGTTGGAACCTGCAGTGATATGTACTTGTGGAAAAGTTCCCACAGGTACATTTTCGTCATGAGATCAGGTAGTATAAAATAGCATCTAACTAATATTATTGCAAAGAAAATACTGCTATTTTTGATTATTGTAAATAGATCCCATTGGTATTTGCACACAAATTTCCAAAACTACTAATAAGAATAGCTTTTTTAAGCAGGAAATTGGAAAAATAAATAAAAACTGCTTGGATTATCTTCTCACATGTGCTACATATTTTGTTATCTAATGAAATAAGATTCACACAGTCTATACTGGAGTTGCAAAGCACCTCTAACATTATTTAAAGGCTCTTCAAACATCTGTCAGGTGCTTTATGTTTGTTACGCTCGACACCCGGCATCTGCTGTAAGGACAGATTTTTGTTCATCACTGGTACATTGAGACTAAGATTTCCTTGAACGCCCTCCCAACTGATTAATGGTTTGCTAAATGACTGACCTCCCACTTTTCCCTCAAATCTCACCTAAATACCTGGATGCCAAAGTGGAGCCACCTGTCATTCCTGGCGCTTGTGGTCGTCTAAATGAGCAAACAGAGGAGGTGCGGGGAATGTAATTAAGTGTTCTGGCGAGTGGTCCCCTAGGCGGGATGTGGGTTACAGAGTGCTGAACACCTGCTCATGAAAGCTGCTAACTAACTTGTTGAGTTTGGGCCGCGATGCATCACAACAACTGTTTGAGCTGCTGAAATATGAGGAACGTTATAATGAAACGCTAAAACACATGGGATCAATCAGGCCTATTCATTTAATTGGAGCTAAAGTGTCTGTTGTCAGCAGGGTCCAAAATTAACACTTGCCAAGCGCCAAATGAAAGGAAATTTGGTACTGGCTATTAAGTAAATTAAAATTGGTTGCCAGTAATTTCATTCCGAACTGGAACGTAATATAAAGTTATAATAATGATAGTCTGACCCTGACTGATGTAAGCTCAATGTAATTGAAATGAAAGACAAACAAACCACCCACCTACTAACTTTAGAGAGAAAATTTAGAGTTCATCTCACCCTCATTGACACGCATGTGGAATATTTCTCACATTAATCCACCCAGACAAAAATATCAGGAACAAAACCACAATACGTCTTGACATTTGTGACAAGTGCAGTTTCATTGAGAGACACATACTGACTCATCTCATATTATTCTGTGAAAAACAGCTCAATAATTCCATTGTCAACGAGATTTAAATATACATTTAATAAGAAATGAAGCAAAATCTAGTTGGGAATGTTCTCGATTGGCTCACCATTGGCAGTTAGGTTATATAGTCGACCTACTTTACTACATAAACCATCTATAGCAATCGAGACAACCCATGTGACTGCATTGGCCCAAGGACGTTTTTTATGAGACGTTCAGCCTGAGGTGAAACTTAACCACTGCTATCATGATGCATTCAGAAAGTGTATAAAGTCCCCAAAACAGAATTGATTTCCCCACTCAGAAGGAATAAGAATTTATTGGCTTGGTTATTTTCTAAATGTTGGAATCTGATTCCACTCTATATCATTTTAAGGTTGTGCTAAACAAATCAATATCACTTCACGTAGGCCTCTGATAATGTTGTCTGCCTTAGATTGGTTGTGACCTATAGTCATTTATCTGCCCTTGAAAATTATGACATACAACCATTTGTAGCCTTTGGTACAGATGAAAAAAAAAAACAATGCTTGTTTTTTTTGCAAATTTGCTCAAGAAAAGAGGATGTTGATATGGTACATTTAAGCTCGTAGTGGGTACTCAAAATAT
Source organism: Garra rufa (assembly GCF_049309525.1). Taxonomy (NCBI): domain Eukaryota; kingdom Metazoa; phylum Chordata; class Actinopteri; order Cypriniformes; family Cyprinidae; genus Garra; species Garra rufa. The sequence continues at coordinate 19,107,443 of NC_133379.1, read as the reverse complement.
TTCTATTACTCCACAATGGCTCTTTGTTGGGCTTTAGTGTAGTGGAACAAGCAAGAACCAGTGCATTAAGTTCCTGATAGGTTAAGCATTTGTAAACAGTGTTTAATTCAATAAACACACTGAATGAACTGTCCGCACACACCGTCTTTAGGGGGAAAAAAAAGTCTTGGAGGCAAAAATTCAATTTTCCTGCTTCAGTTACTCTCTGTAATTCAACTAAAAAGACTTGTGTGTATAGAGCAAGATAAAACCATTTCCTGAGCCGTGTGCCATTTAAAAACGACCAGTCGCAAAATAACTTTTATAATCCTGACTGTATGAAACAGGAATTTTGGGCAGGATATATTAAAGTGCTTGTCCTTTTGTTAGGTTGCAGTTGCCACAGACACGAATCATGGTTTGCTGGCGTTTTAAATGTGGTATTAGGGAATTTGATTAGACAAGACTATAATTTTTTATATAAATACATAAACATAATATAAAATCACTTATAAATTCAGTACACACAAAGGCTTCTGAGCAAATTTTGAATCATTTAGCTTATAATAGAATCATTTTCTATTAATTTCAATTCGAGTGGCGTATCCCATGGACGGGAATTCCAAGCCTGCATGATATTAAACCCATTTAAAAATCATAATAAAGCATAATGCAATTGTGAATTCAAAAACTCTGCATTTCAGTTAAATGAATATGTGTGATGCAGGTTTAATATATGTGGCTTTAATTATTTACATGCGTGTAGGCTATGTACATGCGTCTCCATCTACAGTAAATGCTGTTTCACACTAACAATATCATTTACATGTGTGGAGTGTCTCAAACTCCATTTCTGCATATTGTTGTGAGTTTGGGTTTATTAAAAACGTTCATCTGGGAATGCGCCTTTTTAATAAGATTTATAAGGTAAATCATTTATAAACCTACGCAAACACAAGAGAGTACAACATCTTTCTCAATATGCTAACTGTTCATCGTGATTACAAAATAAAAGCTCAAACCCTCACAGTTTTAATGTCCACATATTCAAGAAATTATAGAGGCTGTGGTGTTTCTGTCATAAACAAACGGCCAAATAAACCAGCATTAGATCATACAGTAGTAAAGTGTAAAAGCAATCGTCAGGCCATTGGCACCCTCTTCAGGGATTTGTTATAATTTGTAATGTACATTAGTTCTATTGTTTATAATATTGACATGTATTTTAACTATTTTGTACAATAAAACCATATGATTGCTGACTTTTGATACTTTATTTGAACTAATTATTATTACGTCATTGCTATTATATATGCATTTTAAGTTATTTTAAAGGCTGTTGTTTGCTTAGATCTATTTTTATTACCACAAAAAATTATTATAGTTATTCGAATATTTGATTAATCATCAGAATAATTGACTGATTACTCGATTAATGTAGTGGTAAAACACGTAGCTGACTTTTTGACACGATCGACCCTAGTTCGAATCCACCTTTAACCAAACTCGTTCTTCTCCCTTTTCACATCACATATCAGATGGAAAGGCATTTATTTTGAATAAAATGATGGAAATAATCAAACAGTTTTAAATAAAGTTAAAAGGTTTTTAGTTATTTTAAAGGCTGTTGTTCGCTTAAGTCTATTTTTATTACCAGAGAGAGAATTAGAATTATTTGATTAATTAGCCTTTTTCACAAAATTCGGAAATTACGTCAGTGCAGGGTAAAGTCAGTTCCGCTACAGATCTGCGCCTATTATATTAATATGCTCTTGTCTCAAATAATGCCTTTTACATTTTCTTTTTTGTCTGCTTTCCAAGTTGTTGTTATATAATCAACAAAGAAACAAAATTTTACTTGTTTGTAATTTATATGGGCACTCAGACCGCTGACTCGTCAATATAATATGCGCAACATATCACCAGCTATAGTTTCTGTTCTCCATCTCCAGTATATTTAAGCGTATTTTCTCAATTTACTCAGTCATTTCCCTCGAATCACTACATCATGGTAAAATATGACAGCATTTGACAGCATTTATATCCAAATGCACATTTCCCCAAGAATAAATTAAACGATTCTGAGTCCGGAAGATGCATAAACTCAATACTGCAACGTAATCCAGATCCAAAAGGAATAAAACCATTAATCGGAGTCATGTCTTGTTTAGTACTATATTATTTTATTATGTATATCCCTGGGCACATTATACTACGTACATTTACACCGTCAAATGAATAATGCAAAGGAGAGCAAGTAGAAAATACAATACTTTAATAATAATAATAACAATATTAATCGCGAAAAAACTATAATGACGTGAAGAGTCATAATGCACAGCCAGCACCAAAAAGACAGAACGGCAAAACTCAAAACTGTGCTGTATTATAAGTGCTAACATTCATAATTAAATAAACATAGTATTTGTGATGACCAGAAGCTGACACAAAGTTTTTGAAGAAATGTTTGCTATTTTTAGAGTAAAACACCGGTATATACAGTATCATAGTATCTATTTTGTAAAAATAGACTTTGATTCTCAAACTTACGCTTGTTAAGTGCGGCCGCTGCTGTCACTGAAAAAACTTTTACCCTGCAAGTGCCAATCGGGAAGCCAGAAACACGGAAGTGTGAAAAAGGCTAATCGTCAGACTAATCGACTGATTACTCAGTTACCAAAATAATGTGGTGGTAAAATGCGTAGCAGTGACTTTGACACAATCGACTCAAGTTCGAATCCACCTTTTGTCGAACTGGTTCCTCTTCCTTTTTTACATCACATATCAGATTGAAAAGGCATTTATTTTGAATTAAATGAAGGATAAAAATAAAAAAGTATAAAGTTTATCAGTTTTAAGTACATACTGTGGGTACGGAAAGTATTCGGACCCCCTTAAATGTTTCACTCTTTGTTATAATTGCAGCCATTTGCTGAAATCATATAAGTTCATTTTTTTTCCTCATTCATGTACACACAGCACCCCATATTGACAGAAAAACACAGAATTGTTGACATTTTTGCAGATTTATTAAAAAAGAAAAACTGAAATATCACATGGTCCTAAGTATTCAGACCCTTTGCTCAGTATTTAGTAGAAGCACCCTGAAACATTTAAGGGGGTCTGAATACTTTCCGTACCCACTGTACATACATTATTCAATTACTCCATTAATCGTCAGAATAATCAACAGATTACTAAAACAATCGTTAGAAACAGCCTTAGTCTAGAGGTTCTGACTAAATGTTATTTCTTTATTTTAAGATGCAAAAACAAAAAGCAGGAAATATGTGACCCTGGACCACAAAACTAGTCATAAGGCTTTATACACCATCTGGAAGCTGAATAAAAAAGTTTTCCATTGATGTATGGTTTGTTAGGATAGGACAATAATTGGAAAAATTCTAAAAGTGTAAAATAAAGTTAATTGGTTTTAAGTTATTTTAAAGGCTGTTGTTCACTTTAGGTCTATTTTTATTATTACAAAAAAGTAATTATAATTATTCAATAACTCTATTCAATAACTGATTATTCAATCATCAGAACAATCGACCAATTACTTTATTACCTAAATATTGTGGTGGTAAAATGCATAGCAGTGACTTTTTGGTGTGATCAACCCGAGTTTGAATCCGCCTTTTGAAGAACTCATTCCCTTTTTTGCAGAACTCAGTCTTCCTTTTTTACATCACATATCACATCGGAAAGGCATTTATTTTGAATAAAATGAAGGAATAAATGATATATGTATTTTTAAGTTATTTTTAAAGTTTGTTGTTTGCTTAGGTCTATTTTTAGTACCACAAAAAAATAAAAATCTATATATATGTTTATTAGATTACTCGATTAATCATCAGAATAATCGATTGGATATTCAATTACCAAAATAATGTGGTAGTAAAACATGTAGCAGTGACTTTTTGACACAATCAACCTGAGTTTGAATCTGCCTTTTGTCAAACTCGTTCTTTCCCTCTTTTCACATATCAAATCAGAAAGGCATTTATTTTGAATAAAATTAAGAAAATAAACAAAAAGTGTAAAATTAAGTTTATCGGTTTTAAGTAATTTTAAAGGCTGGTGTTCGCTTAGGTCTATTTTTATTATTACAAAAAAGGTAATATAATTATTTGATTACTTGATTAATCGTCAGAATAATCGACTAATTACTCAATTACCAAAATAATGTGGTGGTAAAACGCGTAGCAGTTTTTTGACGCGATCAACCCGAGTTTAAATCTGCCTTTTACCAAACTCGTTCGTCTCCCTTTTCACATCACATATCAGATCAAAAAGACATTTATTTTGAATAAAATGAAGGATAAAAATCAAAAAGTGTAAAATAAAGTTTATCGGTTTTAAGTTATTTTAAAGGCTGTTGTGACTCTGGACCACAAAACCACTCATAAGTCTTTATACACCATCTGGAAGCTGAATGAAAAGCTTTCCATTGATGTATGGTTTGTTAGGATAGGACAATATTTGGCCGAGTTACAACTATTTGAAAATCGGGAATCTGAGGGTGCAAAAAACAAAATACTGAGAAAATTGCCTTTAAAGTTGTCCAAATGAAGTTCTTAGCAATGCATATTACTAATCAAAAATTAATTTTAGATATATTTATGGTATAACATTTACAAGATGTCTTCATGGAACATGATCTTTACTTAATATCCTAATGATTTTTGGCATAAAAGAAAAATAATAATTTTCCCTTTATATAATGTATTGTTGGCTGTTGCTACAAATATACCCATGTGACATATGACTGGTTTTGTGGAACAGAGTCAAAATATGCAAATATGTACAGAAACACATTCAAATAAAACTACAAATTTTAAGATTGTGTGTCTGACCTACTTAAAGAAAAAAACATTAGTGATGACTAAAGTGAAGAAAAAGACTGACATTCATGATTTGTAAAAAATGACTTAATTCTTTTTGTTAATTTAATTAATTTGAAGGCATGCACATATTCTTTTCCTCTTTAGTCCATTGGATATATATTTAATAGACTAAACTTTCAAATGGTGTTTAATCTATCTCTGATGAGATTTAAACTGTGTGATCCATCTTTTCTTTTGCTTCTTAGATTAATAAACATTCCACAGAGTATTCTTATGGTAATATCACAACTCCAAACCCTGTGGGATAAAAAGCAAACACATAATAACAAAAATAAGATAAAAAAATCTGACTACATCACCTCCCCAATGAACAGTTGAGCAAAATGATTTATTCTTGGTCTTTTCAAACTCCGAAACGGGTTTTACATGTTTCTTCTTTCAACAAGGCAAACAGCAATCTCCAATAAAGCATTGGGATTGGATTTCACTGAGAGCTCCTGTGAGATGCTGTGATTAGATAAGCTGTGTGTATGGAGGCTAAAGGGAAGTGAGTTAGGAGCAGTGCAGTTATTTGCTGTGTGTTCCCAGGTGCCCACAGACAGAGGGATATTGGAGTTGTGTCCACTGGATCATGTGTGTACAGGCTCAGTCCTTCTAGACCTGAGATTCCTCACAGTTCTGGGAATCAAAGCCAGCAGTCTATACAGACATATGAAAGCGGCCAAAAGATGAGGAAAACCACATAACACTCCAGAGATATTTGTGCAAGATTTCACATTTCGTGAATTCATTATTTCAAGTTATTAAGTTATGCTGCAGTAATGTGTTAATGAGCATTACTGCAGCAAGGGTATAGCGCAGAATAATAATGAAAGAACTAGCTCATTTTCCATTGTCTTTGTGCTAGTAGAGGAAGACTATGACGTACTTCAAATGAGCAATTTCATCCCACCACAGGTTTGTGTAATCATAAAGTCAAGATATTTGATTTTCAAGGTCTGTCTCTTTTGTTAAACAAGATATATACAGTTAAACTCAAAAGTTTACATATACCTTGCAGAATCTGCAAAATATGAATTATTTTAGCAAAATAAGAGGAATTATACAAAATGCATGTTATGTTTTTATTTAGTACTGACCTGAATAACATATTTCACGTAAAAGACATAAGGAAATAATATTTGAATTGATAAAAATGACCCTGTTCAAAAGTTTACATACACTTAACTCTTAATACTGTTGTTACCTTAATGATCCAGTGTTTTTTTTGTTTAGTGATAGTTGTTCATGAGTCCCTTGTTAGTCCTGAACAGTTAAACTGCCAGCTGTTCTTTAGAAAAGTCCTTCTGATCCCGCAGATTCACAGGTTTTTCAACATTTTTATGTATTTGAACCCTTTCCAACAATGACTGTATGATTTTGAGATCCATCTTTTCACACTGAGGACAACTGAGGGACTCATATGCAACTAGTACAGAAGATTCAAACACTCACTGGTGCTCCAGAAGGAAACACGATGCATTAAGAGCCGGGGGGTGAAAACTTTTGAAAACTTGTGAACTGAAGATCAGGGTAAATTTATCATATTTTGTCTTCTGGGAAACATGTAAGTATCTTCTGTAGCTTCTGAAGAGCAGTACTAAATGAAAAAAAAAGGTTATTTATGCAAAATATTCAAAAGTTTGACACTTAATGCGTCGTTTTTTCTTCTGAAGCATCAGTGAGTGTTTGAACCCTCTGTAATAGTTGCAAATACACAAAAATGCTGAAAAACCAAATAATCTGTGGGACCTTAAGGACTTTTCTGAAGAACAGCGGGCAGTTTAACTGTTCAGGACAAACAAGGGACTCACAAACAACTTTCACTAAAAGAAACAACATTCAGGTAACATCACAGTATTAAGAAGTGAATGTAAACTTTTGAACAGGTTTTTTTTTTGTCTAAAAAAAAACTATTATTTTCTCTTGTGGACTATATGTAAACATCTTGTATGTGAAATATCTTGGACAAGCTTCCTACTGAGTCAAACTCTGACAAATAAAGTTACTTTTATATATTTTCTTTTGATATTTAATATTTATGATACACAATTGATATTGCTGTTAAATTTCCAACTATATTTGGCTACATGACATTTTTTTATATATATCCTTACCATATTAGTTTTTGTTGCGGTAGAAAGGGCTTTTAAAAACAGAATGGAAAGTAATTAAGGGGGAAAAATAAAATAATAAAAGATGAATTAATCTTTTCTTGCTGGATGTGGACTCTATGCCAAAAACAAACCAGCTGCCGCTTTTGGGATGACTACAACATTTTTGTTAGATCCATCCCAAGAATTTTTTCTATGGATTCAGTTCAACCGCTTACATTTTTTTCTTTCTCTGGGTGTTTAGCTGTGGTATTATTGCCAGAATGATCCATCCAGCAATATATATTTTTGTAAAAACCATGAAACATTTCCTTCAGGATTTTTGACGGATAGAAAGTTTAAAAGAAAAGCATTTATTTCAAATGATATAAACAAACATCTTGACTGTCCCTTTTGATCAATTTTGGAATGATAGTGTATCAGAGTTTTCATAAAAATATTACATTGTTAATATTAAGAAATGTTTCTTGAGCACAAATCAGCATATTAGAATGATTTCTAAAGGATCATGTGACACTGAAGACTGGAGTAATGGTGCTGAAAATTCAGCATTTGCCAGCACATTAATAAATTGCATTTGAATATATATTCAACCAGAAAGCATTCATTTTATTCCAAACTTTTAACTGCATGTACTGGCCAAAGACTTTGCCATTTTTAACACAGACCTTGTATTATTCCATAAAACAATGTCATTCACTTGAACCAACTTATTTAAATACTTAAATATACACCAGAAATGAACATTTGCAGCTTATTCCATTCAGCCTAGACTCATTTCCTTAGAAATGTAAAATCAAGTCTGTTCGTGTAGTGTAAAACACGTTCTCATCTTAAGTGTTTGGAGAGTGATTAACCTTTCGGATAAGTTTGCCTGTCAGTTTGGGCACTGGGCTCATCAAGGTAAATGTGAACACCCATCATTTGCGGTTCATTAAGTCCACGCGTTCAGCCAAAACCAGACGCTTCTGACAACTCAAATAACTTGCAGCACTCCTACAGAAACCAAATGAAGGTCTCTTATGTTTCAGTGGTGTAGAAAAACAGAACCATACACAATTAGTTTACAACACTTCCTGTTGGCATGAGCAAATAGTGTGTTAACAATACGCGAGCAGACGTGTTATTTCAAGCAGTCACAATGCAAAATCTGCAAAGAAACCAACAGTCTACTTAGCATTCTTTGCAGCCGCTCACATGTTTTGCAACACAATATTTGCTTCTCTCCCACAAAACCATTCCACGGGTGCCAGGGTGTATTAACCTCCTACATTACGCAGGATAAACCACACCGGATTTACACTTATTTTCCCACAGTGTGGAAGTAGACTTTGAGACTTGATAAGCAAGCTCTGCGGGCTAAGAACATCCTGCTCATTTCAAACAGGAGCAGCAAATATAACACGCTGCAGCGAAATTAAAATAAGACTAGGGATGCAGGAGCAACCAAATAGGATCTAAATACTAAATAAGTCCTGTTAGTATTATTGTGAGGTCTGTTAATAGCAACAATGCTATTTACAGTATGAAAAAGCAATCTGAAAAAGCCGGGTATACAAGATTTAATTGAAACCACAGGACTTGGAATACATTTTTTATGGGTTGTTTTTCAAAGCTGCAAATGAAATTCATTTTATGGTGTGGACCAATAATAACACTCTGGGCTCTCAGCCATAACCATAAATAAGCTACACGACATTTGAAAGAATAAATATGAAAAAATATTAACTTTTTTTTTTTTTCTGTAGGCATTTTCTGATGTCTAATCACAAAGGAAGCAAACAAATTAGCAAAACTTACTTTCACCTGAACGTTAGTGTGTTATCGAAGAACTTCTCTAGATTACCATATTACCTTGGTTAATCAAATCTAAATGGGTTTTTAAGTTGACAGTGCGGATGGAAATCAAATGAAGACTTGTACCCTGCAGTCAGACTAACTGCGTAGCGCTGAAATATTAGCAATTTCCTGTAATTGCGGAAACCTGGCAGTGAATTACTCTCAGTGTGAAACGCTTCGGCGAGGGACTGGACTTCCCTCTGAGAGGTGTTTATGAAGTTGCAGGCGGCCAATTTGATATTTGAAAGTGTTGGACAATTCTGAGTTAAAGATGGTTTACCATTTATACTAATGTGACTTCCCAGCTGGCTTTCCATCAGTTAAAGGTGCAGTTTGTCTTTTTTTTTTTTTTGGATGTTACAACACTTCAATTTTGAGTTTTATATGCAGAGGAGCTATATATGAGTAGGTTGATTACCTCAAGCAATGAAAACACTGCGTCTCTGTGGCACTATCAAAACACTGCTGTTTGTTTGAGTATCCCGACCAACAACACAGACTCAACCAGGGGAGGCAAGGGAGGCAAGGCAATAAAATAAAATAAAACAACGCCAGTATTCTAAAATATAACATTAGGAAGTGAATAAATCACTCGTTTTCTAAAGAAACATTGTCCTCTCTCGTCTCCCCTGAGCCCATTGAGATTTAACAGACTCCCTAAAGCGTGCAGTGAGTTTGTTGGGGGCTAATTGAGAATGAATGGGGGAAAGTCACGTGAGGGGAGACAACGCCCCCATCGCGATATGATTGGATATCACTGGATATGTTTGGTGGTGATTGGCTGATGTGATAAATCCCATCTCTCATGTTCATGGGCCTTCCACATTTGCGCATGAACAATATAACGGGTTTAATGGGAAAAACAACTCACACACTTAGATATAACCACTTTATGTCATGTCAAAATAAGACTTAAAATGGCCTGAAAACATTATCTGTTGGAGTTTTTAGTGAGTAATCACCTTGGTAAAAATGTTAAGTAAATCTCAGTGTCTGTGACTGAAATTTACAGAGCTTTGATGAACTGAAAATTAAAAACAGTTAAGAGTTAAGTAAGTTCACAAATAAAATAAATTGTTTACATTGTTACGGCCTTGAGTTATTATTTTTGAATGAATGTAAAATGCTTAAAAACACTAATTTGATGAGATTCATACTTGGCTTTAATAAATAGAATATTGATTATATTGTTAATAGTGTAATAGTGTAAGTAATGTTTCTTTAACCAAGAATATGTGACTGAGACAAAATGACACACTTTTACACTTAAACTGGAAAACATTGGTTAGAAAATACAAGCCCTATTTGTTTACGGAGGTGTTTTCTTTGTGAGCTGATATCTAATTTATAGTATTCATTCACTATTTTTGTATCAGAGGCAGCGCGACACCTTTAAGCTTCACCTTAGACAATAAGGTTTTTGAGAAATGTTGTCTGGCTCATTGATGTTTTGCAAAAAGAAATGCGTCAAGCCCCGCAGCTGTCAACTCTGTCACTCGCATTTAGCTGCAAGTTCAGATGAGGATATATCTTTGTCACATTTAGTGACAAAACTAAAAATGTTTTGCTATGGAATCAAGGAAACGCCTGCTAACATTTAAAAGAGAGGTCAGATTAAGCTTTATAACTCTACCAGGAATGAATAAAAGCTACTGTAAACAGTTGAGCCTCTTGAGGTTTCTGATGTACTGCTTTGCTGCAGAACTGTAAGCCATATAACTTATTAAACCTCGGCATCCAGGGTGTCCTATTTTTGTTGGCAGCTTCGATAAACAAATCAGCGCATTCCCACCAGGGCTCGGTACGTGCACCAGAACCCCCTACTCTCAATTCACAACACAGTCACAAACCCGTCAGAACTCAATGTGCAATGAAAGGACAGCCAGAACATGCAGTATTTCATTACAAAGTCCAGGAAGGCGAGCTGAATAATTGATGTGAAGATTATAAACACCCTTTAAAAAAAATAAATAAATAAACATATCACATATGTTTAAAAAAAGGTGAAAATGAACTCTAACACCTTAGATTACATGTATAACAGACTTAAGTCGCTCAAGAGATGGCAAGCTGCTGAAGAAGTTTGACTGATAAGCACTAGGGATTTGCAAATATACATTTTTCATAATATTTTCAGTCCCACGGTTGTCTGAATGACTATTTGACTAGTCTGTCTGCATAAGTCTGTATAATTAGGCTGCGTTACCATTGTATCCTCTATTCAGATGCATTTCCCAAAGGAAATTCTTAAAAGGAATTCTTCAAAATATCGTCTTTTGTGTTCAGCAGAGGTTTGGAACGACATATTATGACAGAATTTTCATTTTTTGGCCGAACAACGTAAGACTTATTCACACAGGATGTATTCTTATGCTCAAAAACAGTTGATGATGTGCAACCACATGGAACAGAATACAGCAATCTTCATTTTAAAAGCTGAAAAGTCTTAAATTTGACGCTTCATCTTAAAATAGCACTGTTTATTGAATGAGGCAACAATATGAGAGGCAACGCAATGCCAAAGAAAAAGACAGATGTGTGTACTGTAAATGCCTGTATCAATATTCAGACTAACATTTAAAAATTCCCTACAATTTTTTATTGTACAGAACTATTAAACTCTATACTGAAAGTGTTTTGACATCTGTTATGTTGCAGTGGTGCTATACAGGGAATACATTTAATAAGGCACTGCAGGTGAATAGGGTAAAAAAATAACTAATAGTTATCACCTTACTTGCCCAGTTAATTGATTACATTGATAATTGCAAACATTTTTTGTATTACAAGTTTTCTAAAATGTTAGGTTTAAATATGCAAATGAGGCATTGTTTAATGAAATATGCGCTAATTTGCATACATTTCTATTTCAAAAATCTAAACACTGGATGAAGTCAGTTTCAAATTTTTTGTTTAATTTTTTCGACATTAGAGTCAAATGTTTTTACAGATGGGATTTTGGTTATCTCATATTGTCACTCCATAATTCAGAAAAAAACTTAGAACAGACAAAAAACAACGTATTTTTTTAAAAATAAAATTTTGTATAAAACCAAGCTAACTATATATGAACAAATCCCTCTGTAAAAACCTTCAGAATATAGACAGGATTAAAAATGCAAAGTTTGGCATGTGTAAGTGTTACTAAAGTGGAGCTCATTTTGAGAAAACGGTCTTTAAAAATATGGACTGTAATTGAAATCTACTGACACAAATAGAAAAGTGCTATAAAAGAAACACTTAACAGTGTCTTTTGGGTGTTTTCTTTCCACTAGTCTGAAAAAAAAAGCACTTTATGAAACACCAAAAAGCCCTAAATCTCAAACTTGACAACTGCATGTTTTTGCCTGCAGTGTCTCCCCTTAAAGATGCACATTTACATGTGTTAGGTGTATATGGCTTTCTTCTTTCAGACAAATACAATCTGAGTTATATTTAAATTGCCTGGCTCTTCCAAGCTTTATAATGGCAGTGAATGGCTGTTGAGATTTTAAAGTCCAATAAAGTGCATCCATCCATCCTAAAAAGTACTCCACATGCCTCAGGGGGGTTAATAAGTGCCTTCTAAAGCGAATCAATGTGCTTTTGTAAGAAAGTATAAACCATCATCTCTAGCTTTCGCTTACTGTCGTATGCACATTAATGCGTTTTCAGTGGATGACGTAGGATAAAAGTATAGCGCTTTTGACTTGACAGACAGCTCTCGTTTAACCTGTGAAGTGAAAGTAAAACTCGTCTCACTTTAAACCCATTTTTCTCAAAATTCCATTCCTAAGTCATAGCTATCAGCTATTTCGCCAACTTAAAATCAACTTTAAAATCTCAACAGCCATTCACTGCCATTATAAAGCTGAGAAGAGGCAATATATGTAATGAGTAAACCTTTAATTAATTTCATTGACAAATAATCTTCGCCAACATTTTTTCCCTCCACGAAAACGAGATGATAACGAAACTTATTTTGAATGACAAAAACTATGACGAAAATCTGTCAACATTTTCGTCAATGAATAAAAACGAGGCGATCTTCATTGGAAGATGGAAAGATGTTCATTCAGAACGAATCTGCTGTGTGGTTGGGAGATTAGATGCATACATTTGAACTATATCATAGCCTACTGATCTATCCAGCGGGACATAAGCTAGCATACATTTGCTACACGTCTTAAAATTGTCAATATCTGGGAGTAAGAGGAGAGAAGACATATTGATAAATTCGATGACGCAAAAGAGAACTCAATTCGGTCCGGTATCCTGAGCTCTCAACCATCTCACGAGTACTCTTTCACGTCTCATGAAGAAAGAAATATATACAAAAATGTCAAATTGTCAGTTTTGATGAGTATTTACGTAAACACACTTGGTTACATCTTATGTGAACATAAACAGTTGGGAGAATATATCGGATGTGTATCAATGATTGCATCCGTACATCTGGATTTAAAGGGACAGCAGCCTAATTTAGTTATTTAGCTATTGTCTGTGGCATCGATGTTAATAAAGCAACAAAAGAAAAAAGAAAATCACTCACTGCTCTTGGCTGAATCACTTTAGTAGCCCTAATAAAGCTCTAAATTTATTTATACAAATAAATATGTCTGCTTGAAATGAAGAATGTGGTAAACAAGTTGTTATAAGGAATGCATAATTAGTCTATATAACGATTGGTATTTAACTGAAAAGAAGATCATTTTTTGTTTCATTATGAGAAGTGGTCTTATTTAATTTTAATATAAAGGCATGTTGTATGTCCCAGCCATTAAATCTGTGTCTATCATGATAAAACCTTAATATCAAACCTACACTGTAAAATCTAATTAGCTTACTTAAAAAAAAATCATGCAAACCGATTGCCTTAAAAAAACGAGGTAAAGTGAAACAGAAATAATATGTTATACTGACAAATGCTTAGTTAGTATAGTTTACTTACATGAGAGTTCTAGCAACTAAAAAAGAACTGTAGGGGCTACTTGATCCTTTACTTAAGGTTTACTCTTGACTTAGTATAGCTATTCACTGACTCCCAGAGTGCATTGCAGCATGCATAAATTATGCAATTGGTTTGTTTTACTCTTGTTGTTTTTATTTGCTAATTTTATTTACTGTCTTGTGTCAGTAGTAGCACAATAAACATACTGGTGCAGGGATGTGAGGGAGGCAGAGCGAAAGTCCACAACGCCAACCCCCTGACGCTGATTGGTTGGAACAACTGTTTGTTTTGCTGTGGAATCGTTGGTAGCACCGATTGTTTTTTTGGCATATCTCGGATCCTAGGCTGACCACAGAGACGCGTTTTTTTTTTACAGCCAATTCATGGGGCAGGCAGTGATCGGATCATGAAGAAAGGTCAGCTGAATTTGACACTTTATGTTTCAGCCTAGAATCGCTGATACAACCTTTAATACAACCTAGTAAGTATAGCAACTAAGTAAAGATAACTAATTATATCTAAGTAAGGTAAACTATTGGATTTTACATAATACGTAAAGAAATTAAAACTAAAATCTTATGATATTTAGTCGATTAAAACTATACAAAAACTAAAACAATTCAGATGACTAAAATATGACTAAAACTAAATGGCATTTTAGTCAAAAGACTATGACTTAAAATCAAAATTTGCTAAAACTCTACAAATCCTCTAAGAGAAACAGCATCTCTTAATCCATTCCTTTAATGCACAAATGCACAATATTACAGCAAAAACCAACTTTAGAAAAGAAAAATCTACATAAACTAATCGAGCACACTAATCGTTTTTTTTGTGGGTGACTACTACTACTACAGCAATTGCTGTTGTCTTTGTGATCTTCATGAATATTTTGTTAGTGCCATTCTAAATGTAGACATTTTCTTTACAAACCTAATAGAGTCTGAAAAGAAGAGGTGTGAAGCAAAAGCATACGTTCTATGAAAGCATAACATTACCGCTCAATTCCCTTAAAAATCACATTTAGCCATCAGTTAGCAATGCTTTCCAGCGCAAATGGGTTGTGAATCTAAAGTGATTTCTGTAATAAAACACACTAACAATATACACCACCACACAGCTGATGCACTTCACAAGATTAATGAATACTGCCGTTTTTCAAGAAACCAACAAATACACATAATGTAGCTCTAAGCATGTAGGGTGCAACGGCATACGTGAAATGCCTATATTATAATAAATGACATTCTACACATACTCCTATTAAGAATATTCAGTATCTGATCTAGCTTAACTATATTTCTATGAAAAGAGTTGTATGTGAGGAATATACTCTTGAATATAAACGAATTTATAAAAATGAAAAACTCAATATTCTCATTAACATGAAACCATGAAACAAAGCGCTTCCAATATTATCTGGTAATATCTAAAGAAGAAGAGAAAGAGCTGACACCCTTTCATGGCGGTAAAAGCTTATTTGGATTAATGAAAATTTCTTCTAAAGAAGCGCTATATTAGAGATGAGACAGTTGCAGGCATAAAAACCCAATTCAGGGAACATTTAAAGAGCTCTACAGATGTCAGCTCAATAATGCCCCAGCCTTTCCAAAAGATTCACTGGCAGACAACCCTGAAATGTCCTATAATCAGCCCTGACACCCATTTAAAGGCCAGAGGAAGAGAGAGTGGTGAATAGAGGAAAGATATAAGGTCTTAGTAAATCATGAGAGCTTAATTGGATGGAATCATGTAAGAATAAGTACAACATACTGTATAAAATGTAGAACTGAAATCACATTTAATCTGTCTTGTTGTTATTTGATTAAACAGGCCTTTGTCATGTAACTGAATAAAGCAGCGCTCGCATACGCTGATGTTAAAGCTTGTTACAGCTCCGGGAGCTCGTATTTATTTGCCATTGAGCATTTGGTTTCATAATTATTTATGGTGTTATAGCAGAGACTCTGCCTCAAGCTAAAGTTAAGATATTAAAACTTACATATTTCATACACTTAGAGAGCATGGATAATGATGACTCGTGAATGTGAATGTGAATATCCAATTATTGTTGCAGGCCCAAAAATAAATGAAAAAACCAAAACAAAAAGCTAATTATTTTTACATCTACTTGCTTGATAATTAAATCTATTATATACACTACCAGACAAAAGTTTTTGGACAGTAAGCTTTTTTTTAAATGTTTTTAAAGAAGTCTCTTCTGCTCACCAAGCCCAAATTTATTTGGTCCCAAGAATATTTTTAGTATTTAAAATAACTGTTTTCTATTTGAATATATTGAAAATCTAATTTATTCCTTTTTTCAAAGCTGAATTTTTAGCATCAATGTCACATGATTTTTCAGAAATCATTATGATCATTATGAAAACAGCTGAGTAGAATGTTTTTCAGGTTTCTTAAATAAATAGAATGGAGAACAGCATTTATCTGACATAGAAATCTTTTGTAACATTACAAATGTCTTTATCATCACGTTTGGTCAATTTTAAAGCATCCTTGCTAAATAAAAGTATTCATTTCTATAATTATACTGACTCCAAGCTTTTGAATGATATAGTGTATAATGTTACAAAAGCTTTATTTCAGGTCAATTCAGATCTTTGGATCTTTCTATTCATTAAAAGAATCCTGGACAAAATAATATAATATGATAATAATAATAAATGTTTTTTGAACAGCAAATCAACATATTAGAATGATTTCTGAAGAATCATGTGACACTCAAGACTGGAGTAATGATGCTAAAAATGTAGCTTTGAATCTCAGGAATAAATTACATTTTAAAATATATTCACAATTTTACTCCATTTGCTGTATTTTGGATGAAATAAATGCAGGCTTGGTGAGAAAAAAACATTTTGCTCACATCTTTTGTTTTTTAAATAAAAATGTTATGATCAGTTTTTTTTTAATATACACTATAATTTTTCTTTGACTCAGCGTTTGGATTAAATGTTTATATTTCTTTCTTAAAATGAACCCAAAATATTTTGGAAATTAACATTTATTAATAAAAATAAGTTGAATAAATAATAATTTAATAAACTGCATATTAACAAATGTTCACTTTTTGATTATTGCTGATGCCTCAAGTAATTATGTGTCATATTTTTTTATTTACAACCCATTTTGGGTTTCTTTTAAGCCAGACATATAGTTACTTTTAAACAATAGCTGAGTTAAAAAAAAAACTACTCAGAAGATTGGGTTAAAGGACCCAAACTCACCCCCTTGTCATCCAAGATGTTCATGTTTTTCTTTTTTCTGTCGTAAGAAAATTATGTTTTTTTGAGTAAAACATTTTAGGATTTCTCTCCATATAATGGACTTCTATGGTGCCCCCAAATTTGAACTTCCAAAATGCAGTTTCAAAGGGCTCTAAATTATCCCAGCCATGGAAAAAACGTCTTATCTAGCAAAACGGGTTATTTTCTAAAAAAAAAAAAATACAATTTATATCCTTTTTAACCTCAAATGCTCGTCTTGTCTAACTCAGCAAGACAAGCATTTAAGATTAAAAAGTACATAAGTTGTAAGTGTTTTTAGAAAATAACCGATTGTTTCGCTAGATAAGACCCTTATTCCTCGGCTGGGATCATCACCCTTTGAAGCTGCATTTACAGTAAACTGTATTTTGGAAGTTCAAACTCAGGGGCACCATAGAAGTCCATTATATGGAGAGAAATCCTGAAATGTTTTTCTCAAAAAACATAATTTCTTTACAACTGAAGAAAGAAAGACATGAACATCTCGGATGACAAGGGGGAGAGTACATTATCTGTCATTTTTGTTCTGAAAGTGAACTACTTCTTTAACTGTTAAATTAAAACAACCCATTTGCTGGGTCTATCCATGTTTTACCCAGTGCTGGGTTGTATTTAACTCTAACTTAGCATTGTTTGAGTGTACACAATGCAATATATATTTTAAAACTTTTTTTTGCAAATCCCTTGAGATCTTACACTGAAATAACTACTATAATCTCTGTTATATAAGTGTGTAAATATACTTACAGTTATTACCAGAGTGCATGACCAAAGCAGAATTACAGTTCTTCAAAGTGACTACATGTAATGTTGCATAAGTGTACATCATACACAAATAACACATCCACATTCATGAATATGTAAAGAAAACACATAATTCGCTTACCTTTAATGTGAGAGAGTAGCAGAAATCCCAGCAGGGAACCACATGAAAGAGAAGAAAGAGAAGAAAATATTTAGCTCAGAGTGAAAACATGGAATTAAAATCTCAATGCTAATGTATATAAAGTAAATAAATTAAAACTAGTCAAATGAAAGGGTAAACACCAACGTTTACCCTTTGTCAAATCTGTCACCTCTTAGAAAGGTTATTAAATTAAACATGAAGGTCATATGAAAACAATGTAAACACCTTGCAGCACAGTAACTCATGTCTCATGAGCAGCACTCTTTCGTTCAAGGCATGAATGAGAATTAATTGGATTATTATTTAACGTTCAGAATTATTAAACATGTTCAGTATTTGCTCCGCCTAGAAGCAACCAGGAAAAAACCTAGTTGCAGGTTTTGCAGATATGCGTCTATAAGGATTAAATTAGAGGCCTTTTTCTGAACCTTTTTCCACACGTCTATCTAAATCTGCATTTCAACAAAGGCTTCTTGGGCTGTTGAAGGTGTTATTTGTTTCAGCTGATGTTGCGTTTTTGTGCCGTGCTGTGTTTCCTAAATGGGTCATCCAAAACAGAAGAGGGGAGGAGCGTGGCGTCTTCTTCTCCCCCGCCCACTCGCTTCTCTCTCTCTCTCTCTCGTCTGATATACAGAGCTAATTAGGCATCCCAGCTCAACTTCCCCTCAGAGTCTTCTGTGTACTGCCTTGCTCGTCTCTATCCAGCTCAGTCATGAATAATTACTCTTTTTCGGGGATCTCCAGTTCTGCTTGACGGCAGGGGCGGAGACGCAGCCAATGAGCTTACTCAGTCCCTTAAAAAAATCCCCTCCTTCTCTCTGCAGTGAAGCTGTGAGTTTTCATCATGTCATTTTAACATACGCACACACAATGTCCATCTAACAGGTCTTTTGTTCGCTTCCTGCGTCAACCTAAAAACGCACGTCTCGCTTTGAACGCCACTCTTAGAGAGCTGCTTAAACTGTGACGCTGTCTCCGCTGTCAAAACAAGCCTGGGATGCCGAACGTCTTAAATAAAGTAAGCGAGGCTGCAGCCAGAACAGGTTGTTCATAGTGGTTTGCAGGTCGGCCCCCGCTGTTGTTCAGCAAACACAGTTGTCAGCACAACGTTGCCTTTTTCGTTCTCATGGGACACAATGCTGTCCAGTGCTGTTCACCAGCAACATATTTACCCGATTTTCACAGCAAAAGGCATCTGAGGCGCAGTCTAATTTGATTTTGAAACAGACACATAAGGATAAAACTAAATCTGAAAATGAAGGCTAATATTTGTTCATATTTCAATTGCGTTTTTTTTTCAAGTGGTCACTGTACAATAATGCAGATGAAAATGTGACGCACATACTAACTAAACACACTTCAGGACTGACTGTGGTTTAGCAAACATGAACCTTTTGCTTTTTGCTATAATATGAAGGTCATACTATTTAGGTATAGATTTCTAAAATCCCATTTTAACCATCTTAAAAGATGAAAATTCAACACAAAAATATAGAAAGAGTAAAATAAACTACCTACTTCCATATCTATTGCTTGCAAAGATCTCTATCATTTTTTAAACATCACAACTGCCCCACAGTTCGGGTCTCTTATCACCACAGCAAACATTTTTTCCCCTGAAAAAATGTCGATGAATAAACTACAGTAGATAATAAAATTTTATGATGAATATTGAAGTTGGCTGAAAAATAGCATTTTTCGAAAGTTTTAAACAGTTCTCTTACGGAAATTAACCACGGTTTAAAAAACCATCAAACAAAAAACATGGTTTCTATATTTAAACCATGGTAACCACAAATTAACCATGGTTTTGCTATACTAACCACAGTTTTGGTATTTGTAGCAAAACTGTGGTTATACAGTACAAATGCTAATCAATATTTCAAAGTGGTCGCTTTTACTACAGTAAAACCATGGATAATTTTTATAAGGGCTGGAAAAGCTTGAGGTTGGATGTTGCTAGCATGGTTTAACACATTGGCAACATGATTTAACATGTTAGCATGATTAACATGTTGCTAGCATGTTTTTAGCATGTTTCTAGCAAATTTCTAACATGGTTAATGTGTTGTTAGCCTATTTTTTAACATGATTAACATGTTGCTAGTATGTTTCTAGCATGTTTTAGCATGATTAACATGTTATGAACATGTTTCTAACATACTTAGCATGTTGCTAGCATGTTTTAGCATGATTAGCATGTTGTTTTAAGATAGTCATTAAGTTTTATTGTATTGTAAAATAAAAATAAAAAACAACAACGTTTTTTTTGCATATTGCTAACATGATTTAACATGTTGTACACTGCTTACACACTGTAGCCTACATGCTTTACTGTACAAAAGTTTTGACACCCTCAATGAAAGTCCGTTTAGACTTTTTGTCGTTTTGATCATCTGTTTAATAAAAATCATAAATCAGATAAGACATAGCAACCCAATCAGACTAGTCTGAAGGTCTGACCCAAGCTTGTCCAAGATTTAGTCTCCGAAGAAGAACCTTAAATAGTAAAGCATTTATTATTTATTATCTTAGTTGATGTCAATATACTAACACATTGTTAAAATCAAAAGTTGTTTTTTTTATCAACAAACATCCACAGTGCAACTAAACATATTGCTCATGCTTAGTTAATGAATTAATTAAATTAACTAATTAAATGTCACCTAATGGGACCTTATTGTAAAGTGTTACCAAATGCACATTATTTCAAATCAATCATTTTATAAAATCATGCAAAAAATGGACAACCAGTTATGTGTTGGTTACATAAATGCTAGCTATGAAATTAGCCTTTGCAAAACAAAGGAGTCAGTCATTTTATTGCAAGAATGTTCAAAATGACATTTCAATCACTGTCATTTTAAGGACCAAACACTAAAAAACACAATACATCATTTGAGATGTGCTGGAAATGACACTCTGGTTTTCATGACTTTCAGAATAAATGACAGAATGTGTGCATGAAGAGTGTGAAATGTGTGTTTTGAGAGAGCCGTGTGTCACATCAACTGTAAATGCAACTTCTCCATCAATACATCATCCATCCTCATTAACATTTACATTTGACTGAACTAAATCTGAATCACTGCACATACTGTTTTTTTTTTTTTTTTCATGATATAATGGTTCGATATTTTCAGCCTGGCAAACTGAAAATGCCCTTTTGCGGCATTTCCATCCAGGCTATCTTTCAGTGGCTGAATATGCAGCACATCTCTAATATTATTGCAAATCATTAGTTTTAAAATCCCTCTTATTGCACACAGATGTGTTTTAATAGCCGCACAGTGTGGGTGTCACAAGATGTGCCCTTCTCGGCTGCCCTAATGCTTTCTGACTCAACCAGTTGGCTCCAGATCCTTTGACCTCACCCCGGGCCATTCCGCTGGCTTTCAAATTAGTTTCAAAATTAGTATGCTATTTTTTCCACCTGTGCTATTTTCTCCTCCTGTTATGTTTTTGTCAGGTCTTATTGTGTCCTCTGGGAACAATTACTTCAGCTGTAAAAGGCTCGTCCCTTGGGGCTGTTTTTTCGAGCCTCCGTTGGTCAGAGGACACGCTAAACTGCTGGAATGTCCACCGACATGCGGCGAATTTGCAGCCAAGGGTTTATCGTGGCTTAAAAGAACAGAACATCGCTACAGAGTTATGCAGCCTGGCTTAGCGCGAGCCATCGGTTCTTGGCGGGTTTCTCTCTGAGGCTCCGATGGAGAAAAACTCTGCTGCAAAGAGAGAAATGCCACAGTAAGTGCTTGCCACAAAGAGCTCTTCTGTGCCGCCTGTCCTCCCCTGGATGGGAGAACCAATTTAGAGCCAGAGCCATTTTTCACCGTACCCAGATGAAACAATCTTGCTTTTTTACCCATGACTGGAGTGTGCTTCAAAATGGCTAAAGATGAAAATGGCAGGTTTCACATGGGCACTCTGCCCTACTTCCTATCAGCGGTCCCTGTGAAATACGCTTCTACGATACGGATAGCCTTATTCCTGTTCCATTCCTTCAGGTTGCCGCACGGCCAAGAGCAGCAGCCTGCCGCTAGCATGACAAAATGCATTAGCACACCATGAAGAACGCATTACTCCAAACAGCTTAGGCTTTGTTCGTTCTGCCATAGTAATGACTTAAGACATATGAGAGTAGTTAGTCATTGTGGTAGAGACTCCGCTCATGCCCATCAACATCTTGCCGCTGCGCTAAAACCATAAGCTGCGTCCGAAACCGCTCACTCGAAATATACCATTCAAAATATAGCGAATGCCACACATGCTTGACGATGAGTTAATTCAGACAGCCATAGACACTACTGCACAGTGTATGACGTTACAGGCTCTTTGCCAAAGGTCGATATATTTTTGGTTTCAAATCAGTTTAAAATAACTAATAAATGCAAATGCAAATTCATCAGCCATTACTCCAGTCTTCAGATGAGCAATATCCTACCTGATCTCATGACAAAAACGTACCTGTTGGAACTTTTTCACAAGAT
Organism: Garra rufa; assembly: GCF_049309525.1. Taxonomy (NCBI): domain Eukaryota; kingdom Metazoa; phylum Chordata; class Actinopteri; order Cypriniformes; family Cyprinidae; genus Garra; species Garra rufa. The sequence goes on along the minus strand of NC_133379.1, from coordinate 19,085,011 downwards.
GTGAAATATGTACCAATACACATCACTGCAGTTTTCAATAGAAATGAACACTAGAGGTGATAAAACAATGAGCACTTGTAATCGTTTTCATACACAGTTATGATTACACAGCTCCATATGTTTCACTTTCCGGATGTAATAAGCTTATTCGGTAGCTCAGCTGGCACGGAATTGGACTTAGGATGCAGAATCCTTGGGTACAAATCCTGTTAAAAACATAACTCAAAATAAAAGAGCTGAAAGATGTGAGATCGAAAAACAAGCTAAAACGGCATGCTTTCAATTGTGTTTTTACATCTCATTCACTTTTGTTGATACTATTGGGTAGGTTTAGGTGTACTGCAGACGGTACGTTATTTTAAAACAAAGTATTAGAGTTATAGTGCCACTCAGTGGACATTTTAAGTCAAAACTTTTGTGACACGTACAAAACCAACACCACATAAAAATACCATATTTATCTTCATTTGTTCCAAGGGGAAAAATCTCTATTAGCACCACCCAGTGGACATTTTACATCGAATAGGTCACGAAATGTACATGACGGTATGTATTCCGCATCTTGCGAAAATGTTCCCACAGGCACATTTTTTTGTGAGATCAGGTTATCAACATCACACAAGTTGCAGTGCATTATGGCTAATATCAGCATGGCTGTGATTCGGCCATCGGTAATCACAACGTGCCGATATACAGCCAAATTGCATAGCTACAGGTGTGCAATTGCTCGATGACCAAAACTGTTACATTTACCCAAAACAAATTACTGTATATCTCACTGTTAAACCATTACAGAGACACCAGAGCCGGCAGAAAACTCCAGAAGATCTGGCTGAGCTAAGGCTGCTCTCGGCAGGTTCATGAGCACTAGAGCTCACATCTAGACGCTATCTTTATTAACAAACCACATATTTGATGTCTAAAGTACATTTTCACCTAAAAAAAATTCTGTGACACAAAAACATCTCAAATTATTGTGGATTTGGGCATTTCTCCACTGAGAAATACCGCAAGCGGAGCGATACAAACTGAAATAGTTTGGAGTGCTGTTATCACTCCACTCAGCCAGTCAGACCCAAGGACCAGAAAGAACTGTTGTATAATGTAATATATATTACAATGTAAAAATGTAAAATAATAAACTGAACAAAACCTAATATGTCATGGACACAAACAAAAACTACCTGGTCTCATGACAAAAACGTACCCAGGGGCACTTTTTCGCGAGACGCGATATACGTACCAATAAGTACATATCACTGCAGTTTCCAAAAAAAAAAAAAAAAAAAAACTTAAAAAAGACACTTTTTATTCCTTTACACACAAAGTATGAGAGTTTAATAAAGCGTAATTTCGCACAGTTACTTGAAGAATATTATATTATGACTTAAAAAGTATTTTAATATGCTGGGAGATGTCAAAACTGATGCTTTCAAATGTTAGCATGACATATCCAGCTTCATATTCATAGGTTTTCATAGACGGTAGGTTTTTTTTTAGAAGCTTTTGCAGTACAGAGATGTATTTGAGAGGCGAAGAGCTCCGGTTCGAATCACGTGAAGCTACGGTTCGACAAAAGAGTTCAAATTGATTCAAATGGTGTCAACAAATGTGGTTTTATATCGGTTTTGCATTTGTTAACACTATTGGGTAGGTTTAGGGTTGGGTTTGGTGTAGGGCATATTTCCAACACGATAGAGCATTAACTTTTAGCAAGAGTCCCAGGATATTTGAACTCTAAACCGCCGCAATACGTATCTATATCAATGGAATAAATACATGCCAGGGTTCACATATTGATCATGTGTTTTAGCATCACTCAGTGGACATTTCTTATTGAAACTGCCACGAAAAGTACCCAGAGGTACGTATTTTAATGAGACTGGGTTGAACAAAACCACTTAGAATTTTAGATTTGTTTTTACTGTTGGATTGGACTGCTTGTTAGTCTACAACAGAGGTCTCAAAATATATTATGTAGGAGGAAAAGGGTAAGATAAGGTTACACCTACAAAGATGTATTGACTACACTATAAAAAATGAAAAGGCAATGTGATGCAAGAGATTTCTGCTAAAAAAATTTAGCTCTTTTTTTTTTTTTTTTTTAAGAAAGCAAGAATTAAGTAAAGCAACATAATGCAACACAGTGTAACTATCCTCGGTATTATAGCCAGCTTGATTTGTTTGTTTGCTAAATGTCCTTCACTTGACCTCTTGTGAAAATTACTGATACATATTTTCAGTTAGCAAGAACTTTCTTTAACTTTGTCTGGCAGTTTTAAAGGCTAATTTACTTCTAAAGAAGAAGACATCTAACAACTTAAAGATAATTTGAATACACAAAGTTTAATAAATAAATAATAATAATAATAATAATTCAAGTGAAAGATTTGCTTATTCACTTTTTAACACGTGTTTCAATGTAGATTCAAAGAGATTTGCGTTTCCTTTGAAGTGTAACTCAAAAAACCACTGATCTCTGCCACGGTTTCATGCGTCTTTTCTTTCCCCTTTCATGCATTAAAAGAAACTGCACTGCATCTTCCTCTTTCCGCCTTTCTTCTTTTCTTCCTGTAGCACAGTGTGCCAGGATTTGCGTAGTCTTTGTATTAACAGGCTGTCCTGTCTTGAAATTAATTGGTGACATAAATGTCACTGAATGCCACCAGCATAAAAATCAGCCCAGTGTTTTTGAATCCCGGCACAGCATGGCACACATATGCTACGGTACTGGGGCAAATTTGATGTGATGCACGTCTCCTCCTTGAAAGGACACGCAATACCACATCATGTGTGACAGGAAGCCGAGCGCACAAAAAACAAAATTTCCTCAAAGATGAAAAACACACAGTTGGAGGAAAAAATATGCAAACACTTTATCTTTAATTGCCTGGATTTCAGGATAAAATGTGACCTGATCTTTGTTTGAATTTAGTGTGTCAGTATTCACTGTGCAAGGTGGAAAAAGTAAGTGAACCCTTGAATTTAATAACAGTTTGACCCTGCTTTGGCAGCAGTGACCTCCAGCAGATGTGTCCTGTAATTGTGGATCAGACCCACACAACGGTCAGAAGGGATTTTGCACCTTTCGGTTCTGCAATATTCTGGTGATGCCTAGTGCGAATCGCCCTCTTAAGGTCATGCCAAAGCATCTCATTCGGGTTGAGGTCAGCACTTTGACAGAAGGCGTATTTTTCTTTTGCTGAAGCCGATTTACTCCTGTGCTTTGGGTCGCTGTCCTGTTGCATCATTCAGTCTCAGTTGAGCTTCAAATGGCAGGCAGACAACCTTACATTCTCCTACAAAATGTCTGGATTATCTTTCCAACATACTTTATAGCTAGCATGAGGAAGTGATGTTTTCTTTCTCCACATATTGTTTTTCTTCAGTGTCATCTGTCCACAGAACATTTTGCCAGTGGCGCTGAGGAGCGTCCAGGTGTTCTATTGCGAGCTAGTCACGGCATCTTGCACAAACAGATGTTTTTCTATCTATTTGATATAGTCATAATGTGTTTCTTTGCACTATGCCCACTTCAGCTTTGCAATGTCATTTTAACAAAGCGCAACAGTTGGGTTCTGGAATTAAAAACACCATTCATTTTCACCACTGATTTTTAACAATAACTGATAACTGATATACCTTTAAAGAAAGACCAACTGTGAGGTGCAACGTTATTAATCGATGGCATATGCTTTTGTTTTGTTTAAATTAATTCTACTTTTTTAACAAAAAAAAAAAAATCACATTACCCACGATTCTATACAAAAAGAGAGTAGCAGCAAGCAAAACACACTAAAAGAACTCTTTAGCTCTGCTAATATGTGTGTATATCAGGTGCGTTTCCTCTCTGGAGGCAAGGGAGGCAATGCCTTCTCAAAATATTGAATGAGAAAAAAATTGGTCGCAAAATGACTCTCTTGCCTCCCCTGAGCCCACTGAGTTTTAACAGCCCTCCTAAAGGATGCAGTGAGCTTGGTTGGGGTAATTGAGAATGCATGGGTGAAAGTCACGTGAGACGAGGCAATGTCTCCATCGTGATATGATTGGTTATGACTGGATACGTTTGTCTGTGATTGGTTCATGTGATAAATCCCGCCTCTTGCACTCGTGCGTGTTCGCAAATCAGTCTAAATGAACAATATGATGGCGTTAATAGGAACACTTATTTAAAAATTAAGTAAACCGCTCACACACCTATAAGTAGATCCACGTTATGTAAAAACAAGACTTAAAATGGCCTAAAAACATGACATGTGGGAGTTTTTAGTAAATCTCTGTCTGTGACTAATATTTACCAAGCTTTGATGACTGATGATCCGAAAAATAGTTAAAAGTTGACTGTTAAAAATAATAGCTGAACATATGTCCACAAATAAAATATATTGTTTAAATTGTTACTGCCTTCAGATATTATTTTGGAATAAATGTAAAATGTAAAACACTAACTTGATTAGATACCTGGCTTTAATAAAGACAATCAGTATTGGGGAAAGTTACTTTTAAAAGTAATGCATTACAATATTGCGGTACTCCCTAAAAAAGTAACTAATTAAGTTACTTAGTCACTTTTTATGGAAATTAATGTGTTACATTACTTTTGCGTTACTTTTTAAATCTGGCCAGGGTTTGCTTGTTTGTTTTTAATATAAAAAGTTCTATTTTTGGCAAATGTAAAACCGTTTTCACACCAAAAGTGAAATGAAAACACCTCAGACTGAAGGAAAAATAAATTGAACGCAAGAGAATAAAGGTCAACAGTCTTCAGCAATAAAAAACAATGACGCACAAATGTTAGTTTATCTAAAGTAATTTTTGCTTATTAGTATGGTTGAATTGGATCATCGAAGGTCAGCAGCAAAGACGCTGGGTAATAAAATGGCATTAAATACATAAAGAAAAATTTTGTGTTATTGAATTATTGCAGGTTTGGGTTATATTCTGAGTTTTTTTTTTTTTTTTTCATTTTGAGGAATACTGAATCTGTTTTTGCGAGTGAGATGAATTAATTAATGGGAGGTATTATACTAAATTACATATTTAGTCTAGAACTGCAGTCATCATGTTGTCAACATGTTTATACACTCACTCCCAAAGTCTCTCAACAGGAGACTTGTCAGGCCATAAATGAGAAAACAAAGTAACTGGCGTTACTTATTTGAAAAAGTAACTCAGATAACTTGTAAATTAAAAAGTAATGCATTACTTTACTAGTTACTTTGTTCTTTTTCTGAAAGTGTAAGTAATGTTTACTAAACCCAAAAAATGTGACTAGGACATGAATTTACATTTGATTAAAAAAAAGGAATTTATAAAGCTGTTATTCACCTCGTTGCTTGTTGGCTCGGTACAAATTAATGAGAAAAAATACTTCCAGAACCAATGCAGCTGAAAAAGTGAGCAGACACAAACACACTCAACTGTAGGACGTGACCAATAGCAACAAACATGCAAAATCAATTAGCAAACATGTAAGAGATTCTTAAAGATCAAAAACACACAAGCTTGTTTTTGTGAGAGCTTGTGGAGACTTCAAGTGGAATACGGGTTGGTTCAGGGGACACGAGTCACGTCTAAATCCCACGGATGAGAACGCGGTTGAAGAGACGGGATCAAAGCGCTTTAAGAGGATCCTAAAGGAAAATACAATCTTCACAGGTCTGCTCTCATAACATCTTCCAGATTGCATGCGGACCTGGATAGCTGGATAACTTCTGATAGATCTCACGGCGGTCAAATGAGATGCCACAAGTTTATGACATTTTGAGATTGAAGGATGATTCACAAAACAGATGTGACACTTAGAAATCAAACCAGTGTCTTGTTTTCAGACCACATGCAGTCTGAAAGCTGCATTTCATTCATGTTCTATTGATCACGGCTTCAAATTATGGAGAAAATCATTATAATGAAGCTGACAAACTGTAATCGAGTACATTTTTGACATTTTTAAAGGTGTCTGGATTGCATTGGTGGGCGCATTTGCATCCTTACTTGATTTGTGTAATTCCTTTAGTGACTTGAGCACTGAAACAATGCAGACGGTGTGCGCAAATTGCATGGTTTAATGTGAATTATACACATGCACGACATGATCCTGGATCAAGAACATTAAAATCAAGCAACAAATGCCCTCTGATCTGAGGGTAAGGGTTAGGGCTGTGACTGGCTGATAGGGTTGTTTTTCCAGGAACGCGTCCTACTTAAATCACATTGTGTGGGCTTGCGCACAGGGAGAATCCACAAATATATTCCCAGCGTTTTGCATAACCGCAGGCCATTGTTTCCACCATTAATGTTTAGCATCTCTTTGAAGAGCAAAGTGAACGTACTGTCTCCTGCAAGGGTTTGATAAGTTCCTGCTTCTCGCCACTGCAGGTGGGCACACGCTGGGCCGTGAATCACAATAGGACTGAGCTCGCCGCAGTGAGTGAAGACAGAGGATCTCGACTAACAAGTGTCCTCTCTGTCAGCAGTCTTCAGTTCTGCTGGGATGAAGGGAAGTGGATCTGCGCGCTGACTAGCACCTCAAGGGCTCTGGGACTTCAGCTGTCTACATGAGGTTAGATATGATGAGGACACAGTCCTCGCGTTAAAAACCTCATGACTACACTTCTATTTTAGGAGCCCGATGGGAGCGGGAATACTCAAATACAACGTATTTACAGAGTCATGTGAAAAATTTGCGGAAAAGCGTGTCCGGGATGGATAAAGGCTGTATGAAGTTCGCGGAAAGGACAAGGGTAAATTGGACAAAAGTGCATGCTGAGTACTTTACTAACAACAATGGCTCAAGGAAAAATGACTGGTTCAACAAAATAAAGAAAGTATATGCTCTTACAATTTGAAATGCAGTTCATAAAATGGTCATGGTTGAGTTATTTTCACAAATGCTCTTTTAAAAATGCTGTTCTGTCTATCTACAGTGGCATGCGAAAATTAGGAACCCCTTAGGAGCAGAATCTGTGAAAATGTGAATAATTTTAACAAAAAAAGAGAGGGGTGAAAACTTTTGAACAGAATGAAGAGGTTCAAGTTTTTCTTATTTTGTTGAAGTATCTTTTTTTTTTGTTGCTATTTAGCACTGAAGATTTAGCACTTGATCTTCAAATACAAAAAGTTTTCACCCCCCGGTTCTTAATGCATTGTGTTTCCTTCTGGAGCATCAGTGAATGTTTGAACCCTTTTTTAACTATAGAACCTGCAGGACCTGGGAGATTTCTTTCTAAAGAACCGTGCTCAGTTTAACTGTTCAGAACAAGCAAGGGACTCATGAACAACCTTACAAATGAAAAAAAAAAAAACTGTCGTAGATCATCCAGGTAACCACACACAGTATTAAGAACCAAGGGTTATTTTAATAATTTCAGCTATTTTTTGTCTTGTAGACTTTATATATCTTTTATGTACTGTAAAATATCTTACTCAGGACAGTAATAAATAAAAAATAACATGCATTTTGTATGTTCTCTCTTATTTTGTTAAAATTAATCACGGGATCAAGGGATTCCCAAACGTTTTGTACGCCACTATATCTATACCACATCACACAAGCACATATATGACTGCAATTTAAATTTATTCCATAAAGGTACTGCTAATAGAATCATTAGTAATGGAATCTATCAGGAGAAATCTGATTGTAATACGAATCGCTCGGCTCCTTACCTTTCGCCAATTTCACAATGTGATCAAACCTCCATATCACAAAATAATGCCAGACGTGTCAGGAATGATTTAGGATTTTAGCGATTGAAATGACAGCCTGGTTAATTTGCTTCGGTTTGCTATGGGTAATGACTTCTCTGATTTACATTGCTGCAGAATTCCTTCTTCCTGTCAATAGTGTACATGGAAATAAGATGGAGTTGCTATTTCTAATTAGGCTCTCTCATTTAAAGTGAATTAAATCAGGCATTGGTGCATAGGCTGGCTTTGCATTCCCGTCACTCCCGCTTCTCTCCTGCTTGGGCTCTGGTGTAACAGCAGCTATCCTAATCTTATCCATATTTATAAAATTGCGGACTGGTCTCAGATTATAATTAAAGGCTAACACCCGCAATACCACAGCGTCAGTGGCGTCAGCGTACGGAGTTGGGATATGAGGCGGGATATGATATCCACAGCTGCAGTGCAGGAGCACACAACAGCTGGCTCTGCAATTACCCAACAGTAATTGCCTCTGGGTAATCTGCACAGTAGAGCCTCTTTGTGCTGGGCTGTGATTGGCGCAGACATGCAGCAGGTTAACATCTCATGATGCTTTTAAATTTGATGGAATTTCACAACACGCAAGCAAATCACGACTTTTGTTTACTTCTTTAACAGATATCTATTGAACAAGGGTGTTTGTCCAAGGATAATATGATTGAGGAAATTTAAAGATTAAAAGACTAAGGGTGCATTTACGCAACACCATTTTTATCTGAAAACAGAAAACTTTTTGGGGTTTTGGCCATCAGCATCCTGATCTCATGACGAAAACATAACTGCGGGAACTTTTTTGCAAGATGCAAAATATGTCCAAGCATGTACATTTCATGACACATTTGATGTGAAATGTTCACTGAGTGGCACTAAAAGAGTATTCATATTTTTTCCCCTGGAACAGATGAACATACAGTACATATGGTACATTTTATGTGACCTTGTTTTTTTTTTTTTATATGTCATGCAGTTCTGACTTCAACTGCCGTTGAGTGGCACTATAATATAATGCAAGCATGCTGTTTTAGCTTGTTTCGATCTTTAAGCTCTTTCATCATGAGTCATGTTTTTCACAAAATTCGTACTCAAGGATTTCTAAGGATTAACGTCTTGCCAATCAGTTTCCACAAGTGCGATTTCGTCATGAGATCAGTTAAAAGAATAACTTTCCGAATGCATCATATTTCTCTCTCGAATCAATTCTGAGCTTAGTTTTTCAGAGCAGATGGCACTGCATACTTTAGAAACAGCTGTATTGTGATTGCTTCATGTTCCTTACACACACTTGAACCTAAAATAATCATTCATAAAGTTCGAAAAGGTTGAAGTGAATTACGGTGGGCAGTGTTTATATTAATCTTGCGCCATAAAAGCATACGCACGAATGGTAGGGTATGACGGGGCTAAAAGCGACCCGGGGTAAAAGGTGCCTTTGATATTATTTTCCTCTAAACCACTAGATGGCAGAAAAACATGCTGTAGCACTTTCCAAACTATCCACTTTTCAAGATACACATGCAAGTTTGTCTGATCCTTGACGCGATTGTGGGCAGCAGTGCAAAGTTGATTCTGTGCTTAGTTGATCTAATATTTGAGATGTTTTTAAAAATGTTGCAGATTTAAGTAGTAAATGAGAATCGCTAAAGTTCTTGAATATATCTTGATACAAAGGTCTTCTTAATGATTTTCAGTTTTTTTTTTTAAGATAAAGCAACCTTTTTAAATAATGAAAGAATATGTAAAAGTATGGTATTTGGGGTAAAAAGCACCCCCGCTGTTGGGGCTAAAAGGCACAATAATAACATGGTAATTAATAGATGGCCGACTTTTCCTTTTGTTGACATGACATTGTTAGATTCAGATGGCAAATATTATATATTATGTTGGGTGTCTATCTTAAAGATAATCACCATGTTTACAATGAAATTGTAATTACAATAAAAACATGCTACTAATAATATCATATAATAAAATATCATGTTATTACTACTGTAAATCTATATTAAATTACTATGGGATCTCCTTCGATGCTTTCAGAATCTTTACATTTTACAATGATATTGTTTCTGCATTTTGAAGTATATGTTTTATTTTAACAAATTTAAAGACAGCATATTTATTGAACAAAAAATAAGCAAAATAAGCAGAAAATAGTACAAACTTTGCTAAAGTGATTGTTTTTGAACAAGTAATAACTTTATATGACATTATAAAAAAAAACATTATTTTATGTGTATCATTTTCAAAACACAAAAACACAAATGTTTTCAAGTGTTAATAATTATTGTTGTAATGAAATGAAAATGTAATGGAAAAAAAAAAAAAAAAAAAAAAAAAAAAAAAATCCAAGTCTTGAGTTATAATGAATTAGTATGTTTAAAATAAAGTAAATAGATAATTTAATGTCTGTTGTTTTTTACCAAGTGTAAGGTAAACAGTATTTCAGTATTTCTGTAAACAATCAAATGGAAATGGCAGATGAATTTACTCTGCACTAAAAAATCGAAACAAAGAGAGGGAACTTTGCCTCTGCAATTCAGAAGTCAACTGCATGCCACTGCTATTGAAGATATCTATTGAACACTAGAGAAACGTAACTTATGATTTGTTGAACGCCATCTCTCAGACACTTTCAGACTATCCTCCATACTCAAATGACGTTTGACAAAGTAAGCTGCCTGCTGTGAAGAACATCACATTGTGTGAATATGAATGAGCATGTGAGCCTGCCGCTCGTCGCTTATGACAGCTCTCTTCTTAGTCCAAACTGTTGCTGCCTGTCATCACTCACTATTACGTTCTGAATCAAAGACTTGTCCTTTTGAATTCTAGATTTGATCCATCTTATCAGACTGTATCTCATAAAGAACCAGTTGTTTTAAAGACATAAAGCTTTACATCTTCATCAGAAAAACAACAGTGAAAAAAACCTGAACGTGTTAGCTATGGCTTCCGGCTAGCGCTTAGAAACCTTATTTTCAGGGGCAGTTTACGTTCAGCTCATCAATGAAGGCTTGTTAATTGGATTATAAATCACGGCAGGCAAATGAAAGAGATGAATTATGCCGCAGCTGAAATGACGATGCACCGATACATGTTTTCAGAGCAGAGGGTCTTGAATTATTGTTTGAGCAATAAGCCCCAATTCCAGATAATGGCGGATTACACAAAAAGATGGTCTCTAAGAGGGAAGGAGAGAAAGTGAATGACTATGGGCTTTTCTATGGTCAGTGGGTATTCACAGCTTAGCCCAGGATGTGCTTTTTGATGAAATATTGGACTATAATACACTTTTAAAGGGTCACAACATTTTGCTATTTTCCTTGAGGTCCACTTAAAATGTCAGTAAAGTTTTTTTTTGCACCGAATCTCATCATTTATTAATGCACTGCCATTTTCCACCCTCTCTCTGACCATCTGAATAAATGTGCAGTTTTGTTGTAGCTTCTCCTTTAAGGCTAAAGCAAAAGCCCACTGACATTTTTGCATACAAATTGCATATCAAGTCTTTTTGGTGTATAAGGGCAATCGGCTGAATATGTCTGAGCAAGAGTCTGACCCTGAACTGGCTCCACCAACACGAAGAATACAAATTTCATGACATGAATCTTGTAATATTACTGGAGCTAAAACTAAAAAAGGGCCCACTAACCTTAGTCTCTGTTTCAGCCATGTCTAAAGCTTGTGCTTTAACGTTCACCAACAAATTCCTCGAGCACATCTTCTGCTTTGTCTTTTTTTTTTTTTTTTTGTAGAAATATGAATATTTCAGAAATACTCTGCACTAGGTACATCTGGATGGAGGGAAATTTGACCACAAGGTCAACAAATACTACTGTCTGCAGGACCGGGAGTGAGTTGCCTTTGTTGTTGAATAAGCTACAGTATTTACATGCAAATTTCAACAAATTCTTTGCATTTTTGTGTATTTGAACCCTTTCAAACGATGACTGTATGATTTTAAGATCCATCTTTTCACACTGAAGACAACTGAGGGACTCATATGCAACTATTACAGAAGGTTCAAACGCTCACTGATGCTCCAGAAGGAAAACGCAAAAATGCTGAATAACCAAAGAATTTGTGGGATCTGTAGGATTTTTCTGAAGAACAGCAGGGAGTTTAACTATTCAGGACAAACAAGAGATGAACAACTATCACTAAACCAAAAAAAAAAAACTGCTGTGGATCATTCAGGTAAGAACACAGTATTTAGAATCAAGGGGATGTAAACTTTTGAACAGGGCCATTTTTAAAAATTCAACTGTTATTTTCTCTTGTGGACTGTATGTAAACACCTTTTATGTGAAATATCTTATTCAGGTCAGTACCAAATATGTATGTATGTAATCTTTTGACTTGCCGAATAATTTTGAATAATTTTAACACATTTGATTCAATGTGTGACTTACTATTTGTATATAAATATATTTTAAATATATGAGAGAGAAAGAGAGTATATATACAGTAATTAGTGTACGTTTCCACTATACATACATAGTAGTTAACCAATATCTATATTCTGGCCTAAACTCACAGAAGCCCACCTTTACTGCTGTGCACGGGCCTCTGGCTGTTGTAGCAGTAGTTGGAGTTCTTTGCATTGGGCTAAGCCTCTTTCATGAGAAAATAATTGTGCATCCAGGGGCCCCGCGATGCTCTAGAGGTGAGGGAGTCCATGAAAGATAACTTTGATAAACATGAGTCAGTCAGCACTGGTGTCGATAATTCACTCACTCTTTTTCCCTCTTCCGCTGTCTCTCTTTGACATTCACATAACAAACACGACCTACCTGACAAATGACCAGGAGAAAGAAGAGAATGACCCTTTCTTTTCCAAAGAAGCCCACCCCAAAACTTCAATAGCTTATCGACCGGCAATTCCTGCGCTCCCTAATTTCCCGTGTCCATCAAAGCAGATATAAATATTTCACCTCCGCCTGATCCAAACACACTCTCTATAACCTGCGAGACAAACTCTCCCAGGTTTCCTCCTGATACTGCGATCACAGTCCTTTGAACTGTCATTCAGGGGTTGGAAACGCAAGCATTGCTTTGCTGCAGCGTTTGATGAGCAGTGTGCTTGCTGACATATTGCATTCAGCCCATAATGGGAGGTATTCGCTTATAAAGAAACAGCTTCTATTCAAGCATTTTTCCTGCATACGCTCACGTGCGAAACACATAAATTCTGCATTTACACACACACAGCACCTATAGCAGTGATAAAAGGAAAGTGTTCGCTGCAGTAAATCATGGTAGACTCGCTCTCGACTGTCCATGGAAGATGCTGACATCTGTCAATGTGCCTACACTGTCATCAAACATTGCGCATTCAGTAAATCAGTCAAGGTTGTGGCCAAAAACAAGACGTCTATTCTCAAAATAAGATTCATGTATTGAATAAATGCAAATGAGGGAGCAGAAGGGAAGGGCGGGAATGTTCATTACGGGATGCTTTCAAGAGGAGGCCTGTGTAGCTGCTCAGAATACAGATCAATAGTGCCGAACACTGCATGCTAGCTGAACATGATCAATGCGTTGTAGAGCTTTTCCAGTAACAAGACACTTTTTCTAAAGAGTAGCACAAGCAAACTTAACACTGCTGTTTTTAATGCCATTGTTTGAGCGTAAAGCTTTACAGCTGAGCAAACTAGCACATAATCTCATATATATCATTGGAAAATCCAATTCATTCTAATGATGTAAGATAATTATGTAAAAAAAAAAACAGATAATATCGGTTCACAGATTTCAGTCTGTAAGTGACATCTGTGTTTAATTTAGTGTTATTTATAAACTATTATAGCATTTTTTTTAAATATTTTGAACGGCTTCAGTTTTAGAATATTTTGTGCTTTTTGTGTATTATTATTTAGCTTTCATTTATTTTATTTCAGTTTTTGTTTTAGTAATTTTAATACTTAAATTTGATCCAAAGTACAGCAAAAGCAGTACAATATTTTAAATATTTTAACTATTTAAAATAGCTGTATTCTATTTGAATATATTTTAAAATGCGATTTATTCCTGTGATTTCAAAGCTGAATTTTTAGCATTATTACTCCAGTCACATCATCTTTCAGAAAACATTCTAATATTCTGATTTACGGCTCAAAAAACATTTATTATTATTATTATGTTGAAAACAGCTGAGTAGAGTATTTTTTTCAGGTTTCTGTGATGAATAGAATGTTCAGAAAAACAGCATTCATCTAAAATATTAATCTTTTTTGACATTATAAATTATAACATTATAAATGTCTTTATATAACAATCCTTGATAAATAGAAGTATTAATTTCGATAATTTCTCCCAGAAATATGTAAGAATTATACTGACTCTAAGCTTTTGAATGGTTTAGTGTATAATGTTACAAAAGCTTTTTTATTTCAGATAAATGCTGATCTTTGGATTTTTCTATTCATCAAATAATTATGAAAAAAAAAAGTACTCAACTGTTTTAAATATTGATAAATCTAATAATAAAAATGTTTCTTGAACAGTAATTTCTGAAGGATAATGTGACTGGAGTAACGTTGCTGAAAATTTAGCTTTGAAATCACAAAATTAAATTATATTTTAAAATATATTCACATAGAAAACAGTCATTTTAAATAGTAAAAATATTTCTTTTTTTTTTGTATCAAATAAATTGCAGGCTTGGTGAGCAGAAGAGACTTCTTTAAAAACATTAAAATCTTACTGTTCACAAACTTTTGACTGGTAGTGTTATTTTCATTGTATTACTTACATTCAAGTCCATTATTTAATTTTGTTATTAGGGTTTGATGTTGACAAACTAACTAAAATTAAAAACCATCATACAGCTGTGATAAAATTCTAAAAATCACAAAAAATGATAGGGAAAAGTCATCAGAAAAGTGTTACTCCTTGGACACAAAAAAGAAATATAATATAGCAATATGAAGCATCTGCAAATAAATGGAGTCTGTATAAAATATATATACTCCCTTTAGACATCTCATATTTAAATACATTAATTTAAAAAAAAATCATATCAAATATATCAATAGAAAATTACTCATACAGCTACAAAATAGTCCTATTCTGAGAGAAAATAAAAAGTTTGCCCGGGCAGGAAGCAACACTGTTCCCACATCCCTGCATCTGTATTATGAATTATAATTATAAATAATATCACTCTATAGCTGTATATTTAAAAACACATCTACTGAATATTTAAAAGACACTGCTTCAGCTTTTTTGTTATCAGCTTGTAGCTTATTTGAAAGAGCTGAAATGTTTTAAATTATGAGTAGCTTTTAGCTCGTAGCTTCTGATTCCAAGTAGCTTCCCGACGCCGATCAATGCGCAGAGCACATATTTTATCAGACGCTGAAATATAAAAAACAACCTTGGGAAGTTGCTGGAAAAAGACTTACACACTACTGGCAAAAGATCAGCTTTCTTTCACATTATTAGGGATGTAAGGCTATTTTTTCCTTCTCTCAAAATTTGCCCAGCCCAAAAAACATAAATAAACCATCAAGGTAAGGTGAAACGGTGATATGTAGAAGTGATGGCCCCCAATACCAACCCATGACAAACTACAGCAGAAGATGAAAAAAATGGCACAGGGAGGGAGGGAAAGTGAGAGCGAGAGCAAAGCTCCTACGCTAGCCAATACCTCCGCCTCTCTCCACCAGCTCCCTTGATAAATAACAGACCTGGATGAGAATACAAAAAGAGCTTTCCCCAACAAACTCAATCTCACTTCTGCAGTCTCCAGTGGGATGTAGAGGCATTACAGAGCCCTGCGTGCTGCTTAATAGGGGGAGAGGCCTGGCTGGATGTTTGTCTGACAGCTTTTTGGAACGTTTGACTGAGTCTGACTCAGGATTTGAGCAGCGTAATGTCTGCATAACACAGATTGCGTACAAGCAGGTGAAGTGCAGAGGGAACGTGTAGAACAGCCTATCATCCCAGCTGTCCTGACTGGAATTAACGCCGCAAAACCGCTGCGTTTATATTCCTCTCACAACCGACCAAACATCAATGCCCGAGAGAAGATGAAGGTCAACAGGAAAGTCTTTCCTCTGGTAGCTTTCATCTGCAGGCGGCTGATGCAAACCTAGATTTCACTTTTCCCGTTCACACCTCTGGAAGTTAACTGCTATTATATAAACCGCACTTCATTAAGAATACCAGCTGTGTCATACAGTAATGAATGAGCTACTGATCAGGGTATGTGAGCGGAGCGGAGTGCGAGCGGAGCGCGGAGTGGAGCGGTGTGATTTTGAATGGAGGGAGGAGCGGATTTTTGAAAAGTCGGAGCGTCGTGGTTTTCACTCGCTCCAAGTGCGCTCCACCATCGCTCCATCATAAGTACAATTCATGCCAACGGTCCGTAATATAACTGCATAATAAGCAGGCATTCACATGTTAAACATATTTAGCTTGATAGAGATGGATCACTCAAATCAGAAATAATGTGAATGGACATGAGCGGTAAATTATAGTTCACAAGGATTTAGTTTGTTCCTTCTAGATACTGAATATATTCAGGTGAAAGCCTCATTTAAACATGTGCAGCACTTATTCACACGCAATCGCTGTGACAATAATGCATTAAAACAAATGTAATGGTATCCGATTTCGAATTATCAGAAATCTGTAAGAAATGCAGCGATCCATATGTAAAATAACTGACGAAAATGTAGTTATTTTCATTACAAACCTTGCACTGCATAAAGCAGTAGTTATACTCTTTTAATGCTGACAATGTTATTAGCTTGGTATGTGGTAGGTACAAAGTTTCCACACTATTCCAAACTCTCCTGTTGTTTTAATATGTGTTATGAACAGGACTGTTATATTTAAAACATAAGGCTATTTCTGAATGTTTTGACGCGGAGCGAAGGCGGAGCGGTGTTTCTGATATCAGTGAGCGAGGAGTGGAGCGGGAGCGGAAAATTGTGAACCCGGAGTGGAGCTGGAGAGGAGCGATTATTAAATGCACTGAGCGCGGAGGGGAAATTGTTACCGCTCCACTCCGCTCACATACTCTGCTACTGATATTCTTTCCTTAGACTTTCTTACATTGGTATTGGCTCAGGTTAACAGGGGATTTCAGATAGTAAGATTGGCTTTTATTAAAACTTGGCTGTCTATGCAGTAGAAATGTGAAAAAAAAAAAAAAAAACCGAATTACAGACAACTGTGGAAAAAGGCTGTCCCCTTTAAACAAAAAGTATCAACTCACTCAGTACAGCAATTAATATATGTTTTTATGTAAACTCAAATTGTGAAACTTGTGTATTTTAAATAAATTCAATGCATACAGACTGAAGTAGTTTAAGTCTTTGGTTCTTTTAATTGTGATGATCTGGCTCACATTTTACAAAAACCCACCAATCTCAACAAATTAGAATACTTCTTAAGACCAATAAAAAACATTTTAGTGAATTGTTGGCCTTCTGGAAAGTATGTTCATTTACTGTATATGTACTCAATACTTGGTAGGGGCTCCTTTTGCTTTAATTATTACCTCAATTCGGTGTGGCATGGAGGTGATCAGTCTGTGGCACTGCTGAGGTGGTACTGTATGGAAGCCCAGGTTTCTTTGACAGTGGCCTTCAGCTCATCTGCATTTTTTGGTTTCGTGTTTCTCATTTTCCACTTGAAAATACCCCATAGATTCTCTATGGGGTTCAGGTCTGGTGAGTTTGCTGGCCAGTCAAGCACACTAAAACCATGGTCATTTAACTAACTTTTGGTGCTTTTGACAGTGTGGGCAGGTGCCAAATCCTGCCGGAAAATGAAATCAGCATCTTTAAAAAGCTGGTCAGCAGAAGGAAGCATGAAGTGCTCTAAAATTTCTTGGTAAACGGATGCAATGACTTTGGTTTTTAAAAAACACAGTGGACCAACACCAGCAGATGACATTGCACCCCAAATCATCACAGACTGTGGAAACTTAACACTGGACTTCAAGCAACTTGGGCTACGAGCTTCTCCATCCTTCCTCCAGACTCAAGGACCTTGGTTTCCAAATGAAATACAAAACTTGCTCTCATTTGAAAAGAGGACTTTGGAGCACTGGGCAACAGTCCATTTCTTCTTCTCCTTAGCCCAGGTAAGACACCTCTGGAGCTGTCTGTGGTTCAGAAGTGGCTTAACAAGAGGAATACGACAACTGTAGCCAAATTCCTTGACATGTCTGTGTGTGGTGGCTCATGCCTTAAACCCAGCCTCAGTCCATTCCTTGTGAATTTCACCCAAATTCTTGAATCGATTTTGCTTGACAAGCCTAACAAGGCTTCGGTTTTCTCAGTTCTTTTTCTTCCATACTTTTTCCTTCCACTCAATTTTTTGTTAACATGCTTGGATACGGCACTCTGTGAACAGCCAGCTTCTTTGGCAATGAATGTTTGTGGCTTACCCTCCTTGTGAAGGAAATCAATGATTGTCTTCTGGACAACTGTCAGATCAGCAGTCTTCCCCATGATTGTGTAGCCTAGTGAACCAAACTGAGAGACCATTTTTAAGGCTCAGGAAACCTTTGCAGGTGTTTTGAATTGATTAGCTGATTGGCATGTCACCATATACTAATATGTTGAGATAGTGAATTGGTGTGAACCAAAGACTTAAACTACTTCAGTCTCTGTGCATTGAATTTATTTAAAAACACAAGTTTTACAATTTGAGTTGAATTACTGAAATAAATGAACCTTTCCATGACATTCTAATTTACTGAGACACACCTGTATATATATAAGAGCATATACACACACTAAATATATCTAAACTAAATTTCAATGTAATATTTATATTCATGGCTAATATTTATATTAAAATCTGAATCTATTAGCAGAAATATCTACCAGCGGGGCTAACTTGAACAGCCAAATTCTGACCACTTGACTGAACTAATCAGATGCAAATACCCATGACACACTTGTCTATGTGTCTAATATATGCAGAGCTATAATTGCCCTGTGAGAGAGAGAGAGAGAGAGAGAGAGAGAGAGAGAGAGAGAGAGAGAGAGAGAGAGAGAGAGAGAGAGTGTGTGGTTAAAAACCAGTTCAATACAAGTGTTGAAATAAGTCAAACAATCTCTAACCAATAGAAAATTCAATGTAAGCGAGTACAGAGCCCACTTAAGTCATTGATTACGGCCTAACTTAAGAGGCAGCCATGCACTGAAGTGTGAGATAACTGTAGTGAAGGAATTAGAGCAGAGCTTCCGCCATACACACGCACATCTGCACAACGCCAAAGGAGGAATAAAAACACATACCTACAGAAATTCAATCAATTAAGCTCTCAGTCCTCTCCCTCTTTTAAATTCAATTAACTCTGATGAATGCTCTGGGCCTTTAATTAAAGCAGAAAATGGCAAAGCATTTATTTGAAACTTGCGTGCCAAGTTAATCCTAAGCATAACCTCAAGTCATTTGCGCAGGAAAACTTTTAATTTTTCTGGAGGTGCCAGCTTGGATCATCTACACATGAGGTCTAATATACAGTAACATTACAGTTCAAATGCAGTTGACAAATAATTACTACCTGGATAAAGGGTCTGCTAGCTCCCCTTTAATCACTCGCTGAAAATAATTCTGAATCATAATGCTGACAAAAAATAAAAAAACACCTGGGAAAGAATCAGGTTGTTAATTACTGAAAATCTCAGCCAAAGCTAATTGACTAAAAGGTCAGTGGAGGAAAGAAGGCATCCATCAAGTGTCGAATGAGGCGGTAAATCCCCGCACGACTGCGTGATTTCTACTTGTTTTGTTTAAGAAAGCAAGTCTGATTTTACAGGATCAATGAGGACGAATGCTTCCTAAAGAAAGGGTTTGTAATGAGAGCGTCCATTTTAGGAAATAAGCTGGGATTTGATAATGTGCTAACAGACGGAAAGTGTTCGGTTTTTAATCACCCTAAGGGGACTTCTGTTGACTTCTGCTCACTGTACATTATTCTGTTTCCTCTACGGCTTCTTGTCAAACTAATTCATTTATCTCCGGTGAAATGGTGTTAAAATCAATTTCGTGATGGATTTTGCACATTTCCAGGTACTGCAGTACATCAGCGCAGGCTGAAATAGCCAAATAACCACTTTGATTACCTAAATAAAAGGCAAAGCCAATAAAGTTCACTCTATTCATTGCTGGTGTTAACTAAAACACTAAAACTCAAACTATTCAAAACAGGTCATTCTCAGTAATTAAAATAAAAACGTTTAAGCTGAAGTACTAAAATTACTCAAATTAAGATAAAAATTAACAAAATTAATACAAATTAAAGCACATAACAAAATGGCTAAAATTAAAACCTAAAAATACAACTAAAACTATAAAACTATAAAACTAGTAGATTAGTAGATTTATTTTTCACTATGGTCATCATACAACTAATGGGAAAACGACATCAAGGGATGTTATATATTGCTTATTATAATTTGCAAAAAGTATTAAAATAGATTTTTATCTATCTATCTTAATAAATGTAAAAACATTATTAATTAAATTAAAGCTAATATAAAATCTGAATATTAGATGGAAAAACATAAACTTCAAAAACTTTCAAGTACTAAAATTACCGAAATTAAGAAGAAATCAAATAAATTAAAGCTAAATAAATAAAATAATGACAAAAGCACATAACAAAATGGCTTTTATGTTGAAGTAATATTACTGAAGTTAAACGTAATCAAAATAAACTAAATAAACCTATTTAAAAAATAAAATAAATCAATAAATAAAAATGACAAAAGTGCAAGACGATATATCTAAATCGTAAACTAAAAGTAAAAACACAACTGAAAATACAAAAATAAAAGCTAACTCAAAATGATTTTATAATAATAGTATATAAATGATATGAATAATGACACTGTTTATGTCTCATCATACAACTAACAGGAAAAAACAACAAAATAACAACAAAAGTATGTGAAAAGTTGCTTATTATAATCCACTAAAGGTATTAAAAAATAGGTAATTTTCAGTAATAGACAAAATATGAATATTAGATTGAAAAACCTAAATATAAAAACAAAACATGTAAAAATGTCACCCTGGCAAGCAACATTTAAGTTGAAGTAATATTACTAAATGTTACTAAAACTAAACATTAAAAAATGTAAACAATTAAATTAAAGCTGATATAAAATTGTAATATTTGATGGAAAAACATTACCATAAAAAAACTTTTGAAAAAGTTGAAGTACTAAAATGAATAAAATAAAGCTGAATAAACAAACAAAATGACAAAAGCACAGAACAAAATGGCTAAAACAAACTAAAAAATTTAAATAAAACTAAAAATATAAAACTAAAAGCTAACTAAAAATTATTTACCACTGTAATAGTATATAAATGCTATTAAAAATGACACTGTAATAAAAAAACTAAGGGAAAAAATAACAAAAGGATGTTATATATTGCTTATTATAATCTGTAATTCTCAGTAATTAAAATGTAGCTTAGATATAATATGAATATTCGACTGAAAAACCTAAATATAAAAAAAACAAAACATTCAGAAATGTTGCCCTGGCACTCAACTTTTATGTTGAAGTAAAATTACTAAAGTTAAAATAAAGCTAAATAAACATATTTAAAAAATAAAATAAAGCAATAAATAAAAACGACAAAAGCACATGACAAAATAGCTAAAACTTTTTATATTTCACAACTAAAAAAAGTAAAATAAAAGCTAACTCAAAATGATTCTATAATAATAGTATATAAATTATATTAATAATGACACCGTTTATGCCTCATTATACAACAGGAAGAAGCAACAAATTAATATCTACTAAAGGCATTAAAAAATAGGTAATTTTCAGTTTTAAAATTAAAATTTAGCTTAGATTGAAAAACCTAAATATAAAATCAAAATATGTAAAAATGTTGCCCTGGCTAGCAACTTTTATGTTTAAGTAATATTGATAAAATTATATATATATATAAAAAAAAAAAAAAAAATCACATAAAATTACTAAAACAAACTAAAATGACAACTGAAAATATAAAAATAAAAGCTCATTTAAAATATGAATAAATACTTATAACAGTATAAAATTTACCGTCTAATATTATGAGACTGTGACAGTGTGTGCTTACCAGGATCAACTAAACGCTGGATTTTCAAAAGTATGTGAAAGTCTTTAAAATACAGTCAAGAGTTTTACACACTGGTCTGTTTTTGTGGGGACATTTCCATGCCCCTAAATACGGCGCAGCACGAAACGTGATTGGTTGCTTTACCTGTCAATCATATGGCCTCTTGGGGGGGCCTTGGCCATTCAAAGTGTGAAGATCTGTCTATGTCTCATCATAGGACTGAGAGAGAAAAACAAAACATTTACAACAATGTCCTTAACTAAGTTCAACTAGGAAACTGAAAAAATGCCTTACTGAAAAGTGAAAAAAAGAAAAGAAAGAAAAGAACCTGAACGGAAGAAAAGGCCAAGCCGTTAACTGATGGGCCCTGAATCAAAAGCCAAGTCATTGGCCATGGTGACAAATGCATCTTGTCTCCACGAGTGTCACGGAGGGTGTTTAATGGACAGCGTCCCCTCATTAGTGCACATCTCCCACTGTTTAGCAGAGCAGGTGCTGGAGATGTACTGTTTATGTCTCGGCAAAAGTCTGATGAGGTGCTCTTTCCACAGGAGCGAGAGCTGCAGATATGACAGCTAAACTCTACTGCAAATGTTCCCTGTTCTCCGGAATGCTGCTAATTAAAACAAGCTCTTCACTTGTCAAACTGGAATGGGATTTTCCCAGCTGTTGCGAGAGGGAGGGATGAAGAGGAGGCAGAAGAATAGGAGGGAGGGGGCATTGATTTGTATGTTCAAGGGGGCTGAACAGCTCTCCTGCTGATCTCTGGGAAGTCCTCTCTGCCGTAGCGAAGCTTCTTGGGGTATTGTGATTGCAGTGCTGTCAGCATTTTAGTGCCAGCTAATGAGGGCTCGCTGACCCTGCCTGATGTGTCATCCAAAGGGTATACATTACAGATAATAGTATATGTGTACATACAGTGCCATTCAAAATGTTCACCTGTGAAAATTAGGTATGTCTCTCATTTGCTGTCATGGCAGGGGCAACAATTCAAAGTGCATCTTGTGCAAAACATCTGATTATCTGCACAAAGGGATCATTCATATGTACTCATATGATTAGTGACTTTAAATAGTGCATGAATATTATTTCAATATTTCCAGGTTTAACAAAAATGTGCAGGTACATATATATATATATATATATATATATATATATATATATATATATATATATATATATATACACACACACACACACACATATATATATATATATATATATATACATATTTATATAAAGTTAGGGGTCTGTAAGGTGTTTGTATGTTGTACCAAGGCTTTAAATAAATATATATTATTAGTATATAAATAAATATTAGTATCACAGTTTAAAATAACAGTTTTCTATTTTAGTACATTTTAAAATGTGAAAGCTAGATAAACAAATAAAGTAAAATATTATTTTAAAATATTACAGATTAACATAACTGTCTCTATTTGAGTACATTTTAAAATGTGAAAGCTAGATAAATAAATAGTATTACAGTTTAAAATAACTGTTTTCTATTTGAATATATTTTAAAATGTGATAAATAAATATAAATAAATAATTCTGTGAAATAATAGATCAAATGTTATTTTGAAATAGTATTACAGTTTAAACTGTTTTCTGTTTAAGTACATTTTAAAATGTGAAAGCTAGATAAATTAATTACATATTTTAAAAATAGCATTAGTTTAAAATGACTTTTCTATTTGAATATATTTTAAAATGTGAAAACTAGATAAATAAATAAATAAAATATTATTTTGAAATATTATTAGTTTAAAATAACTGTTTTCTATTTGAATATATTTTACAGTGTGAAAGCTAGACAAATAAAAAAAAAAACTATTAATTTGAAATATATTAACATTGCTTATTTGAATTTATTTTAAAATGTGGTAAATAAATAAATAAATACTTTTGTGAATTAATAGATATTATTTATAAATATTACAACTTAGTGGTAAAAAATACAAAATAGTGGCTTTCTATTTGAAACTATTTGAATCAGTTTTGACCTGTGGTAAATAAACAAACAAATAAAAATATATATTGTTTTTATGTAATAATTATTTGACAAAATAATTGTTTTCTATTTGAATATATTTTAAAATGTAATAAACAAGCTAGCTAGCTAGCTAGATGATAGATATAGAAATAAATAAATATTATTTAAAAATATATTAATATTGCTGATTTCTATTTGAACATATTTAAAAATGTGATAAGTAAATAAATAAATAATAGATTAAGTACGATTCTAAAATACTACAGTTTGAAATAACTGTTTTCTATTTGAATATGTTTTAAAATGTCATAAATACATAAATAAAATATTTTGAAATATCATTTAATTTTAAAATAATTGTTTTCTTTTGAATATATTTTAAAATGTAATAAACAAACAAAGAAACTAAATATTATTTTAAAATATTATTACAGTTTGAAATAGTGGTTTTCTATTTGAATATATTTTAAAATGTAATTTATTTCTGTGATGGCAAACCTGAATTTTTAGCAGCCATTACTCTACATGTGATTTTTCTAGTATTAGAAACATTTTAAAATCAATTTAATTGATCAAATTAATAGAAGTATCAATGTCTTTAAAACATATAAAATAAATTATAACATAAAATAAAATGTAGGTAGGTGATCATAGGCTAAATAAGCAATATCCAATTAAATAGTGATAATTAAATATTGATTTAGAAATAAAACAAAAAATAACAAGCAAATAAACATTGTATATACTGAAAACATTTAAAAGATTATTACTTATATACTCCTTTAAATAATCATATTTAGATATTTAGGGATACAAGACTCCACTAGTAATTCCAAAACACCTTTCATACACTAATACAGCACAAATCTCAGGTACTACATAAACTACACAAAAATATATAGGGGTCACAAAAAAAATGTCACTTGAATGATCCATCTTTAAAAGCAAAACCAAACACTGACATTAAAACCCGCCGACTATGACTCCAGAATGTAATTACTGCCATTGATTTGCAATTGACGGTGAATTTCAGCTATTAATTAAGCCAAAGTCTTGGTAGGAGCAGCAATGGTCAGATAAACAATACCCAGCAGGCAGGGACAGAGAACCTGGCCTCATCGATTGGATGGAAATGAAGCGATACATCTGTATGTCCTCAGATGCGAGCTGCTTATGAACAGCAGAACTGCTTCATGATGTGAAACCTTTCTGTTTAAAAAAAACATCTTTAAGAAGCAGAATCTAATTCTCAGACTACAACAAAAAAGCTCCCTGACTGCTATAATGGGCAGCTAATGTAATCTCCGTAATAGAGCGGGAGGCAGGCACACTTCAGGATGGAGTCTCTTAAGAACAAGCCCACTTGGAGGCCCACACTGTCCGAAGCAAAGCATATGCTTCCTCCTCTGCTGTCTCTTCCAGATGAGGTGTAGGAGGACGTCATGAGTGAGCACTAATGAGAGAGACACTGAGAGCTGGAGGTTTAAGCTCACTGTATGCTCAGCAACCACTGGCTGAAAGCTTGAGATCCCCCACTGCGCGAGCAGCAATTAACACCACTCCTATTGGGCTCTTCACAGTGCAATGGGAAGCAGCAGGGGTTTTCCACGGTGCCGGAAAGGAGCTGACAGCGAGTCAGGAAGAGATTGAAGATTTCCGGGAGGACTGCTCCTGTGTTTCCTTTTACACCACTTTGATGTCTGCCAGGAACCAACGAAGGATAAGAAGAGTAAGGTATGGGGTGCGGTACCTGTACTTAGGCTGAGTATAATGTACTCCACTGAAGAACTCCATTATTGTTATAAAAGCAGCAAATCCTGCATGTTGGCAATGTAGACCATTTTACTCAGATTTACCTTATGTAACTCTGGCAGTTAACACAACAACTGCTTCTAGTGACAAAAACCTAGGAAATGAAGAGTCAATTGCTGTATGTGAGGATGACATTTATCAAGAATTTATCAAGATTTTTTCTTTTACACATACGCACACACACACACACACACACACACACACACACACACACACACACACACACACACACACACACCCATATAGTGTGCAAAAAGAAAAGAAAAATGCTGATAAAAATATCAAAACATCATAGCAACCATTTATAAACTTAAACTATAAAAACATTTATAACTAAAAATATATTTAGTTGCAGTAATTCAGTTGCCGTGTTGCAGCTGAATCAAGTAAACATTCATTTTAATCATCTTTAGCATTGTTGTGCTTTATTGACTATCTGTCAGCTGATAAATGGTATTGAGGGTCTTCAAAATGGGGGGTATTTTAATATTTATTACACAGAGTAACAATATTTGTTATATATAGTATATTTTATTAGGGGCCAAGCATTGAAGGTTGTTATGAAATTTGGCAGACTAATAGAGGATACTCTCAACATTAACCACAGCAAATTTAGAGTCTCTAACTCAAACTCTCTAGCACCAGCAACAGGCCAAATTTGCACTCATGTTTCTGCTAGTAACTTTTGAAATGTAAGATCTAAAAGCTAAACTTTTAAATGTTTTCCCCTCCAATTCCTTGGCTCATACCATGTCAAATGCATAACAAAATGTACATTTCTAAAGGTCCGAAAAATTACTTTTTCAAACTCATCCTAAAAGGTTTGTCCAATTTTTAACAAAATTGGCTCAGATCACGCACACCAAAATTTAAAATCCTAAAGGTCTGAAAAATTACTTTTTCAAACTCATCCTAGAAGGTTTGTCCAATTTTCCAAAGAAATCGGCTCAGATCATATATATATAATTAAGTGAACATTAATTTTAATCGTCTTTAGCATTGTTGTGCTAAAAATAGTATATTTTATTAGGGGCCAGGCATCAAAGGTTATGTTATGAAATTTGGCAGACAAATAGAGGACAGTCTCATCATTAACCACAGCCAATTTGGAGTCAAACTCTCTAGCGCTAGCAACAGGCCAAATTTGGACTCATGTTTCTGCTAATAACTTTTGAAATGTAAGTTCTAAAAGCTAAACTTTTACTTTTACTCACACCATGTTGAATGCATACCAAAATTTAAATTTCTAAAGGTCAGAAAAATTACTTTTTCAAACTTATCCTAGAAGATTTGTCCAATTTTTAACAAAATTGGCTCAGATAATATTTAGAGCATTTTGGCATAAAGTTGTCAAAAACTTTTTGATATCCCAAACCGTTTTTTTAAAACGTGTTAACAAATTTTTCTGAACAGTTTGACCAAAAATCATAAGAATGATCTTGTTAGACTCAGAGTAGCATACCGAATCAAACAAACCAAATTTTCCTATGTCAGCCATTTTGAGCGAAATGTTGAATTCGTTAAAATGTTAAATTTTGAAGTAAAATGCAGTATTTTTCAAATGCTTTAACATTTTGTTATGAATCTTATAGAATCACTTGCGTAAAAGTTATGGAATTTGGCACATGGATAGAGGACAATTTTATCATTAACCACAGCAAATTTGTAGTCTCTAACTTAAACTCTCTAGCATCACCAACAGATCAAGTTTGAACTCATGTTTCTTATAACTTCTCTAATAACTTTTGAACCGTAAGGTCTAAAAGTTACATTTTTCTCTCCAATTCCTTGGCTCATACTGAGTCAAATGCAAAATTTTAATTTCTACTGGTCAAGATTTTTCGCAGTTTTGAATTTTCTGAAAAATCTTCTTTTTCAAATTCATTAATTTTTAACAAAATTGGCTCAGATCATCATTAGAGCTTACAGCATTCTGGCTAAAAGTTATCAAAATCATTTTTGATATCCCAAACCATTTTCATAAAATGTGTTAATGAATTTGACAAAGTTTGTGCAAAAATACATGAGGCTACAGTATATCTCCACTATGCTTTAGCAGATTCTGAACAAACTTAATATGTGTTATAACAAACTTGACCTGAGGGCACATGAATTTGGCGCAGAGCGACCCACTGGTCAAAAGACATACAAATTTGACATTTTTGTTTATACTGTCTTAAAAGTTTGCCAAACAATCAAAAGAGTGATCTTATGATTAGATTGGAAGTAGCATACCAAATCAAACAATACCAAATTGTCAAGATGTCAGCCATTTTGGGTGTGGACAATTTTGAATTTTGTAGTAAAATGCAATTTTTTTTAAAATGCTTTAACATATTGTTACGAATCTTACAGAATCGCTTGTGAGAAAGTTATTAAATTTGGCACACGGATAGAGGACAGTATCATCATTAACTACAGCAAATTTGGAGTTTCTAACTCAAACTCTCTAGCGCCACCAACAGGCCAAATTTGCACTCATGTTTCTGCTAATAACTTTTGAACTGTAAGGTCTAAAAGCAAAATTATTTTTTACTCTGATTCCTTCTGAGTCAAATATGACCAAAAGCTTTTTGTATATACCAAATCATTTTCATAAAGTGTGTTAACAAATTTTAAGAGTTTGTGCATATCTCTGCAAAACCTAAGTGGATACCAACCAAACTTGGTATGTGTTATAAGAGGCATAACCTGAGGGCACATAAGTAGTTTTGGCACAGTGACACCTACTGGTCAAAATATATACAAAATGACATTTCTGCTTCTGACCAGTTTGGCCAAAAATTACAAGATTGGTCTCATTAGATTCAATAGTTAGAACAATAAGTAATTTTCCTACATCAGCCTTTTTGGGCATCAGCCATTGTGAGTTTTGTAGTAAAATTCTGCATCAACAAATGTCTTTAACAGGCATCTCCAACCCTGCTCTTAGAGAGCTACCATACTGCAGAGTTCAGCTTCAACCCTACAGTAATCAGACCCACCTGAACCAGCCAATCAAGGGCTACTTAATTACAGGCAGGTGTGCTGAAGCAGGGTCGGAACTTAGGTCTGCAGGAAGGTAGCTCTCCAAGAGCAGGGTTGGAGAATCTGGTCTTTACTGAGTAATTAAAGACAGCTCCTAAGCTCTTCATTTTACCTCTGTCTTGCTTGGCCCCTTAATTGCTGCTTGCAGCTATATTTATTTGATCATTTTCATACAATATAAAAACACTCAAATTTGAATTGAAATTCAGAATTTTTCTGATTAATTTTGTAGCTAAGAGGACTGCCCCAATGACAGCTTTGTTTCTTTTTTGCAAGTGTACACATTATAAATAGGTGTTATGCATATACGGCTGCGTTTATAATTTAGGAAATGGGTCTTTAGGAGTTTACCACATTTTGGGGTCTTCTGCATCAAAAAGTTAAAAAGCTCCTGGTTTATATAATGTGCTGCTATAATGCTTAAGAAAAGCCTCCAACAAAGCTTGAGCTGAGCTGAAGGATATGTATTCCAACATGACACATCTACCATGAAGGAAACATTCATTTGATAGTGCAAAACATTCTGTACTTCAACGTAAAAGTGCTTTCTGCTGTCCTTACATGCACGTGCCGCTCTCTGTGGGGAGGATCTAGTCATTCTTTAAGCAGTACCCTAGAGTGAAAACCGTACGTCTTCCCGAGGCGCGCGACTGTTCGGAGGCCTCATCACCCTCTAAGGCTTTTCTTACTTCTTTTGAATACCTCCTGAAATTCTGACATCATTTAAGTGGCACTTCTTCACAAAACACCTGCCACGGCTCCTTTCAGAGCCAGATTGCCTTCGTTCCTTGGCATTATCATCTTTTTGAAGCCAGGTGTGTGTGCGTGTACGCGGCAGCTTAAAATGACTGCTTTTATCAGTCTTATGGATGCACTCCGCTAAAGTGAGGTGCATTTGGCTACCAATAAAGAGTAGTCACAGGTTAATGAATACCCTGGCTTTGCTGATGATGGGGAACCGAGAAAGCCTGAGCACACTTAACCTATGGCCCGCTCAGTGGCATCCGTCCCGTTCCCTATGTGCATCTTAGCTCACGGAACTGGCACACTTTGTTCTTGGTGCCTTTACAGATTTGGAGCGAGACCTGGCTGAGACCCAGTCGTAAAAAGTGCCATATGCACTTCCGAGCTGCACCGAATTGAATTTTTTTTTTGCTATATGCCGCCGAGCAATGCTGACACGGTACATACACAGCCCTGCTGTGAAGCACGCGTGAAGGGTGGAGACTTGGAGTTCTGCTCGAGCATTTAGATGAACTCTCACAGTAGGCTCACACAGAGCTTCTTCCAGCACCATGTGTTCAGTCACATGGACATTTGGCCTTTTCCCCTGAGGACAATATGTTCACCAAGAAGGAAAGGTTGACGGAGAACGTAAGGAAGAGGGAGAAACAAAGAATGAGACAATGAGTGATCGACTGGGTTATACGGGGAGAAAGAGAGTGAGAGTCGAGCGAGCGAGCGGCGGGAACAGACTTTGACCTTGTCTCTTTCGAAGGTGCACTGCTGGGACATGATTCAGTCGGCCCCACATTTGCTCACGCTGAGCCTAAGGCTCAATCGATTACGATCGAAGTAGGTCATCCTTTCCTCCTGTAGAGCCTGGACTTGTATGTTCCCCTTCTCCTTCTTTCTCCTATTCCCCCCCCCCCCTCTTCCTACAAGCCATTTTTGGCCAGCTCCACATGTCATTGAGCAACGGTGGACCGTATCTAGAGCAGGACGGGTGTTTTGGACGCTGCTGATCCAGACAGGAAGCGAAGCAGAGAAGGTTTGGCCAGCACAAGCATCCCACAAGATGGTCCCCGCCACAAAAGCACATTATGCAACCCAAGCGCATTAGCTGTATGTATAAAGGAACCACGGTTTTTGAATATAACTGCTGTGTGGTTTGTTTTGATATACAGGCATTTAGGTTGAAGTTGATTAAAAAGGCAATCAAGACATGAATTACCAAGCTCTTTAGATCAATTGCTGTAATCCTGTTCTTCATAATGGGTACAAACATGTAAACAAAAACAAAGCTCTATCATTTCTGAAAGGAGCAGTGATGGCACGAGCACCCAAAGGAATGAGGAGATGTAATACCCCATTACCAATAAACACGTTGTCTCTGTGGCTCAGTGATATCGTTTATGTCAGTGGTTTTGCTTCAGGACCAAAATTAATAGATTCTTAAGGAAACTGTAGTTTTAATAATTCGATATTCATTAATATTAATTATATAAATATAACAAATCTAAAATATACACCATTGTTCAAAAGTTTGGGATCAGTAGGATTTTTAATATTAAGATTTTAAGTCTTTTAAGCTCTAAAAAATCCATTAAAACGGTAATATTGTGAAATATTGTTTTAATTTTAAATAACGGTTTTATACGTTTTTCAAAAGAATTCTCATCAAAAATACAGAAATATTACTACAGTTTAAAATAATGGTTTTCTATTTTAATATATTTTAAAATATAATTAATTCCTTTGATGCAAAGCTGAATTTTCAGCATCATTACTTCAGTCTTCAGTGTCACATGATCTTTTAGAAATCATTCTAATATGCTGACTTATTATCAATGTTGAAAATAGTTGTGCTGCTTAATATTTGAATGGGATATGTGATACGTTCAGGATTCTTTAATAAACAAAAAATGTTAATTTGTGGTCAGTATTCTTTCTTTTTTGAATGAAAATAATACTTTAATTCACCAAGGATGTGTTAAATTGATAAAAAGTGATAGGAAAGACTTAAATTGTTAGGGAATTTCTATTTTGAATAAATGATGTTCTTTTTAACTTTTTATTCATCAAAGAATCCTTAAAAAAAAGAATCACAGGTTCCAAAAAATATTAAGAAGCACAAATAAAAGTAATAAATCAGCATTTTAGAATGATTTCTGAAAGATTGTGTGACACTGAAGACTGGAGTAATGGCTGATGAAAATTCAGCCTTGCACCACAGGAATAATTTATATTTTAAAATATAATAAAAAAGAAAACCATTATTTTAAACTGTAATAATATTTCTGTATTTTTGATCAAGTAAATTCAGCCTTGATGAGCATAAGAGAATTCTTTTAAAAAAACATTACAAATCTTACAGATCGGCATTGCATATATCGCTAGAATATCACACTGCTTTCAGCCAATCAGATTCGAGGACCAGAAAGAACTGTTGTATAGACCAATTCAGTGTTTGCAAACAGTGATGACATTTTGTGTGGGCGGAGCTTATCTGGTTGCTGAAAATGACAGTTTTCAATGACCGTTTCAAAGTAGTATTTCTCATGGAACATAAGAATGAAAAAAGGTTAATTTGAGTTTATATTTCAAAATTCTGACATTATTCTCAAAGTTCCGAGATTAAGTCTCACAATTCTAATAAGAAAAAACAACTCGTCATTCTTTCTTTTTCCCTTGCTCGGCTTTTCCCCCCTGAGAATCAACAAACTCACTATTGTTGAGTTAAATATTAGATATAAACTTGCATTTGCAAGAAAAAGGTAAGGATTTTGAGATAAAATAAATAAATGTTATGTAAAATGTTAATAGCAATAGATTTAAAATAATATTATGTCATGCTGTAACTGTACGGCTACTACAATATGTCTACAATATTATGTAGACATATTGTTTAAATCAAATTTATGCTTTAAAAGTAGAGTTATCATAGCAGTTTTCATTTATAGTCTGTCCATTTAAAGGTTGTATCAGCGATTTCTAGCCTGAAACATAAAGTGTCAAATTCAGCTGACCTTTCATCACGATCCGCTCGCTGCCTGCCCCATAAATTGTCTGTGAAAAAACCGTGTCTCTCTGGTCAGCCTAGGGTCCGAGATATGCCAAAAAAACAATCGGCACTACCAACCTTTCCACAGATAAACAAACAGTGTTCCAACCAATCAGCGTCAGGGGTTTGGTGTTGTGGACTTTCGCTCTGCCTCCCTCACATCCCTGCACCAGTAGGAAAGTCCACAACACGAACCCCCTGACGCTGATTGGTTGGAACACTGTTTGTTTATCTGTGGAATAGTTGATAGCGCCATTTGTTTTTTTGGCATATCTCGGACCCTAGGCTGACCAGAGAGACGCGTTTTTTTCACAGACAATTTATGGGGCAGGCAGCGAGCGGATCGTGAATAAAGGTCAGCTGAATTTGACACTTTAAGTTTTAGGCTAGAAATCGCTGATACAACCTTTAAACATCTGCGTTTAACTTCAAATGCCATTTGAGTATTGTATAAAAATTGTATAAGTAACATATCATGAATTTATAGTTATTACACAAATAATATACTGTGCAAAACATGTAATGTGGGTTATATTTTCTGTTACCTTATATGTGACCCTGGACCACAAAACCAGTCTTAAGTCGCTGGGGTATATTTGTAGCAATAGCCAAAAATACATTGTATGGGTCAAAATTATTGATTTTTCTTTTATGTCAAAAATCATTAGGAAATTGAGTAAAGATCATGTTACATTAAGATTTTTTGTAAAATTCCTACTGTAAATATATCAAAATGTAATTTTTGATTAGTAATATGCATTGTTAAGAACTTAATTTGGAGAGATTTTTTTGCATCCTCAGATTCCAGATTTTCAAATAGATGTATCTCGGCCAAATATTGTCCTATCCTAACAAACCATACATCAATAGAAAGCTTATTTATTGAGCTTTCATGTGATGTATATATCTCAGTTTTGTAAAATTTAACCTTATGACTGGTTTTGTGGTCCAGGGTCACATATATGGTTTTCCAAGAACCTGTCTAAGTTGCCTAATTTGACAAGCTTCTACCAAAAAAGTTACATTTGCACCTTCAAGTTTGATTAGGCCTTTATCCACCACTTATGTCAACAACAAAAGACGGTAAGCGTTTCCTCCTCCTTTTAACACTGCTAAGCCTATTTATTGTGGCATCCAAACTAAACACGATTAGCCGCTTAGGTGCATGTTGTTGTTTGCGCTCACTGTTGTTTTTTCCCTGTCATCCATGACCCCACCAGACCTGCGACCCAATTGTGGGTTGCGACCGCTGGTCTGTGTCACTTTCCCAAACAACCTTTTTTATCCGGCGCCCAAATTAAATGATTATAAAATGCTGATTACATTTTGGCAAGACTGCACCAAAAATCAATTCTCATTTAATAGAAGGCCATTTTTCTTCTCCTCTGCAGTCTATTACGCTCCGGCGCATAAAAGCAGAACGTTTGACGCAGACGACGTGTCAAGTTTGAGGGAAATCAAAACCGCCAACCTTCATCCTTCGTCGAAAAAGCCTGCAACAACAGATGGGCCAAATCAGGCGAAATCCGAAAAAACAAGAACTACTGTCAATCTCGAGCGATCACATCAGTTCCCGAGCGCACATGTGGTCCGAGCAGCGCATGCATGAGGCAGGTATGGACGAATTAGAGAATCCATTAGGCCAAGAGCGTGAGGGTGTGCGTGCGCGTGTGCGCGTGCAGAGGTGCATGCTGGCAATGCGATGGCCACGGGGTCTGTCTGAAAGAGATTAGACAGCCCAGACTGCGCTCATACATTTGTATTCTCCACAGCCCCTCTCCTCAATTGAAGTGGAATCACACTGGAAGCAGGATGCTCTTCTCTCCCAGTCAGAATTGGGTGAGAGCTTGCCAAATGCATTGCGACAGGCCAAATGAATTTCAAGAGCGAATGGAAAAAAAGCCACTTTACTTTTACAGAGAGTTATGGAAGATTGACTACAATATTTGTGTTCCACACGTCATTTCATTTAACATTAACTGGCCCCTGTCAGCCATAATGTTTGAGTTATTTGTCGTGCACACGTGAGAGAGCTCTGTTTGCCCGCTGGATGCCATTTTTGCAATCATCCATATTATTAATGTTACCTTACCGTCTACTCTGCGCTTCGCCCCTCAGCATGACAATTCGAGAATGCATTTGCTAAGAGAGCCATGCGGGGAAACCTATTCTGCTCCAGCTGTGTCTATAGAAGGCGGCCATCCTTGCTGGATAACCTGAGCGACGGCAATCGTGCAAAGCAAGCGAAATGACTACCGTCATTCGTCATGTGCTCCCTTTCTCTGTGCTGATTTTCTGTCTTGGATATTGTCTGGAGGAGAGCGTTTATTTCATCGGGAGACATAAAGTATTGCGTATTACAATGAAAGACGCGTTCTATTTCCTCGAAGTACTGTATGAGTGACGTTGGCTGTCTTGCAGATGTCTTGCGGACAAAACTCACGGGTGGTGTAAAAATAGACCCAACTGCTGCCTGACAAGCTGGAGCGGCTCTGTGGAGTTCAGTGCTCCGTTTCAAAACCTCTGGTGAGTTGCCTACGGCGGGAGTGTTTTAAAAAAATCAGGTGGACTTAAGTTACCTCATTTTGCTGGAATTCCAATGCACTGTGACAAGCTTCTTGATAAAAAAGTACATTCTGAACACAATTTTTGAATGAATCCACATTTTGAACAAACCGGGTGAACCATGAATGATTCAATGGCCTATTCATTCCTTTGAATCAGCTGTTTGAATGAATCGAATGAATGAATGACTCAATGCCTTTTTCATTAATACATTTACAGCCAACTATTGGCAGTTTTAGTTTCTTATTTTGAGTATCATTTCATTAAAATAATAATAATTTTATATTTGCATATTTATAAAAAAGAAATCTGAAAAAAGGTCCATATTAATAAATAACCAATTAAAGCGAAAGTTCATTCACAAATGAAAAAAAGCTACTTTTTGTGATATCTACTTCATGCTTTTCTCATGTAACACAATAATGGCTTTATATTATATTTAGTGTGTAATTTCTCATCCAAAGGTCATGTGCGATTAATACACAATTAATTCAATTAATTAATCGTCAAATCATGTAATTAAATAAAATGACAAAATGTTATTGACTGACAGCACTACAATTAACATAATTGTTATATGTTTGTGTATTTAAATAAATAGGAATACTTATAATAAAATGTTAAATATTTAAATGTAAATATTGTCACTGTGGTTTTGAATAACAAAGTGAAACAAATAATAGTTAAATATTGATTGATTATATCAAATATTTGGACATGGTACAACACATAAATATTATATTTAAAAATACCTATCTATCTATCTATCTATCTATCTATCTATCTATCTATCTATCTATCTATCTATCTATCTATCTATCTATCTATCTATCTAATAATAAATATAATTTTATTATAATTCAATTCTATGGCTTTAAATTATATTTTGTGTGTACTTGCTCAGCCAAATGTGATGTGCTGTGCTTAATATTCAATTAATTAGATTAATAACTAATCATATTGTGCAATTAATAAGAATTCACTGACTGACAGCCCTATAATTAACATAATTTTACATATTTTTTTGTGTATTTAAATCAATATTAATACTTACAATAAAATTGTAAATATTTAATTGTAAATATTTATTAAAAATCAGTCAAGCTCCTGTGTGCTTTTGAATGACAAAGGGAATCAAATATTGCTTACAGACTGATTGTTATATAAAACATTTGCACATGGTACAAAAAAAGTTAAATATTCTATAAATCTCTATCTATCTATCTATCTATCTATATATATATATATATATATATATATATAATATATATATATATATATCTATATATATCTATATATATCTATATATATATATCTATATATATATATATATATATATATATATATATTTTTTTTTTTTTTAAATAAATATTATTTAACTATACTTACATGGTATATGGTTTTCAATTATATTGTGGGTAATTTCTCAGTCAAATGTGATGTTCGATTAATATTAAATTATTTAGATTAATTAATCGCCCCATTGTGTAATTAATAAGATTACAATTTTAATCGACCGACAGCCCTATAATTAACATAATTTTACATATATGTGTGTGTATTTAAATAAATATTAATACTTATAATAAAATTGTAAATATTTGAATGTAAATATTTATCAAAATCAATCAAGACACCATGTCCTTTTGAAAGACAAAGTGAATAAAATATTGCTTATAGACTGATTGATTATATTACACATTTGCTCATGGTTCCAAAAAAATGTAATATTATATTAAACAAACAAAAAAAAAACAATATATCAAATATTTTCTTATAATATTAATATCAATTATATATTTAATATTATATTATTACAATACATGTATTTTATTATTATCAGTTTTAACACCATATCAGCAACAATGCCTATAATAATGGCATCATTAATAATCATTTACTTGATTTATAATTATAAACATTTTCTTAAAAAGCAAAATGAATACATATTTTAGATTTTATAATACATATTATCTCATTAGTAATTAATTGTATTACTTAATTGAAACCTAATTTCAAAAATGTACATTTTAAACATTTATTTTTAAAATAAACTAACATTTTTATTTTAATACCATTCTAAATACGGACAGCCAAGTTCACCGAGCGCTTTGCGTGAGGATTGCTATTTGCGTGGTGCGATGAGTCTATGAAAAGTGTTCTTAATCAGTCACTTACAAGGTTCCATGACCTCAGAAGGCAGCTGTCTACGTAGGCAGCGTGCAGCGAGGCAGCTCACTAGGTTTTGGAACTGAGCTAATGTTTGCTTTTCTCTTGCCCTGCAGCCAGACAGCAAGTGAAGAGGAGGCCAGTAGGAGAAAGCATCAACAGCACTGCCTGCTCTTCACCTACAGTTCTGAAGTATAGCAAAGCCTGTACGCGTCCGCATTTACGCTTGAAATCATATTAAGTATCAAACTTTTTATCACGTTAAAGATGGGTCACGACCTCCTCAAGATTCAGCCCACACATATCTCCAGCACATTCCACACCATGGGAGATGAATCATTTGTGAGCTGCATTCAGCAGCAGTCCAAGGACGGGTTTGATTAAGCCTTTGACTGACAGCTGAGGGTAATGAGGGACGCCTGATGGAGTCTGGATGTCATTTAAAAAGAAAACTCCCCGATGACTGACAGTGTGTTTAGATCACCTCCCCAGTGGTGTGCGGCCACCATCTCTAGAGCTGTAAAATACATGCAGGTGTTTAATGTGGGCTTCTAAAAAACGGCCAGGAGCGGAGCTTCTTTTTATGCATGAGCTACATATATTGCAAGTAGTTTTCTGTTTAAGAACTATAAAGTTCTAACCATTTTCAGGAACTGCTTTCAAGTACTGTTACACTCTCAGAATTAAAGATTCAGAAGCTATGTCTGCTCAAAACCACTAATATTGTGAAATGGTTATGATGGACTTCTATGTTAATATATTTTGAAATGTAATTTATTCCTGTGATGAATTTTCAGCAGTCTTCAGTGTCACATAATCCTTCCATGTTGATTTAGTGCACAAGAATATTTTTTATTATTATCAAAGGTTTAAATGTGCTGATTAATATTTTTGTGGAAATCATGATACATTTTTTAGGATTTAGTTTTTTTTAAATATTTTTGTTTTACTGACATGATTAAACTTACTAAATTATGGAAGCTTGTTTCTGCCACTGAATAAAAAAATAGTCTGAGTTTCTCTCTCACAATTCTGACTTTATCGCAATTGTGAGTTAACATATCAGAATTCAAGCTTTTTGTCCTCAGAATTATGAGATATGAATTTGCAATTCTGACTTTTTTTTCTTAGAATTGCATGATATAAACTCACAATTGTGAGAATTAGTCTTTTATTCTCACAAATGCAGGTTTGTATCTCAATACAGCTTTTTTCTTGCAGTATAAACTGAGAAAAGTTATAATTGTGAGTTTATATCTTGCAGTTCTGAGTTTATATCTTGCAATTCTGAGTTTATATCTCACACTTCTGAGAAAAAAGTCAGAATTGCAAGTTTCCATTATGCATTTCTGAGAAAAGTCAGAATTGTGAATTCTGAGTTTAAATTTTGTAATTGTGACTTTTTGTTTTAGAATTGTGTTTAAATCTCGATTTAATATCACACAATAATGCCTTTATAACTCACAACTGCAAGTTTATTTCTCACAATTCTGACTTTATACACTGCCCTCAAAAAGTTTGGAAATGCTGTAGAAAAGTGGTGTTTCGGACAATATTGGAATGGAATTTGTAATAATTTTGCACTAATAAGGGACAACACAAACTATAAAAACATATTTTATTACATAAACAGTTAATAAATAAATTTCCGATTCATCAAAATATCCACCATTAGCAGCTATTATAGTATATTACAGCTATTATTATTAACTCACACTGCAAGTTTATCTCACAATTCTGACTTTATAACTAACAATAGTGAGTTTATCTCTCATAATTCTGAGAGAATTGCGAGTTTCTATGATGCAA
Organism: Garra rufa; assembly: GCF_049309525.1. NCBI lineage: Eukaryota > Metazoa > Chordata > Actinopteri > Cypriniformes > Cyprinidae > Garra > Garra rufa. Next base: position 19,046,045 of record NC_133379.1, on the reverse strand, counting down.
TTCTGAGAAAAGTCAGAATTGTGAGATGTAAACTCGCAATTGCAAGAAAAATGTCAGAAATATAATACACAACTCGTAACTCTAACTTTTTTCTTGAGAATTGTGAGACATAAACTTGCAATTCTTATTTTTTTTTCAGAATTGTGAGATATAAACACCTAATTGTGAGTTATAAAGTCAGAATAGGGGGATATAAACTTGCAATCGCAAGAAAAAAAGTCATAATTGCAAGAAAGAAACTATTTTCTCACAATATTACCTCGTAATTCTGACAAAAGTTTATATTTAGCCATTTTGAAAAGTTTCTATTATGCAATTCTAAGAAAAAATTGTGAGATGTAAACTCGCAATTGCGAGAAAAAAAATCAGAACTGTGATACAAACTCACAATTCTAACTTTTTTCTCAGAATTGTCTGATATAAACTCACAGTTATAACTTTTTTCTCGGAATTGTGGGGTATAAACCACCCAGTTGTGAGTTCTAAAGTCAGAATAGCAAGATAAAAACCTTTTCTCACAAATGCGAGTTTGTATCTCGCAATTCTGACTATTTTCTCGCAATATAAAAGTGCAATTCTGAGAAAAAAGTCAGAACTGTGAGTTTATATCTCACAGTTCTGACTTTATAACTCACAATTGCGAGTTGACGCAGTTCTGAGAAAAAAACTTGCAATTACCTTTTTTTTTTTTTTAATTCAGGGGCAGAACTTCCATACTAAAATTTTTTCTGTAATGTGTATACAGTATTTAACTGATCAGAAAAAATCCATACAAATAATATTAATAAATGAAAAAATGCTAACTAACTTATGAAAATGACAGTGTTAAAGTCATGGAAACTTGTTTTTTTTTTATTTTATATATATTACTCCAAGTCACGTAAGCTGTGGACCTAATTTTTGTAGTATACCGGAATGCATTACAATTTACCCCTGTTTAACAACCCTCATTTTTCTCCCGGATGCTCCAGCATGCATCTCACACCTACACCTTTTTTCACTAAGAATCAAGAACAAGGACAATCAGAAGGTGTGGGCACCTGATTTCTTCTCATTTGCAAAGCATGACAGATGGATATCTGCAAACTGTCCGTCAAAATTTCTGGGTCTTCTGATAGATCACACCACACACGCCGAAGCTACGTGATACTGAAATTAAATGACCTGCATATCTCCTCTCAATTAATCCTCTGTCTGGCATTGCTGACAGTCTCTACGCTCCATCTTCAGGCAGGCCTCTCATTAAAACCCACTCCCCACTTCCTCTCTTATTATCGATGAGGATCTACTCGCCGGCTTACTTTCTCTCTTTATCAGAGCGACGGGCCCCCTGGAGGCCAAATGCAGCTGCAGGTCTCTCGTCCTTTGTTTCTTATACGCACTGCGAAAAGGCGCTTTGGTATGCCGCTCAGTTCCAGGCCCTCTTTCTCTCATTCTCTTGCCTGACTCAGATGTCCCCTCCCCCTCTTGAGTGGGAAGATGAGCCAGGGGAAGAGCAAGGCTTGGGGAGGGGGACAGATTGTACTGTGATTACATCCAAAACACAAGAAGAATACCATGCTGGCCTGGGAGAAGTTCCACTCTGTTCACCCTAAAAAAAAATGCCCATGATGTGTGGTGTCAATGATCCCAGTGAGAAACCATTGACCAGAAAAAGCCCCAAGGTGGACAACAGACAAGCTTTCTTTAAAGTCTAACTGATGGATGTTTTAAGACATCACATACTGTAGAAAAAAAGAGAAATGTCACAATTACACTGTTTTAACTTGATATAATTGCTGAAAAAAAACACTGGTCTTAGCTAGTTTAAAGGGATACTTCACCCAGAAATAAAAATTCTGTCATTAATTACTCACCCTCATGTCGTTCCAAACTGTTAGACCTTCGTTCATCTTCTGAACACAAACTGAGATACTTTTGATGAAATCCAAGAGCTTTCTGACCCTGCATAGACAGCAATGCATCTGAAATGTTTTATAGCCCTTAGCTCTCAAATTTCATCTTTTCAAATATCTTAATTTATGTTCCAAAGATGAGCGATGGTCTAACAGGTTTGGAACGGCATTAAAGTGATAAATTAATGATAGAATTTTCATTTTTGGGTGAACTGTCCTTTTAAGATGATTTTCAACCTGAACAGCTACATTGAAAATTTTTTTTGAAATAGTAAGACTAAAATTTGAAAACTTTGAAAAAAAATATATATATACAGTGCCATTTTTTAAGCCTAAAAAACTAGATTTTTCTTCAGTAGCTCCAGATTTTAAGCATAAATCTACGTCTCTATTTCTTACACTATTTTTATTATTTTAAAAAAATGTTTACTTAAATTATCTGAATGGTGTGTAAAATGAATCAAATGATTTCAAATTAATTAAATTAATTAATGTTACAAAAGACTTGTATTCCAAGTACATTATGTTCTTTTGACATTTCTATTCATCAAAGCATCATTAAAAAAGAATGATGGTTTACACAAAAATATGAAAAGCACAACAATTTCAACATTGATAATAAGTAGTAATGTTTCTTGAGCATCAAAACAGCATATTAGAATGGTTTCTGAAGGATCATGTGACACTGAAGACTGCAGTAATGATGCTGAAAATATAGCTTTGCATCACACTTAATTTGCAACATTACTTCACTATTTTACTGTTTTTACTGTAGCAAATAAATGCAGCCTTGGTTCAGCATCAAGAGACTTCTTTCAAAACTAATCTCAGACTCCAAAGTTTTGAACATCAGTGTATGCATCAACATGTATATTAAAGCCTATAGCGAACTGACCTTGGAAATATGATCCAAAACATATTTCCTGTCATCTTATGTGCTGACACACGAAGAAGTTCGAATCTAATTAATGTATGTTGTTCTTGATGTGTGTCCACGTCTATCACATGCAGCAAAACTGCAGCAGTTGCCAAACTGCATTGCAAGGAGCCAGAGTGTGGAGCCCGCCACCTCTGAACGAATGGCAGTTAATGCAACCTGACAGCCTGGACTGGGGTTAGGCCCACCCAGGTACATCTGGGGCTTGTAGGAACAGCTTGGAAGAGAGGAAATAGCACTCCAGGGAACCCACAGAGCATAAGAGCAAAAATGGAGTGAGGGGAAGGGGGAAAAAAGAGAGAGAGAGAAGGAATGAAAGAGAGATGAAGAGTGAAAGAGAGAGAGAGATGGCAGAGATTGGCCTAAAGAGAGAGAAGGAGTGGGATTGTTAAAGGGAGAAGTACAAGGGAGGAGATTGTGTCTGGAGTTAACGTTTCCTTATCTTGACAGGAGCTGTCCGCCTCTGTGGTGCTGAAACAAGGCACATGGTCACCAGGGCCATTCAAAATCCCATTTGCACTACTGATGGGGGAAACTGAAATTGAGGGATCTCTACTAAAGGATGAGATGAGTTTAAGTCACTTGGTCTCAAAGGTCCGCACCGCAGCTATTTGTATTTATGTATGCTACCACATACATGTATTTCTGCTTGGGTTACACTCACGTGCAATCAAACACCATTGCATATAGATGTTTTAGAGTATACTTGTTTGGGTGAACTAGTTATATGAAAAGTCAATTAGTCATGTAGACTAATGCATCTAGACTTAGCGATTTTTATTTTATGCCAAAAATCATTAGTAAAGATCATGTTCCATGAAGATATTTAGTAATAATGTCCTATCAATGGAAAGCTTATTTATCGAGCTTTTGGTGATATGTAAATCTTAAAAAAAAAAAAAAAAAATGACCATAATGACTGGTTTTGTGGTCCAGGGTCACATATATTAGCACGTTAGCAATGCTTTAGCAGTTAAACTATGGGTTTTAACATTTTAACACTGTTTTAAATGAGCAGTTCATCCAAAAATGAACATTTTGAGAAATTTAGATTCACTTGCTCACCAATGCATCCACTGCAGTGAATGGGTGCCGTCAGAATGACAGTCCAAGATAAAAATAAAAAATTACAATAATCTACATGAAGCGAAATTACTATTGTTTAGCAATGCTTTCATATGTTTTTGGCTATTATTTAACAGTTTTCACTACGTTTCAAACATTGTTTTAACAAAATTCACATTTTAGCAATGTTTTAATCAGTTCTGGGAGGGTTACTTTGGAAGGTTAATTATAGTTACTCTAAGTAATGTAACTTTTTCAATTACTTTATTACATTTACATTTAGTCATTTAACGTGTTTTCAACTGTTATTTATTGTCAAACTTTTAAAGTAAACAAGGTTAATCTTACAGCAGACTTTCAAAATCCTTCATCACTTGAATTAAGATTATAAAAATGTCATTTTAAAGCACAGCCACCACAAAATCAGACTTTAACACCTTTTTTTCTACTTTGATATCGTTCTGTGGTTAAATACTGACTTCAAAATTATAACAAGACAGTTTAATAGCTATCATACTGTTTTTAAAATCAAATCTTTGCATAGCTATGACAGGAAACACTGGGATCTAACAATGCCTTGTAAAAAAAAAAAGAACTGTTCATCTTTTAAATAAAAGCATATAAACAAACCCAAATAGAAAATAAAAGTTATTGGTGTTATATTATGTGCAGAAAATGCAATGTGAATGCAATTTCAGATGTAACCCCCTTTGTAATCATTAACATTTTCATAAGTAACTGTAATCTAATTACTGTTACAGATTACAGTTACATTTATTTTGTAGTTAAATTCTGTAACTCTGTTAGCTGTAACCAGTTACTCCCCAACACTGGTTTTAACATTGTTTTAGTGACACTTTAGCAAAGTTTCAGTGTCACTGTCTACTGTGTACTGTGCTTTATCTATTAGACACGTAGCACTATAAATTCAGACGGAAATATCTGCCCATTGCATCATGTTTGGCACTGTTTTCGAGCGTCTCACCACAAGTTCGGTGTTTTGCAACCAAGTGCAGTCAAATTTAAAATAATAAATAATCCAAATCTCACAAACACATCTCAAGACTCCTGAATTTTGATGTGTTCCATCAAGATCATCTTTAAAGGGTTAGTTCACCCAAAAATGAAAATTAGCACATTATTTACTCACCCTCCAGGCATCCTAGGTGTATATGACCTCCTTCTTTCAGACGAATCCAATTAGAGTTATATTAAAAATTGTTCTGGCTCTCCCAAGCTTTGTCATGGCAGTGGCTGGGTGTTTTTCTTCAACAGTGCAAAACAAGTCCAATAAAGTGTATCCATCCATAATAAAAAGTGTCTCATACGGCTCTGTAGCGAATCGATGTGTTTTTGTAAGCCAAATATCCATATTTAAAACGTAATAATCACTTTAATTTAGCTTGCGCTCAGCCGTACATGAAAGCTGTGCCGCCGAGTTTGTTTACAGGAGCAAAGGAAGCAAAGTTTCGTTACTTTAACAAAGGAAAACCAGTCTCCTCTTGGCTTATATCAAAATCCTTCAATATTTTTCTTTACAAATTCTCGTTTTGTACTTCTAATTCATGGCTGTTGTTTTGTTTCGGTTTCTCCACTCCGGTTATCCGCCTAGAGCTGCTTCACTGTATGACTGTTAGCGCAAGCTAGATAAAAGTGATTATTACATTTTAAATATGGGTATTTTTCGTACAAAACCACATCAATTCACTACAAGAGACCTTTATTCACCCCCCGAAGTGCTATAAAACACTTTTTCTTATGGATAAATGCACTGTATTGGACTTGTTTTGGAATCTCGAAGAGAAACACCCATCCACTGCCATGATAAAGCTTGGGAGAGCCAGAACAATTTTTAATATAACTCCGATTGGATTCGTCTGAAAGAAGGAAGTCATATACACCTAGGATGCCTGGAGGATGAGTAAATAATAGGCTAATTTTCATTTTTGGGTAACACAATAAAAGTTCAAAATCCATGTCTAACCAGGGTCAGTCTAAGAGTGTCGACTAGTAAACTTGCGATTCAGTCAGTTTGTAGCGTGCTAGATTTTTATTTTTTACTCCCTCCAGTGAGATTTTTAAATTCTATAAATACAATTTATATATATGTACAGTACAAGTACATGAAAAGAACTAGAGCAAAAATGTCTGTTTGTTTCTACTTCACTTTTAAATCATTACAAATGACCACAGTACAAAACTTGCTCCTTGAATATTAAACACGCTCTGCGAATCAAACAGGATAAATGAATCTCGGCACAGATCACAGGACTGTTGAACTTGCAGACCATCTGATCCGGTCCCAGCGCATAGAGCAGAAGCGCACAGAGCAGCTAGATAAAAAGGAAATGGATGAAATAATAATGGCGGGCATAAAATATGCAACGCTAATGCGCGAGAGCTGACATGTAGAAACCGGTCTGCGAGTGTGGCTGAAAACGGTGGCTGCATTAGTCACAAGGCTCTCGGGTTCCACCTCCCAATGCACTCTGGGAGGACTGCCACTGCCTGAAAAGAAATGCATTAAAATAGAATGAGCCTCGGGCTCTCTGTTGAGCAACAATGCTTGTGAGCCATGTTTACCTCTCAAGACTGCTAATGTATCGGACTGAGATTTGGAGAGATTTCAGATTCTGATTTTAAGCGATGGGTGGTCTGTAGGGCAATTCATGCCACATGACTCAGTGGCCACGCTAAATCACAGCAGTACGTGCTCTGCGCTGCCAATAACTTTCCATTGCGAGGCAAATGCACGTTGCAAACGACAATGGCTGGATGTTTAGCAGTGAGAACCTTTCATTCTGTGTCTCTGGCTTCCTCTTGTGAATAAAAAGACTGAGTGATGTTTTTAGGCTACGCTGTGTGCTATTTTCCACACTGGAGTCCCTCTCAGGAGCATGTCACATGAATCTCATGCATTCCTGCTCGCGGTACTGAATTGGGCGACAGACTTTTAAAAGCATTTGTTGTTTTAATTTTTAAATAAAGAAATTAAAACATCCATGTACTGTAGTCAGTGTTTCCCTCTCATAAGGATTAATGACATCTTTTTTTTTTGCATTTTACTAACTAGTTGAGTACGTCTGAGGAACTTTAAGTGGGGGTTAATTATTTAGGTTCTCCCAAAATGGCTGTTTTCAAATGCATGAATTGTCCTTTTTCCTACTGCATTATTTTAAATTTATGTCAAGCTGAAGGCCCTGATGTACTCATGGCAAAGTTCTTATTTGTTCTTTAATTATGGGTAAAAATACTACTATAAAGCAGTTTTCTGGCTGCATTTATTTGATCAAAAATCCAGAAAAAAACTGTAATATTGTGAAATATTATTTTAATGTAAAATAAATGTTTTCTATGTGAATATATTTTAAAATGTAATTTATTCCTGTGATGCAAAGCTGAATTTTCAGCATCATTACTTCAGTTTTCAGTGTTACATGATCCTTCAGAAATCATTTTAGTATGCTGATTTATTATCAGTGTTGAAAACAGTCATGCTGCTTCATATTTTGTTGGAACCTGTGATACTTTTTTTTTAGGATTTTTTAATTAAAAAAAAAGTTAAAAAGAACAACATTTATTTAAAACAGAAATATATAGTAACAATATAAAATTTGTTGTCAGTAAATTTTTCTTCTTTCTCTTTTTTTTAATGAAATTACTTTTATTCACCAAGGATGTGTTAAATTGATAAAAAGTGATAAACACTTTTATTGTTAGAATTTCTGTTCTTTTTTTTCATTAAAGAATCCTGAAAAATGAATCACAGTTTCCAAACATTGATAATAAAAGTAATAAATGAGCATATTAGAATGATTTCTGAAGGATCATGTGACTCTGAAGACCGGAGTAATGACTGATGAAAATTCAGATTTGCATCACAGGAATAAAATATATATATTTTAAAATATATTAAAATAGGAAACAATAAATTTAAAACTGAAATAATATTTCACAGTATCACATTTTTTCTGCAAGTAAATGCAACCGTGATGAGCAAAAGAGAATTGATAGAAATTATAGAATTTTTTATTTATTTGTTTATTATTATTATTAATAATAATTTATTATTATTAATAATTTATTATTATTAATAATAATTTATTTATTTACTTTTATTTAGCAAGGATGCTTTAAATTGATCAAAAGTGACCAGAAGGACAGTCATAATGTTACAAAACCTTTCTATTTCAGAAAAATGCTGTTATTCAGGACTTTCTATTCATCAAAGAAACCAGTTACTTTAAACCGTAAAAATATTTCAAAATGTTACAGTTTTTGCTGTACTTTGGATCAAATAAATGCAGGCTTGGTGAGCAGAAGACACTTCTTTAAAAAATAAAAAACATTAAAAATCTTACTGTTCAAAAACTTTTGACTGGTAGTGTATATATATAAAAAATATTTCATCATGTTGCCAACATTAGTTTTTAATTTAAACTTGATATACTAAAAAAACAAAATCTAAAATAAAAATGAATTAAAACTATATAGACACATAAAAAATCTCAATGTTGCTAAAATGAAAATAAAAATCTCAGTGATGCTAAATTAACCTTTACGGAGTGAATAGAAAAAATAAACAGGTGAAGACTTCCACTTCAAATAAGGCAGAGTTGCAGAAATATTCATGGTAGTTGGAAGGAGTTTACCAGCTGAAGCAAACTTTTTTTTCCCTCAAAGTTTGCTTTAGCCTGATTTTGTTTGAAATGATGTCTCACCACTCTGTTCTTCGATTTTGCCTGAATTATATAATATATTGGAGCCTTAACAACCATTTTACAACCATATTAAACAGCCATGTTTTTTCTTTATAAAAAAAAAACGATTTCTCTTTATTTCTCTTTTTTTTATTCCAGTAAATAAAGAGACATTAAAAGTAAGGCCTGTTTAAAAGCAAAAGCACTCTCCCGCTGGCAGACAGAAACAGAGTGAATCAAGTTCCATTTGTGTAGTGGTGGGGCACTAAGAGAGCAGCTCACCTGTGTCTTAATATTTCCATCAAGCGCTCTCTTGCTCGCTTGCTCTCTCTCTGTCTCTGCCTCTTTTTTCTCTCTCATTTAACTTAGTGCAGTGTTCCAAAGGCAGGTACGGAGCCCCCAGGAAACTAATGTGTGTGTGTGTTGTGCGAGACAGAGACACACACATACTCCGTTGGAGGCACATAGACTGATGACTCAGAGGCCACTATGCAGCAGAACAAAATACAAAAGAAAGGGAGAGGGAGCAAGAAGGAGAGAGAGAGGGGACCAGAACACATTGTTAGAGAGGAAAAAGGCCCATGTCCAGAGGTGTGTCTGGCTCGCTTTGTGCTGAGAACCGACAGAAAGAGAATAAGAGGACAGGAGAGGTTAAGTACCTGAAAATCTCCTCACACAATGGCAGTGTGATTTGATCTGTCTGAAAGGCGCCGTTGTCACGGCTGTGTAGACGAGGAGCGTTAAAAGTAGCGGTACTTGGGTACTAAGTCGATACTAAAATTACAAAAAAATGGAACAATACCAGTCTTTCTACAGCATTGTTATTGATTATGTTTGTTATCTGCACTAAGGAGGTCTATGAGATCCATCTCAACAGCAGTTGGTTATGGCATAAGACATTTTGAGCCAGTCAGTCCACCAAATGTATCATTTTCCTTTTTGGTCTGGACCAAATGAACCAAATGAACTAAACTACAAGTGTGAACACACCCAGTGACTCAGCATCCCATTCATAAAGACAGTTGCTTGCCTCGTTTCTGAATGAATCAGTCATTTGAACTTTGGTGTCAAACACCAGCAGCGCCACTTAAAGTCGAACGCACCTTTTCATTTTGTTTGGAGTGTTCGGTGAGTTCCGTTACAAAATATACATCACTCAACCCAACCAATCAGGTTGTGAACGTATCACTATGCCTTTAGGTTCGGTATCTTTAGGTTCGCTGTCAAAAATCCCAGTGTGGACGCTAAGTGGACAGGACCAAATGTATCATTTTCCTTTTTGGTCTGGACCAAATGAACCAAATAAACCAAATGAACCGAACTACAAGTGTGAACAAACCTAATCATTCAGTCACCTATTCATAAAGACAGTCACTTGCCTCATTCCTGAATGAATCAGTCGTTTGAACGAATCTGTTGAATGAAGGACTAAATGACTTACTCATTCAAACAGTAATTTGCTGCTGGTTTCATATTTAAAAGTGGAGCTAAGCAGACCGATCAGTGAATAAATCAGTGCTTTTTGGTCTGGACCAAATGAACAAAATGAACTGAACTACAAGTATGAACACACCCAATGATTCAGTAACCCATTCATAAAGTCAGTCAATTGCCTTGTTTCTGAATTAAGCAGCTGTTTGAATGAATCTGTTGAATAAAGGACCTACTGGTGGCTTGGTTTCATATTTGAAAGCAGACCTGAGCAGACTGATCAGTCAATAGGTCAGTGAATCAGTGAACTTTGGTGTCATGCACCCGCAGCGCCGCTTTAAGTCGAACGCACCTTTTCATTTAGCTTGGAGTGTTCAGCGAGTTCCGTTACAAAATATACATCACTCAACCCAACCAATCAGGTTGTGAATGTATCACTATGCCTTTAGGTTCAGTATCTATAGGTTTCGCTGTTAAAAATGGCATTGTGAATCAGGGCTTAAAAACGAAAAAAAAAAAAAAAAAAAAATCATTCGGTTCACTCCGAGCAGAATCGATATTATAACGTTTCTGTTCTTGCGTTCCTCATTAAACAATACGTTCCGAAAACGGTTTTCTAGAAAAAGTACCGGTTAATAACGTTATTTTATTACACAGCGCGATAGATAGATAGATAGATAGATAGATAGATAGATAGATAGATAGATAGATAGATAGATAGATAGATAGATAGTGTGCCTTTTAATAACATGTTTGGCATTATGTTTACAAATGATTAAACCAAATTCCGTGTTCGTGTCATTTGAACTTGTCTTTAAAACCGAAAGTAAACGAGTTCACAACCAGGGTTTGAAAATTAGTGAGGTCCGAAGTAAGGTGTTAAAAAAATTGTGCTATAATAACACCCTCAAATGCACTACATATAGCCTAGCGTCAGAAAAAAAAAAAAAAAAAAAGAATTATATTTGTTGTTTCTTTGACTGCACACTCCGCGACCCACTCAAAACCCTAACCCTGACCCACCAGTTGAGAAACACTGCTTTAATTAATGTTTTTTGATGACTTAAGGTTAACTAAAGAGCATGAGACGTCTTCCTGCTGGCCAGTAACGTTAACGTTATTTGTCATAGTAGCCTATTTAATTCTGTAACAAACAGATTTGTATTATGCTATTGTTTTTGATAGTGTTATACATTTCTTTCAGATATTAATGATGATCGCTGCGTTTGTCTGACCGATTGTGGTATCTCCCTGTCAGCAATTAAGTTACAGATTGTCTAAAAGATTTTTTTTTTTTATGAAAGTACAATGTTGCCAGATATTGCTAGGAAAAACAAGCAATTACAAAAAGAAAGAAAAATATATCTGAAATAAGTTCAAAGCTTGTGTTTTGTAAACAAGATTAATATATCAGTAACACTAACGTTCAACTTTCCACTTTATAAACATCCCAAAGTGCCACACTAAATTGGAAAAACGAGTTAAAAAACACGTATAATAGGTGGATCTGGCAACAAACGGAACAAACCTCGCAGCAACATGAATTGCAAACACTCATGTGATATGAGGTGGTTTAAACGGCTAAATAATCATTCAGAGAGCTTGGCATTTTATTTTTGAATATACAAAAATGACCGAGGTCCAGACCTCGGTGACCTCATATCTGGCTACGGCCGTGCCTAGAAACTCGTTACAAATGAGCTAATAATTTTTTAAAAACAATTTTCTTGTTTGATAATACTACAGCGAAATAAGCCCCTTCAAGACCATCCACTTAACATCATGACCACACGGCTTAATCTGCGATAAAAACCTGGACTTATTCCTTACCTAATATGCATAGCCTATTATAGGCTATTTTCACTCAAACAAAACAGAACTCCAGATAGTTATGATTTTACATTTAATGCATAAAAGTAAAAGAAAACGTAATGCATTGTAACATTATAAAACAACAACAGATTTTTTTTTAACATTTAACACAACAGATCAACAACTTAAATTATAATATACCAAATAGGCTACTGGAAAGGGATTTTCTTTATGGCGACCCATCTAAAAACAATAGGCAATTTTAACTACAAGTTTTAATTAGGCTACAATAACTTAAACCTAAACATACCTTTGCACATGAAACAGCCAGGTGCTTGGTAACCTTAAGCTCGTCGCATCAGAAAGGGCTCTGCTTATGACGTCTGCTTCGCGGGCGTTTCACGTTGTATACGTCACCGTCGCATTTGCACACACAATTTGAATTCATGTTTTTGGTCTGCCAAATTGATATAATAAACAGAACGATAAAAATACCGTTATTAACCGGCTAATTTGGATTTTCTGTTTCCGTTTCTGTTCAGAACGATTAAAATTGATTTTGTTTTCGTTTTTGTTTTTGTTCCTGTTCAATGTCATTTGTTTTCGCTTTTCGTCTTCGTTCCTTGAACCGGTTCAGAGCCTTGGTGTGAATGCTAAGCAGACCAAATGTATCATTTTGCTTTTTGGTCTGGACCAAATGAACAAAACGAACCAAACTACAAGTGCGAACACACCCAGTGACTCAGTAACCCATTCATAAAGTCAGTCACTTGCCTCGTTCCTGAATGAATCAGTCGTTTGAACAAATCTGTTGAATGAAGGACTAAATGACTCACTCATTCAAACAGTCACTTGCTGCCACCACTTGCACTTTTTCATTTTGTTAGGAGTGTTCGGTGAGTTCTGTCACAAAATTTACATCACTCAACCAAATCAATCAGTTTGTGAACGTATCACTATGCCTTTATTTTTTGTGGTGTAAATACAGTGGTGGAGGTAACGAATTACAACTACTCACATTACTGTAATCAAGTATATTTTTTGGGTATTTGTACTTTCATGAGTATAATTTTAAGTCTGTAATTTTACTTGTACTTGAGTACAAATTAACCTGAGTAATTTAATCAATCACTTTTAAAATCACAATTCGTTTTCGGGTAGCCAATAAAAATATCTCTTAACGGACCAATGAAAAGCCTGGTATAGTATTTGAACCGAAAAACAAGTTCTGTTGTTTTTATTTATTTTTTCCGGCGCGCTATTGATAAGATAATCATTACTAGAACACGCAAATCTATCACCATTGTAATACAGACTGTATTAATTAATTCCTAATTTGTTTATTTGTTCTTATTGCATTGCTTACGGTGTACTTGTTTTAATATCTTAAATATATATATATTAGTAAGGCATACTGTTTTTTTCTTTTCTTATTGTGTTATGTAATGAATGGAAAATATATAGGGTATTTAACCTATAATTTAATTTGTATAATTCCTCTATGATTTTTTTCCCTGGAGTAAACAACCATCTAAGATTGATCAGTACCATGACATCATAAAAGCAGCATGTGCTTTATTGTCTGGATCTTGTCTGATTCAGCAATTATGGATAATTCAATAAATACCACCACCTAAAAAGTAATTAGTACTCTGAGTAGTTTTTATGAAGAGTAATTTGTACTTTTACTTAATTACTTTTTTAACACCAGTACTTTTACTTGTAATTGAGTACAATTTCAGCAACGTAACAGTACTTGTAATTGAGTATAAATTTTCAGTACTCTTTCCACCACTGTGTAAATACATTTATGGCACTTCATCTTTATCAAACAGTCTGTGTAAATACATTTAATGCCACTTCAGATGCAGCTTCTGTTTCCTCTTTTTGTTGATACTGATTTAATTTGAATGGTAACAACTCTAGAGTTTCTTATTATTCTAACCAAATTAATTGACACAATGTAAGAAATTAATGTGAAAGATGACACATTTAATAAGGTTAGGGGAAAAAAATGACAGCGTAATTTATAAACATAGTGAGAAATGACATGTGTTTTGTTATATACAGCAACTCATTTTCATTTAATTGTCATTTCTACTTCTTTCTAGTCACAGAGCACTTTATTTTGAGAGTTGTTTAAGTGGGAGAGCATCTGTAAAGGCCCAGATTAGGGGAACTGGAATGTTTAATACTCTTGTTTAAAAAGTCTAGGTTTTTTGTTTGTATTTGCTGTTAATTGTAGTTCTTATAAAGGAATTGGCAAAGGAATCGGCTGGGTTTGTCCATATTTCAAACAGCGCTGGACTGCATTTGACCCAGCATTTTTTTTTAGAGTGTATACACTCTTAAAAATAAAGATTCTTTATTGCCATCAATGGTTCCACAAATAACCTTTACCATCCATAGAACCTTTTCGTTTCACAAAAGGTATTTCACAGTGGAAAACAGTTCTTTCGATTATCAAAATGTTTTTCACACTAAGAAAAAATGGTTCTTTTAAGAACTGCTCACTGAAAGGTTCTTTGGGGAACTAAAACTGCTTCTTCTATGGCTTTTTAATTCTGTGAAAACCCTCTTTTGGAACCTTATTTTTAAGAGTGTATAATGGTGCGTTCACACCGCCCCAAACGTCAGCGTCAGTTACGGCAAGATTACATGTAAAGTCTATGGTTGAGTCCGTTTCAAGCATGTTTGTGATTAGTCATGTTTAGTTATGGTTGATTGGTGTAAATTAGTATAAAAACCATATTTCCAATTTGTCAAGTTTGATCAGCAGTTTTTAAATTATTTAGCTAAATTTCAAATGTAATAAAGATTGTGTTCATTTAATTAAAATGTAAAACATTTACATCAAAAGTGGTATTTTTTGTAGGATATATCAGTGTTATTCAATTTGTAATATGCATTTGAAACACATTATTTAAAATCTAAGTGAATAAATAAACAGAATGTTAAGTTTTTCAATTATTTGTAACAAGATGTTCCTACTGGCTGCCTTTCACTGTAGAAACTTTGCTGCTCGAGAAGCCATGAAAAGACTATTTTATTAGAATCTGGCGCTGAAACTGGCAGAATATTAAAAAGAATTTTAATAAGAAACCTGATATGATTTATTTTTTTGGAATATACTTGGCGCCCTTGAAAAGATAGATTTCGTTTCAAAAAGATGGATTATTTGTAGCCCAGTGATACTCACAAAGATGATTTAATGCTCTGTCTTTAATTATAATCTATAAATATATGTTTTGTTCCTGCATAAGGAATAGCTCCATTGATCCCTATTGTTCCTCATAAGCCCACTACGCTAAGAACCTCATATAAAAAGCATTAATGGAATTCACTGTGCTCCGAACACTTTTTTTTTTTTAATTCATGAACTTTACCCACTTACTTTCATTGTTGGGACCAACTGTGCATGCTGGGGACTATAGGGACTATAAGGGACTAGAGACTATAGGGCCTAAAATAAGTCGCACAAGCTTGCTGCGTTGACAAAGAAATATGGGGGTGACAGGAAGAACCTGAGACAGAGATGAAAAACAGTCCAGGCAGACGCTCAGCTGGAGAAAAGAGAGTAACAGAGATACTGCAGACTCTAAGGTATAAGAGATAAAAAACAGAGTTAGAAGGACTAAGATTAAAGAAACAGAAAAGTATTAAAAAGTATAGACTGACTAGTTTTCAGCTGGTTACTGAAAAATGTCAAATATTAAAACTATTTCCTATTTCTAGTTATATTAGTCATTCTTTAATAATTTAGCACATTCAGGTGCATGCAAAAGTATACATCTGAACATCACAAATCTTTGTCACCTACAAGAGCAGTTCAGTTGCAGCATTGTTTTGATGGTTCTTTAATATTACATTTCAATCTCTACTTGTGTTGCATCTTTAAAATATGAGTCTTAGTGTTGTTCTGCCTTCACACAGCAATATGTGCCAGGGCTTCTATATAAAGCTCATCATTATGTCGCCTTCACTGTCACATGAGTATCAAGGAGGCAAGCTGCGTCAAATATATGCAGAGCAACCTGCACAGCGGAGGCACTAAACACACAGTGCTAATATATGCAGAGCAGATTTCCTCAGCAGGGAGAGGAGCTCGCTCTCTGAATACAGGCTTCTAAGCAAGCCTGCTTCCCTTTTAAAGATAAGTCGCACAAACCCACCCTTACACAACGCTCCATCTCTTCACAGGTCTGCTCACACTCAGATAGGGTAAGAACTTGGTTGGAAAACAGACATGCACATTTTGACATGGCAACATCTGTTCCTTTTAGTTTTAGTATTAAAGGGATTTTTGTTTACGTTGTGTCAGAGTCAGCA